>NW_008824866.1:2975330-2986120 GCF_000699105.1 Pygoscelis adeliae
GACAGCGATCAATTCGTGGTTTTTCCATCCAGACAAGAAAGACCATTTCCTAACTATCTGCTGTGTCCAGAATTTACAAGAGTTATTTTGGGTTCCTGACTCCCGGGAGAAAGCGCAGCGTGACTGCACAGCCAGCACTGTGCAGAGCAATCATGAAATGCATTGTCCATGTGGTAATTCATATTTTATTGAAGAAAGCCCTAAAATATAAAGTGTTGGTTGATTATGGGTAACCAAATTGTTAGATGTCCATAAGCAATTATAATAAAATATTAAAAGAGTTTTATAGTCTAGCAAAAAAAGTAAAAATATAGAGCCACATACTTTTGATTTAGTTGCTTCTTCCCATTTCCCTTTCCATACATTAAAAATGTATATAGGAGCTGCCATCTCAGTTGCACAGGATATCAAGCCACTTTATTTTTTGAGAAACACCAACCTAAGTACAGTTGATTTGCCAAGTCACAAAGATTTGCCCCTACTAAGCTGCATGTAACTGAGTCACGCTCGTGATCCCTCCTTAAATAATAAATTTAGAATCCTTATTAGAAAAAGTGTTGCTGTCTAGCACTTGGAGATAAACTATGTTGTAGAAGTCTCTCGAAAAAGATAGAAATAAGTTGCTTAATAAAGTCTAAATCATTCCTTAGGTTAGCTAATAGAAGCACCCGTAGTTATAAAATTAATCAGTCTCTGCTGTTACAGCAAATTGGTGAAGATTGTATTGACACATCTTCATCTGCATGTCTCATCAGAGGTGTCCGTGCCATTTAGCTACAAAACCCTGGAGGCTTTACTCTGCACAGAATCTTATAATACTTCAATTAAGGGACACCAAGCTGCCAGCCAGACAACAGAGCATTTATTTCTTGATGACTCCTTAAGTTGTGCCACAGGCCTATCATTAAGAGAATATTTTTCACAGCATGTTGCAAAGATCCTCATGCCATTAAAAGGAATTGAAAAAGCATCAATTTGTTGTTTCCACCTAACACAGATATTTTTCATTGCTGGAACAGCCATTAAAAACAATCTGTTTTATTGCATTCTGAAAAGATCACAGGAAGTACACATTGTGATTTATTTTAAGTATGACATTAGTATTAAAAGCACAGTGAATCCGAAGTATTTGAAATAAATACTTAAGAATACAAAGTATCAAATACACTTTCTTAAAAATTTTCCTGAAAAATTCTTTGCCACATTTTCATATGAGACCTTCAAACAGAGATTCTTAAATGCCCTTGAGGGGATATTTGCTTTTTGAGAGAGAATAAGGCCCTTTTTGGCCATGTGATATTCAGAACTAATGAACAATGCCATAGAATGGACACAAACCTGAAAAGTGAATTTTTGTCCTCATATTCCTCCTATGGCTGTGACCTTTCCTCAAGGTGGGGTAATACAACCTCTTGGCCAGGGCATAGAAAGCTTTATATGGAATATAATATATATATAGAACAAATTACACTTTCTCTAACAATTTAGGACTAATCTGCAAAGGGACTTGGGCAGTGCTCAGCCACTTGAAGTACTTAACTTCAGTAATAGGAAAAACTGAGGTCCTCAAGAGCAACTAAATCCCCATGTACCTACATTTCCTTAGACACCAAGGAATCGCCAATATGTGTACCACTGTGACAGTCCAAGCTAACCTTACTGACCTGTTGTGTGCCTAACCCTGGGTAATCTGGAGATCAGCAAGCCCACACTGATCAATCCTGCCAACCCTCATCTAAGGCTCATTCCCAGACCTGCCTTCTTACTGGACATGACTTACGACATCAGGGTCTAGCTGAGTGATATGCTCAGTTTTACTGAATTGCTAGATGAATAGGGCTCTCCTCTTTTTTCTCATCATCATTCTGCCTGCTTTAGAGCAAGAACGTAAGCCCTGGTCTCATACATCCGCAAGGGAGTCCCCTATCTGCCAGGGTGTGCTCTCCTCCGGGGTAGGTCACCTTTCGTGTCTCCTGTGGGAGGCCTTTTGCTTTGCATTGCACTATAAAGGCAAATAAGAAAAGCAAGAGGCTGGCTCCCTCAGCCGTTGTGCAGGGACCTGATATGACAGTCACAAAAATGGGGGTCAATGCTCCAAATCAAGCAGTATGGAGATCTGAAGGGAGGTTTCTTGCATCCCCAGTGACTCCTTTGGCCATTGTGCTATGAACGACCATGCTGCATCTCTTTCTTGATCTTCCCACTTTACCAGACAGTCTCTTAAATTATTTTTTAACCTTGACTGTCCCACATACAGAGGGGTGGATAAGAGCCTCTCAAGAGCCCACACAACCCTTACATTGCCATTTTCTCCTGAATACCACCACTCCTACCTCTGTGTGCTGGGATATCTTTCCAAGGCACCTAACTCTGATTCTGCCTGAAAGAAAACCAACTTGAGCAATTTTGAAGGAAGTGGTTCCACCATTTTACAGTTTAAGAGGAGCATCACCCTCTCCCTGGTGCTGGCACAGCTATTTGTGCAGTCATCGACTTCAGCTGGGCAAATAGTAGGGATTAAAGCTAAACTGGCCAAAAAAATAGTTGGTGAGTTTTCAGCCAGATCAGTCCTTGACCTGATCAATGTATGGCTCCACAACTGCTTGGGTGGACATAGGCCAGGGTGGGCCGAGAAAGCAGGAACAAGCAACATGGAGCAGAGCAGCGCAAGAATCCTTTTACAAGGAATAGTGCCAAATTAAATTATTCTCTCATGGAATTTTACTGCTGGTACGTTGTTGAGTTAGAGCTGGTAAAGTAAAAAATAACATATCCTGAATCTTGCAAAAAGTTTGCCTCCTGAGCATCTCTAGCACACAGAAATGAAAACAAACACTGAAAAGTGTCTGTCACCCAAATCTAATTCCTCAAGTGGCTGTTTCAGTGTAAAATGTTTATTTAATATAGACCAAAAAGCAATCAATTATATTAGCCACTGGTTTATCTAGCCTTAATCTTGATCCTGGAATCATAACTCATGTGAGTAATCCCACTGAATGAAATAAGATTCTTAACATGATTAAAACCTGCTTCCTCAAGTAAAAATTTCTAGGGTTAAGCCCCTTATTTGTAGTAAGTTGTTTTGGGATGAGCCATTAACAAGAGACATCTTCATTTTAAATCAGCACTAAACTATCATGTTAATATGCTCTTGAGAGAGAGAGAGAAAGAGAGAGATATTAAATTATTTGGCCTCCTACCCTTATTCATAAATGTGAATTTCTGAAAATATATTGAAAGGAGCAGCATTTGCAATTTCACCTCCTCTCCAATTAATTTATTTAAAACTAACATGTATGGCAAGTGTCAATTTTGTGGAGAAAAAATACATTATAGAATGAGGGCCAGACTCTATAGCTCTAATTCATGTGAATAGTCTTGCTTGTGTGAATAGTCCCATCGGTTTCAATGGACTATTCACATCAGTTCAATGGGATTATTCACATACATAATACCCTATGGTATTTGGGATGAAAGGCACTATATAAATGTAAACTATTATAAAAATATTAATAATATGCATTTTTAGTAACAGCAAAATATGCGTTTATCCTGGTAGTCATTATAGCCGATAAGGTAAATCATGCTTGAGCTAAGAAACTCCTACTACACATCCAAAACACTTATTTAACTGTGCTACTAATAAGTAGTTTTTTTGTAAAAATACAAATACACATTTACATGAACAGAAATAAGACATGTATTTATGAAAAAGCTTTTGAAAGCTTTCAGGTAAATACTATGTATGTTTTCTTATTCCATAAAGGCAATTTATTTTCTTTTTTCTTTTTTAGAATAAACAAAATACAAAGGTCCAAATTCATCTCTGCAGTAGTTCTATTGACTTCAGTCGGGTTTTACCAAAACCAGGAAGGCAATTTCACACAAAGGGTATCACAAAAAACTCTACTGCCAACCATTCAAAGGGCCAATTTGCAACATGTTGTGTGCAAGCAGTCCCTGCAAACCAGCATGGAACCCTTCAGCAGCTTCAGAGGAGCTGAATTGCACATTAGGCAATATTCATGTTTCTAATGCCGAAACCTAGAAATCCATAGTTATCATAGATCCACAGAAATTCATAGATATCATTCATAGATTGCAGTAATAATAATAATTAGAGAAAAATTAACAGACAAGTTACATCTGAAGAACCTTTCCCCAGTAAAATAGTGTATTAAAAAAACTCTGTGGGGGCACATCCACAGCCACTGTGACTCTGCAGTCTTCAATTCAGAGTCAGCCAACTCCTAAAGTATAAAAAAGGGGAGAGAAAGCATGCGAGTGATGTACAGTTTTGTGCCTCCCAAACCAATAGCTGTGCTATTGTGAATTAACATTATATAGTCTAGGAAATCAGTCACTGTCAGGGAAACAGTCTGCTAATTTATTAGTTTGTTATTACTCTATTTTCTTATTTATTTATTTCTTACCAGTTCTTCAGGATGCCCAGTAATGCAATGAGCATAATGCAAATCCCAGCGGTGTCCCTTTGGGTTGAGGCAGGCCTTTTTAGGTAACCAGTATGACAACCTACTGTAATGGAACCCTATGTTTGTGCTACACGGGGCAGCTCCACAGCCCTTCTGCCCCCTCTTCCCACTTCTCGTTCGCTGCATGGGAGAGAAAATTGGTCAGAGATGACGGGCGTGGTGGCTGGGTCTTCAAACCTGTCCTCCAGGAAGAGAGCTGTGTGCCATTACTTACATCAGTGAGCGCTTGGGCTCAGCACTTCTACCAGTGCATTTCACGGATGTGTTTTTTCTGTCCCCTCTATGTTGTGTTTTGACCGATGAGGATTTACAAAGACAAGAAAAGAGAGGACACTAAGGGTAGGCCTACGCTACCAACTGGTATGACACAAAGAAGGAAGGACAGGGGATTGATTTGCTGGAGCCTTGTATGGCTCCAGTACTGTAAGTCCACATTGTCACTTCAATGACAAGGAGGTTTGGATGAGGTACCAGGCCCAGGCACACACCATCTGTGCACAGAGGACAAACTGGTGGAGGATCCTGCAGCCACACTGTAGGTGGACCACCCAGATAGTGCCTCAGTGTGTGCCCTCAACTTCTTCAAGTGCAATGGTGTGTCTGAATCACTCCATGTATAGGCATAAGGCAAATTTGGACCCCAAAAAAGCCCTCCTATTTACTAAATTGACACACTCAATGGAGACTTTAGCCTTCTCCCTTCTCTCTTCTCCACTCCCAGTGTTATGGTGATGGCACCAGATGATCTTCACATGTTGAGCTGCTCTATTTCTTTCCAAATCCTCCATCCCATGTGTCAGACTTGAGAAGACAGAGAGAATGCACAAGGATGAGAAGAGAGAAGCAGAAGCTTCTCCCGTACAGAAGCCCTGCCATGTAGCCCAGTCCTTGTCACATACCTCTCTACATTTTTCTGTCAATTTTCCAAACTCATCCAAACTATGCTGGGCTTCCCAAATTGAATAATAAATTGTTGTTGACCTGAATCAGAACTACATTGGAACGGCTTCAGTCACAGCTGAACCTGAACCAGAAACATGATGATTCACATACGTTGATTTGTCTCCTTTCCTTGGTTTGCCTCTGCTTTCTCCTTCCTTAGATGAAGTTCTTCATCTGATCTCTACACATTTTCTTTCACCTGTCCATCCCATCTCTTCATCTCAGGAAAAAAAAAAAAAAAAGCATTATTCTAACAAGTATTCCACAGCAAAATTTACTGGTCCCTGTGACTCTTCTTTCTTCCCCTTCCCCATTTTGCAGTGTGGCCAGATGATTCATCAACCGAAAAGAACAAAATTAACAGGAGGGCCAAAAATGAATGGAGATGACAACCAAGAGTTGCCCATCAGGCCATGGGAAGATATGAGTGGTTAAAAGGGAGCTGTCAGACCCAACTCAAAATCCAGACAGGCTTCATTCTCTCAGAAAGATCAGGCAGACCCATTCCAGTGGTTTCAAAAGGGCCCATGAAAGTCTGGTATTTTCATCAGCATCATATAAAGACTGGTATGTTCACCATCTGTAGTTACTCTTTTTGTTCAGGTAATAAGCAGGTGGTAAGCAAAAGAAAATAAAACCCACCATTGTTTAGTGACTTCTTAAGCCAAAGGTTCCTTTGGGTCAGTCATGTTTAATAGGTAGTAATGAACCTATCTTACATAAACATCTAATCTCTTTCTGAAAAAAAAAAATCACTTTGTATCTCCACAGTATCTTGTAGCAATGAGTTCCACAGTTTAAATATGTATTTTGTTTTAAGTCTGCTGCCTGATCTCCCCTGAGCCCCCTCAAGACAGTGACCCGAGAGTCACTCTCTTTGCTTTTGTTTAATCTCATCTTGCTCCTTCCTCTCACTATAAAAACAATTATTTTCCCATCTTAAAAAAGACTGCCCTTCAACTGCCCCCCTATTTCTTTTCTTGTCTCTTCCATTTCGAAAATCTAGAGGTTTTTTTGTTCAAAATGATTCTGAATCCTCTTCAACCTGACTTCCATACGACTAAGGCTGGCAAATTGCACTTGAGTCTCCCACGAGGCTATTCTGACCACTGAGGCACTGTATAAAACAGAAGCAGTGGCAGTAATTCCTCTTCCAGATGTGTTTTCTCTGGGAACAGCAAATTTTCACAAAGCTGCACCTTATTATTCTCTGCACAGCCAGCCTAGAATTCTCCTTTTCTGTGAAACCTACAGCAAACAATGCTGAGACTGCTGCTTGTTTTAATGTTCCCTTTAACTTCCTTACATCCATCTGCCGTATCTTCTTTTATCCTCTGAAACTTACTGAAACATGTCTTTTTGTCCTGTGCTTGTGCATCTCCTTGCACACAGAACTCTGCTGTGCAGCTGAGATTCCCAGATGCCACCGAGCTGCAAGCAGTACTAATAACTCCACATCCTGCACCAGGTTTTTTGAATGCGGAACATGTACAAATTTCCTCTGCATATGCAATGTGAATAAAATTTTGTCACAGCTAGAAAGACACACTTCAAAAAAACTCAGGTATCTATTGGTAGGATGCCAGGTATAAGTGTCAGCATTTTATACCATTCAATCACTCATTTTTACAATATTTCAGCACACTGCTCATGAAAAGGAGGAAGAGAGAAGCTGAGGGTTTTTTCCCTCTAATAATAGTTTTGGTGAGAACTAAATCCATTTTTCATTCTTGCTGCAAGTTAATGGCATGGTAATTGTGTCTGCCTGGCTGGGGTTACCACCAAACATGACACTGAATTAGTGCATGATGAGATGCTCATCATTCAGCTACTTGTTACCCCTCCATCACAGAAACATTGTCCCTTACCATGTGCCATTTCTACTCCAGTGTGACTGAAGAAAAATAAGGGTTCTTAAGCCAACAGTGGGTCTCCAGTCCTTCAGTAACTCTTCAGCAAATATCTTAGTCTCTAGAATGTCCGGTTTAATTTTTTTGTCTGATGCCTAGTTTTGAGACAAAGGGATAACTGCTTACCTGTCCTTGACAGTTGTGATTGTGAAAGCCCTTTCTACTTGTAATGTCTTTTTTAGTTTTCTTTGAATTTGGGAAAGCTCCAAACACAACAGCAATGATCATCTTTGCCCCCAAACATAGAAATAAATTTTATAAACTATTAAGCATTAGAACCACATTATTTGCTCACACAAAACGAAACACATATATGAATCTCTGAAGGTCAAATTCTACCTAAGCACAGAATGAGAGTAATAAATTATACCATGAATAAATTTGGGAAAAGAAAGAGGTAAATACAGGTAAGTGTGTGGGAATTTTTGACACCAAAAGGAGAAAAAACCACAAAGATTGACCCTGATCCTGCAGACATTGATATGAGCAGCTTAGGTCCTCTGTGCAGAGATTTGTTTCAGCATCTGAGCTTCTGAAAGCAGAAACGGGTGAATTTTCAGCTGATTCTTTCCCTTTAAGAAGCCACCATAACTGAGTCATGAAAACTTTTTAATCTCTGCAAAAATGTGCTTGTAAGTAGAGTAATACCATAAACATAGATGAAAGCTCATTCATGCTGGACCTTTGGTAATAGACTTGCAAGTCACTGTCAGATGATTTGTTTTGATAAGACGCCTCATTTTTCTTACATAATTTAGGCAGCTCAAGGCATGAGCATTATCCTGACCCAAAAGAAAAAAAAAATCTCCATATACAGAGTTTTGTCTTATTCTGGCAAAACTCCCCCACGAAAGAACTGATGTGCTTCAAACACCCCACTAATGGTACAGTAAATTACATTTTCTCATTTGGAACATTGTAATAGATTTCTCTACAGAGTGATTTATCATGCAACAATTAGGAACCCTAGGGAATTAGATGACCATTTTAAATTTTATCAGCTTGTTTCAATAAACTGTTAATGTGACCCTAATGTTTGGGAAGCACTTTAATATAATCAGATTTCAGTTGTTCAATCTACTGACATTAATGGCTACCTCATTAATCATAGGATTCTCACTGAGACCTCAGAGGCTGTGCTAAGTTCAGTGGACCAGTTCTTACAATAATAAATACAACAAGCAATTTTCAACAGGGAAAAATTCTCACTTTAACTGCAAAACATTGGGTTTTGTTATCCTCCAGGAGTTGATGAGGTCATTTAATAATCCCCGAAAGCTTGGAAAAACAACATTTTTGTGTAGTTCAGCTTTATTTGAAAATTGGTCAATTAAAAATGATACAGTCAGAAGAACTGCAATCTTTTGTTGTAAACAAACAGTGGCAGCCTAAGATGTAAAATATGGGAGGAAGACTATGTAATAGCCTATTTACGATTGGGTGTTATGGTTCAGAATATCTACCCCATGTACCCAGGGACAGTGATGTTTCCTCTCTGAAAGCACTCGTATTCCATGGTGATGGCTCTGACCTTGCTGAATACACCGCTAATTACTAATAAAGCTTACCAATCTGTAAGGCATCACAAGAATACTGCAGTAACTTCCCTGCCATCACCATCAAAATATCTTATCGTCCTGAGGAGTTTAATGGAAGACCATATGAATAATACCAAAGGCGTTGTAGCATATAGGGTGTTAGAATTTGTGTCTCGAGGTCTAAGGACCTTTCTTTTCTTTCGTTCAGAAAGTTAGTAAGAAGAAAGGTGTGGGCACGGGATGTGAGGAGATATTAAAACAATTTCTGAGAAATTAAAACAGCAGCAAAAATTACTAGTATCATAAAAAGCTGTAAAGTGAATCCAGCAGAAGAAGGAGCTTTTCCCTTCTAGACTGCAGACCTGCTTGTCAGCCTTTGATGGACAGCAGAATGGTGGAAACTTCCATTGCCTCCAAAAGAAAGCACTTTTGCTAATAAAGTATCTTCTGGAAATGAAGGAGCCAATAATTGCTCATAGCTCTAACACATAGTCTGAGAATGCCAAACAGCAGTAAGCACTGAAACAGTTAATTTTAAAAGTTGATTTTAATAAGTCTTGGATTCTTTATTGATAATGCACTCTAACATAGGTATATATAATTGATAAGTTATTCACCTGACAGTCAATACGGTTAATGTGTACTTAGTTTATTTGCTGAGTTAATCTGTCCGAAACAGGAAAATGGTAGCAAGCCTAAGAGGATATGTACGGTATTGACATATTTATCCAATAGGTTGTTGGGGCTTCAATAAAATTAGGTTTACCAAGTTAGAGAGTCAGTTCTTTAAGACATTAGCAAGGATCACGCATTTTGATTCCTACTATGTTTAGTAATGAAGATAACAAAGACCACTAAATTAAGTCTGTTTTTCTAACACATTTAAAACACATAAAGATTACTTTGATCTTATCAGATAGACGTGTTCAGAGAAGGAAATGTTAGCAGCATTTTGGATAGACTGGAAGGCAGCAAAGTAAAGCCACACAGCAAAGGTGATTGCTTATATAGCACCTGAGAAAGAGATGCAGCATTCCCAGATATGTTTTCAAGGTCAGTGAAAAAAAGCAAGGAACAGTAAAGACCCATGGACCACTAAGTCTACGTCCTGGCTATCACAAGCACCACACCGGGCACTTTCCTTAATGCCTGTCTTAAAAAGGGTTGAATTTCTTGCTACAAATGCTTCCATTGAAAGCTACTCCAGTCCTTCTGCTCTCAAATGGCTAGAAATCTTAACAATCAAATAAAAATCATCCACGGTGAGTTTCGGCATTGTATACTCTTTTATAAAAGTATTACCATACTCTTTTTGTTATTTGACTAGCACTATCATCTAGCTTAAATATTTTCCTACCAGGCATTCCCATTCCCTTGGCATATATCCCACCAAACTCCAAGTCTTCTAATTCACTGCCATACAAAATATTTATTTACCTGAGCATCCAAAGCTTTTCATTTTAGAGAACCTAATATTGGGGTACAGAGAGCTATGACAAACACATAATGGAGTGGTGGAGTTATAATTAGTATAGAAAAGAGGATTCTGATATTAAAAGACTAAGAGCTGCTGTTCTGAACTAGCTAGATGCACATATGTGTGGCTATAGCAGAAATTGTACGAGGACGGCAATTAGAGAAAGTAAACTCACAAGGTACGCTATCGTATGACAAGTTCTCAAAAGCTTATCTTCTAGTTCTGTATAGAGTTTTGACTTATCAGAAAAAATCCTATGGAAAAAAAAAACTGACATAACTTAAAAGGGCCAATTTGAGGGAGTCAGGATTAGCTGAAGGGCAGAACTACTGCAGTGACAGCTATCATTAGAAGCTAACTAAAAAGCTTGAAAGGTTCTGTAATACAGGACCTCTCTATAATGTGCAAGTGCAAGAACAAAAGGGAGGGA
>NW_008824866.1:2986133-2987097 GCF_000699105.1 Pygoscelis adeliae
TGAGGTGGGAAAAAAGAACTAGCAGAGAATGTAGCACAACTGGAGGCACAGATCAGAACGAAGATACAGGAAAACGAATGGCACTACAAGATTTGGAGAGACTGAGTCATTTTAATTTTGACTAAAATCCTTTAAAAAAATTTCAAGCCATAATCTGTTAGTGATTATATATGTGGCCTTGGCTGACAGTCCAGTGCAGGAGTTACCTGATGTATGGCTTTAGTGTGAAATGTGACATTTTTAGTACGTGTTATCGGCAGTGATCCATCACAGCGTAATATGTAAGATTACCCACTGGAGCCCAGTCTTTTTGCTTCAGGTGATTTTATTTATAGTTTGTGCAGGTGCAGATGAGGCAGTGAATCTAGGCTAGCATATGAAGAGTCAAACAAACAAAGCACCTTCCTTCTGGACCGTGCTTTGAGACAGAGGAGGAACTGTCAGTCGAGCATCTCACATTGAAAAGCTATCACAGGCTTTAAAGGGATACTTAACTCTAGGACAGAGGTCCGGCTGTTTGCTCTGGGTTTTGGGAGGGAGGGAGAATAGTAAGGGTTGGTGTTTCAAGGGAGGATAGTGTTGTTTGGATTTCATTTATTTTGCTCTTTCTGATTGCCATTTGGGAAGGAATGGCTTTGAACTCTTAATTGTATATTTTGTTTTTATCAGAGCACAGACCCGTCCTGTCCTTTCTCACTCCCCCCCTTTTCTCCTGCAGTCCTCACTTTACTGCTTTCTTCCTTCTCTTTCCTTTCATCTTCCACCCTGACAATAAACAGTCTGGAGCTGAATCCAGAGAGCAGAAACAGCTCTGATTCCCTCCCCACCCAATGAGGATCCCAATAAAACTTTAAAATGGCATCCAGATCTTAGCCGTGTGGTATAGGGTCTGTCTCTAGTGAAGAAGAAAGCAACGCGGCATGATTAGTCAGAGGAGGATTTTCCTTGAGCAGTCTTCCACACT
>NW_008824866.1:2987135-3001100 GCF_000699105.1 Pygoscelis adeliae
ACTAGGAATGGAAGCTTGGGAAGAGGTGGAGCCTGTGCAGAAAGGATGATGAAGGTGCTAAGGATTAAGAGCCTGGTTGCCTCTTGATGCACCAGGTATTTATGTCAGTAATTCTCATTAGGTTTAATGTGAATAACAGTCACAAATCCCCTGGGGACTGAGAAAAGAACAGATTCCTTAATGTTTCCATAAGGAATACTTTGAAACCTTCATAAAACATTCATATTTGATGGAAAGGAAAACCTACTTTAATAAAACATGTTTACCACTACTATACAATCAGCAGTTGGTATTTTATCTACTTGAGTATCATGTATAACATACTTGCATTGCCAGTAGATATTATAAGGCTAAGATCACTTTACTTCATGTTATTGGTTTGTTTATCCAACATTAACAGTTCGCTTTACTGTAACCTCAAAATGGAGTATTTTAACCAAGTAAGCCGGAGTGAACCCAAGTTTACAGAACAGTTTCTTTTTTATTTCTCTAAGACCCTATTTCTGAATGTAGCTTCAAAGGCAGACATCTGTACCACAAAACTGCTGAGTTTGAAGTGATTGTTATTTAAGGTTTATTTTACTGCCTTAAAGAAGGTCACAGTTAGGTTGGGGTCCTTTGTGCTGGGCACTGAATAAATGCGTCAGACTTTCAGAGGGGTAGTTTGTTGACTTAAAAGGGGTGTCATGAGACACCTGACGTGCCCTAAGGTATTTCACCTGGCTGCTTCAGAAGGCCAAAATGTCCTGCAGGCTCTGTGCCTTATGTGGCAGTCCCTTAATACACCACGGCATGCAAAATGGCATTAGATGCCTACGTACAGGCAACTTAATCCCATCTTTAAAACACCTGCTGCTTCCAGAATACAACCAGGGACATTTTGCTTGTGACTACACACTCTTAATGTCCTTTGACTACAGAATGGCACGTTCAAAAAACAAGGCACACAGCTACTGAAAATACTCAGGGTTGCATATACACTGGTACAGAAATGGATACAAACAATTCAGAGGAGAGCAAGAAAAGCAAGCTCTACTCCATAAAAGCCTTTCTCTGTCCTGGTGTAATTATCTTCATATAATAAGGATATTCCAGATAAAACTAATGAGTATCTATTGTTGATGAAATTTTACTTATCATAGGTTATTTTTAATTCATGTGCATACATTCTAGAAATCAAAGATAAAATCTGTCCCAAGTTCCAGTGCAGCTAGGTACATACAGGTGTGTGATCTCCAGCATTTTATATACCTTTCAATGCTTGCTGGCATTTCAACCACTGTGAAACTAAGAGTAGTACACACTTAAAGCTCACATATCATGAGTAAAATCTGCCACACTTCTTGAGGAAACGTTAAAATGTTCAACATCCGTGTTCTCAACAAGTAAATAACACATTATAAGGCTACATTATGACCAGATTATATCTATTAGTTACTGCTGTGCACCATGTAAATCTCCAGATTCCCCTGGGAAACGAGAAAATCATTTCAGACTTCAATAACTAACAATCAGTTATTGCTCTGGGCAATAATAAAGCTGAATGCAATTACCTAAAGTGAAGTTAGCAGTGTAACAAATGAAATACAGATTTCTTTCTCTCCTAAAATAAATGTAGCATCTCCTCATCACACACTACTGCATGGTATAATAGGGTCTTCTAAACAGTGTATTGCCTGAACAGCCTATTTGAGATTTGAAATATATGTGATTAAAACTTATAAAAGTTACTTTTTATGATATCACTTGCATGATTAGTGCTAGAAAAAGACTAAGGGCTATGAAACTGCAAAAATAAAGCACTCATACTAGGAAAACAGATTTCAAAACAAGATTCTCTGCTCCCAGTAGTACTCCTCTTTGCACAGTAAAGACAATCTACCCCAAAAGGGAAATAGAAAATTTCTGTTCATAAAATGCCTTTGATCAGATTTTTTTTAAAACATGTTAGAGTTGTAAATGCAGCATTTCAGTCTTCATACTTATCCTACCTCCTGTCACATTAATTTATTATTTATTCTGCTAACATGAAAATGTACAGTCTGTTAAGGAGGAAAAAATGTTTTTATTTTAAGCTGATTTTTAAATCAAGTGTTTGAGAACTGAAGTCCCTAGAAGCTAGAACTTTTCTTAGCACTGGATTGAATAATATAAAGCATATACATAAATGTTTGCAGAATGAGGATTTTTGCATATAACTCTGGAATGAGTAATATTTTCAGAAAGAATGTAGAGATTAGATACTGGATGAAAGAAAAATATGTACAAAAATATTCATAACTAATAATAATACTGTTTTTCAGCTATGCTACCTTTTGCCTTGTTACATAGAATAAGTATTAATTCTCCATGCTGAATTATTGCTAATTAATTATTTGCATGTACTTCCTCTTTGTCACTACGGAATTCAATTATCCTGGAATAGATTTCCCAGAAGAAAGTTAATCCTAATTCCTGATCTTTTGAGAAACCAGCTTTTTATTTATAAATACAGGTTGGGCTTGAAAACATTCTAGTTATTTCCAGCTACTCGTCTTGTTTCACGTATGATGTTGAAGAAATAGCTCCTTGTTATGTCATTGGGTTTTTTTTTATACCTTATCCTAAACTGGTGTTGACATTTTTTAACAGCTCCTTGGAAGCTAATGACCCCCTTTCAAACTGTGTCCACTATTTTGTTGTTGGAGAGTAGCCCATTAGTGTTACACAAAGCTCATTTTCAGAAATTTTCAGGCAAAGAATATGTTTTTGTTGTATATTTATATGGTGCATAGTTCAACATACCATTAGTATTAATACTATTAGTAATAATATATTTACAAAACGTGTTGAAGCAATTCCAGTCAGATCTGTCTGCCCTTCATTTGGGTAAATGTCTTATTGGAATAAAGATACTGAGTCAGTGGATACTCTAAGCAGATGAAAATGAAGAGATGGCTCACTTTGGCTATACTAACCCTGAAAATATCCTTTTTAGGTAGTTTTAGCTTATACTTAGATCATTCTGATATAAATCTCATTTTTTAAAAAAACAGAATCCATGCAGCCATTAAAGCAGGGCAGCATCAAGAAGAGCCACGATATGCAGTAGCTAGGATAAAACATTACAGTGCGAAGCTGCATCATTTCGGTTCAGTATTTTCTCAGTTAACTGGAGCAGTGCCTGGCAATTATTTGTAAGGTTTGAGGAGTTCCAGTTTGTTACTGCTCTTATTCCACCCCTGCAAAACAAGGAGGACAATGGGGATGCTCTCCATGAATCCTGTCCACCATTATGAGCTTAAGATTAAGTGTCCAAACTCTGGGTCTGATAACATTTAAATAGAGCTTTCATAGGGGAGAATGAAACTCACAAAGCCGTATTGCAGTCAAGGGGAATTAAGGAACTAATTACCTTAGGTCTCTGGACTCATGGCCAGCCAGGAAATACAGGTTATGTCTGTACTTACTTAAGTGGTTTGAAGTGCTGACAGAGAAAGCATCCACATTATCCTTGAATTCAGGCTGTGTAAAAATCCCATCTGCTTTTCCTAGCAGGTGATGCCAGGATCTTTCTAGGAAGGATCCTTCTGCCTTGTGTCAATCATTACCAAAGGGAAAAGGTGTTTGGGGGGGCAGCCCCACCAGGCACAGCATGCCAGCTGCACGGCGAGGGAGCCACCGCCGTCTTCCCTCCTGACAGCAAAAAAGGACCGGCAGCAAATGTGGTCCGGAGGACAGCCTTGAGGTCGCTCCCGCACTTCAGTGGCCTGTAGCCACGACGCAGCCCGTCAATTAGGCAAAGGCTGTCAAACTAAAAGACCTGCTTTCTAATTGTGAATTTGTTATTAAGCTAATTAGGAAATTTTGGCAGTCCACTTGTGTTTGTGGGAAGAAATGGTAAAGCGTGACTTTCCTAATAACAAAACAATAGAGCATGCATTAAAGATATTAAGCAATAGATGGTGAACCAAAAAAGTAGCTATTATTGAAGATACACTTCTACTGAGGTTTTGCAGGGAATGACAGCAGGCTACACACGTGCTAAGATTTTTTTGTCAAAGCTCCAGCTAGAAATATAAATTCATTTTGATAAAAAATGAGAACAGAAAGGTTGGCAGGTAGTAAATAGCATTGAAGATGGAATTAATATAGAGTGATAAGAATCTGTTGCTAATCTGGAACCATTAAACCATTTTTTAATGAAGCCAAACAAAGAATTACAAGTGATACCTACAAAGGTGGGAGCCTTTATCCTGAAGAACAATGATTTGAAACTCTTATGGTCATTGATTCCAAATGATTCAATGCAGTTTGCCAAAACAAAGCTTTGACAAAGCACATACTCAGCTGTTGGGTATAAAATCGTGTAATAAAGTAATGGTCAGGGTTAATGACATGCTTTAATTCTAAATTTGTCACTATTGGGATCGTTTTTGGAATAACTCATGCACTTGTATAATCTGTATTTTTAAAAGCATTTTGAAAAATTAGATAGACTGCAGCAGACAGCTGTAAAGATTATGTGAGAGCTGAAGGAAATTCCTAACAGTAAGAAATTTCAGTAAAACTTCCCAAATTTCAGTAAGCACAGTTTATTAAAAGCAGGGTTAGGCTGTGGTCTGATTACAGTGTATAAGCACCTTCACAGTGAAAAGATACTGAAGACTTCTCTGATAGATAAAGACAGAGCAAGAGCCAATGGCTGAAAAAGGGAATCAAACAGATTCAAATGAGAAATTAGGAACAACTTTTTTTGGCTGTTATTTGTTGGTTTTTGATCTTAACTATGAAGGTGATTAACTGTGGGAACAAACCGCAGCAGGAAAATGACTGATTCTCCATCTCTTGATTTCCATAACTCCTTTGCAGAGTGTACAACGTGTCCATCCTCATGTGCCTGTGCTCAGCAAACCTCAGCACAACAGTAAGTGGGCAAGTTTTAATAGCACAGGATATACAGACTGTGAGAGCAGATGATCTAACCTTCTCTTCTGACTGTAAACTATGAATCTGGGGAACATAGGCACTATTGTGTAGGTGTCCATGGTGAACTATACTTTCTCTGAAATACACATAACCTGTCACAATGAGTGAGACAAAACTCTGCAGGAGCCATACTTCGGTCTGAATCATGTATTCATTTAATTGAATAATCTTGTTACCCATCCACAAAATATATGAAATATATAAAAGTCTAACACTGCCCACATAAAACAAACATTAACTGAGAAGAAATATTTCTAAGCAGTCTTAACCACTAACTGTAATATAAATGCTAGTCTGATGGTATTAACCTTAAAATAACACAAAATCTTTTTTTAAAGAAGAGACAAATGTCGTATTTATCCACTTGAGATGTAAATCTATATGTATACAGAGTTTTACCATACAGTAAGGTACGGAATTTCTGGCTAAATTACAAAGTTACTGTCAGGAAGGAGCAAAAGCTGGGCTCCTCCATAAGGCAGGTTGGCCAGGAGTCGCTGGTGGCCGCAGGGCAGGCATCGCCCTCACCGGCAGGACCCAAACCCACAGTATCTATATGTGATAGGCAGAGCAGAGGAGATAACTGGGTCCACTGATCATCCCAGATAAGGCAAAGCAAAGAAGCAGGTCCACGGTCCACAGTCCAGCAAGGACCTCTGTTTTAAACCTGCTGCCTGATTTTTTTATTTGGTGCCCTCTTCTTTTTTATTTTTGGGAAGCAGCAAATAATTGCTCCATATTTACACTCTCTCTGCAAGCAATGACTTTGTGTCCCTTTCTCATGTTATCTCTTTTCCAGGATGAAGAGCTTTAATCAGTTTAATCTTCTCTTGTACAGTAGCCAAATCTGATCATCCTTGTTACCCACCTCCATAACGTTTTCTGGTTTTATGTGTCTTTCCTGAGACAGGGTGACAAGGTGCAGTATTCAGGATGCAAAGACGTTGTTGCATACTGTGGTATAATGATGACTTCTGTTTTGTTCTCTGTTCCTTTCTAAACAACTCTGATTATTCTACTTTGCTTTTTGGACCTCTGCTAAACACCGAGTTGATATTTTCAGAGAACTATCTACAGTGACTCTAGGATTTCTTTCTTGAACTGTAATAGTTCACTAAGGCTGTGTCTAGAGCAGTACATTGAACCCTGATCCTGGGCACTTGCATTTGATCACTTGTGCTACTAAATAGCCGCAACAGTCCCCAACACAGTATTGGCCTATGCCAGCTAGCTCTCTCCCAAACTATTCCCAAGCATGGTTAAGCTTCCTGAAGCACGAGTCATCATCCACCAGGAATGGTTACTAACAGGTAGCCTGTTTGTAGCCACACTGTTCTAGAAGGTTAGAGGGAATATAATATAATATTATGGGCATGTGCCATGACCTCAGCGTCAAAGAACAGTTCTGGGTAAACCTAACATACAAGTATGTTTAGGAGACAAAAGGAAGACTAGGGAAAATGTGGGCCCATTGCTCAAGGAGACGGGGGCCCTGGTTACACAGAACATGGTAAAGGCTGAGGTACTGAAGGCCTTCTTTGCCTCAGTCTTTACTAGCAAGACGGGCCTTCATGAATCCCAGGTCCAAAAGACCTGGGGAAAAGGCTGGAGCAAGGCAGATGTACCTTTGGTGGAAGAGGATCAGGTCAGGGAATACTTAAGCAAACTGGACATATCTATGCCCATGGGCTCTGATGGTATGCATCCATGAGTGCTGAGGGAGGTGTCATTGCGAGGCCACTCTCAATAATCTTTGATTGACTATGGCAATGGGAGAAGTGCCTGAAGATTTGAGGAAAGCAAATGCCACTCCTATCTTCAAGAAGGACAAGAAGGAGGACCCAGGGAACTACAGGCCAGTCAGCCTCACCTTGATCCCTGGGAAGGTGATGGAGCAGCTAATCCTGGAAAGCATTTCCCGGCACATTAACAACAAGAAAATCACCAGGAATAGCCAGCATGGCTTCACCAAGGGGAAGTCCAACTTGATAAACTGCTACGATGAAATGACTGGCCTGGTAGACAAGGGGAGAGCAGTGGCTATTGTCTACTGGACTTCAGTAGGGCCTTTGACACCATCTCCTATAAGATCCTCATAGACAAGTGTTGATGTATGGGCTGGATGAGCAGTGAGGTGGGTTGAAAACTGGCTGAATGGCTGGGCCCAGAGGGTGGTGATCAGCAGCCCAGTCTAGTTGGAGGCCAGTAACTAGCAGTGCATCCCAGGGGTCAATACTGGGTCCAGTCCCGTTTAACATCTTCATTAATGATCTGGATGATGGGGCACAGTGTACCCTCAGCAAGTCTACTGATGACAGTGTTGTTGTCCATCATTTGTACAGATAGTTATTCTTCCCATGGTTTATGTGTAGTTCTTACTGCTGGATTTCATCAGCCATTTTAAAATGCAATCCCTGAATATCATGGGATGTTTCTGCTAATCTTTGAATTTTTACTTTTGATTGTTTTTAATTATTTTGTATAATCAGAAAAATTTGTTGCTTTACTATTGAGTCATTTAGGACTGTACTGACCAGCATGGATCCCAGACAGATCATTGTGAATATGCCACTATCCCATTGGTATGAAAACAGAGCTGTTATTTCTATCTATTTTTTCTAGGTTTTAAACAAAAGAAGTAACTTCCTCTTTATCCCATAGCGACTCAGCTGTTTTTGCTTTCCAGTTATGTTTTGACCAGTCACCCTTATCCACATTTTTAGGTGACTCTTTCAAAGAACTCTAACAGATGCAGGAGGCATGACCCTCATCTATAAAAATCATGGGGTATCTTCCTCCATATGTGACATCCATCCTTTTCTATTTGCTATTGTAGTTTCAACCATTTTCCCTGGTACAGAAGTCGGATGTGCTGGTCCTCCCAGCTGCTCCTTATGCCTCACTTCCCATCTGTAGAACTGTGATGCTGCTACCCCCTTATCTTATAGGCCTGCAATGAAGATTAATTAATTTATGTTTCTGAATCACTCAAATATGGGTGATATGAATGACTATAAGGCATTTAAACTGTTGAGAGAACTCTACTAAGTAGCAAATAAAAAAGGGAGACCACACAATAAACAACAATAAGAAATAAAATACTGAACTACTTCTTATTTGTAGTATGCTGAGTAGAAACATAGAGTGTAAAGCTGAGAGGGATGATTATCACCCCTAGTTTGTTTTACAGCTTCTCGAAAGCCAGGAGACATCCTCACTGAAAAAAGTCTCCTCTTCTGGGAGGAAAAAAACACCTATTCAGTCAAACAATGGAGAATCCAGTATAATGCTTAGAAAAAGTGTATGCCTTATTTCTATTCTCACTTTGTTGAGCTTGAACTCCCAGCTATTAGCTGTTTTTATATATATTCTTTCTAACGGTATATAAAGGTTAAGGAGTTCTTTGTTACCAGATTTTGATTGCTCAGATAGCTTTTCATAGGTGGTGATCAGAGCATCCAGTAAATTTCCATTGTTGCACTAAACAGATTGGGGTTCATGAGGCTGGGGTCTTACAGAGTCCCTTTGGCTGGATATTAAAAAGGACTTAGGCATCTAACTGCTGCTTTAGGTGACATTCACATAAAAATAAAGTCCAACATTTAGTTGTCCCTTAGACACTAGACTCTCAGGGAGTTGCTGCATCATCATGCCAGTTTCGTTGGCATGATAGCACTTGGTCTGGTGGCACTTCTCAGATCACACCTTACACAAAGTTTTCCAAGGACAGGATTCTTCATGGAGAAGAAATTCCTGTTTTACCTTGCAGTCCAGAGGAAAGGGTATTCACCTGGTGGGAACTGTTTTCAACCCCTCTTTCTACTTGATTTGAAACAAAGACTAGATTTCAGGTCCCACACTTGCTAGGAGAGGGCCCTAAGTATTCTGCTGTTGGGTAACTGGGTGTATGAGGAAAAGCTCTCTGTTTCTCCTACTGATGTGTTCAACTCTGTATTAGCTAATGGAATAGCAGTGTAGAAAGGGGGATAGTGCATAATTCAGTTAAGGCACACATCTGGGATGGGAGAGAAGAAAGTTCAAGTCCAGACTTAATGGAATATTTTATTATTTGTACAAAACGGAGGAGATTTCTGAGGGAAACTGAGGAGGACTGTATCAACCTTGTAATTTGGCTGGCACTAGCCAGCCAGAACCTGGCTCCCAAACTATATTACAAATAATTTATAAAATTGTAAATAGATTTTTGTTTCCCAGATGACCACACTAATACTTGGAGGCAGAACTTTTCTTTCGTTAATTTTGGCATGGCAAAACCCACATTCATTCTTGGAAGCTGAGCTTTTTCTCTGATGCTATCATAGATAACTATTATATGGATACTTAACAAGTTAGCTTTTTTAAAAAAATGAACCAAAATAGCATCACAGTAATTTTCAATGTGATTTTTCCCAATACGAATTGCATCATTGTAATTAGCTAATTAAATCAGTAAATATGAAAATCTTCTCCCACAACACAGACGACAGTTGTTCAGGTGTAAGAATTGTATGTATTACATAGAATCATATTTCCAAGGACTGTATTAGGAAAAAAAATCATATATTATGTTATTAATCTTCAGTTGGAATCGGGACATGCACATATATATATAAAATTATTATTGAGGTGTGTGGAGATATTAGAGTGTCCAAATTCACTTCATAAGAACAGACAATCTCTACCATATAGGAAATCTCTTAATATTGTAGAATATAAATAAGGGGTTTTTTTTATTCTGTAAGGTCCCCAAACAAATCACAGCTTACCTCTGTCTTGTAATAAGGCCTGTTCCAAAGACCTTTGAAGTTTCCAATTGGCTCAACAGGCTTTGGATCTGGCCCTGAAGTAGTAAAACCTTTGTTGAATGTTTATAGATAACCACTTAGTCAGTGCTGGCTTAAGAAAAGAAAAAGGAAATAAATTAAATGCATCTTCCAGTGACATAAGCCTCATGAAGAATTAACTAGGATGAGCACTTATTCTAGTTGGTGCACTGTCGATCTGAACAATGCAGACAAAAATAATAATTAAAACATAGCTTCATGCTGAGATGAAACTTTCAAGAGTGTCTACTGTGTTAAGCTTATGATTTTTCTGGTTTTGTATTTGCAAGCATAATTGTGTCCCAGAGGCAACAGGAGCTAGTGCTTGTCAGTCCCCATTTCCCCCTCCGATAGGAGATTAATTTATTTACACAGAAATCCAAAAGTTAATGCCAGAGCAATAATAATAATAATGTAAACAAGTCTTTTATTCTTTTAATCTGGAATGTGTAATTTAATGGCATAGTTGTATAAATAATGAAAATACCACATCTACTTTAGACAATTAAGGGTAAACTGAAGGTAACATTTAATGTAGTATTGATTGACTGTATCAACAAAATGACGGCAGACATCTGTATGGATGATAGCAGTTAGGAAAATGCTACCAAGTCTATCAATATAGATTAAGTGGGGGTGGGATGGAGCAGACTTGATGGCTCAGAGTACTGGTAATGGAATACGGAGCCTTTCACCTCCAGCACACTGACTCGAGCCAGCCTAGGTCAGTCTGCGACTGCAAGTCATTACCATCAGATGGCTCTTCACTGAAATGAGTTTGTCCTAATGGCAGGCTGTCTGTGTCACAAAATGCACCATCTATCATGACTGACACCGTGTTGAGATTTTCAGCTGGAAGGCTGGAAGGAGAAAGGATGGGCTCTGCGTCCCTTCTACCCCCGCGAGGAGCAGGGGTAAGGACAGTTGTCAGGGATTGCTCTGCTACGGGCTGTGCTGCAGAGGTTTTAAGCACGTCTGATCTTAAGGGACAGTGGTGCTAAATATTAACCAAGCAAAGAGCAAGAGGAAGGTACCTGTGCTGAAGAGATGGCAACTGAATTGCAAGACATGACATGAACTTAACGGACGGAAATACGGGTAACGTTCTGTCAATGTCATAACGACACGACAGAACTAACGGTAAATATGGGAGAAGCATGATTAGATTAGGCTCAGCACACCAGTGGCCTCAAGTTACAGTAGCTATCCTGCCATACTTGTGTTTTTGGATGGATTTGAGAGCAATAGTGTTAGATGGGGGAAAGCACAACAGGGTTTGTTAAAAAAACATGAATAAAAGCACAGCGGAAGCCAGTATCCTAGGTCAGTCAGAGGCGAGAAGCAACATATTAAAGCTAAGTGAAAACAAGACAGGATAGGAATAAAGGATTTCAAAATGAAGGCAAAGTGCATACAGAGCCAGCGTAGAGATGGGGGACACTGGAGAGATGCAAAGTGGGGAGTCACATGGGCAAAGGGATGAGCTAAGGGGATTATTTCTTTCAGCAGCAGTTCTGGTTGGATATGAGCGGAGCAAGACTGTATCTGTCAAAGCCACCAGAAGTGACACTGTTAGGAAGTAACAGGAGCATAAAGAGAGTTTTAGCTTTGTGGTTGGATGGGGAATACTGTACCTTTTAGAAGTTCTGGAGAAAGGTGTTACCTGAAAGATTTAACGGTAGCCTGAATAGTAGCACCAATTAAATAGCTCTTTCATTGGCAACATTCACGTTACAGTCCTGGATGAGAGATGGGGCAAAACTCTTACTCATAGTGATGGCAAAGTGAATGGAACAAAAATAATGAAGAACATTCTTTCACATCTTTGAGCTTAACCTGGTGGTTAGACATACGGGAGGAGACATCAGGCTAGACAGTAGGCAAGTTGTTGCATTTTGGGGAGTTAGTTTGCTGTATGTCAATTTAATCTCTGTTGTCAACTTGGAACAAAAATGTTGAGCATCATTTTCCAACCTTTTATCTATTGAACTCTAAAAGCTCAGGGACTGCTTCTAGGAGCTCTGCAAAAGATAAATAAGAAAAGCAAGCCTATTTTCAGTAGGCTTAATTCTATTCAAAAATTTTTCATAAATTGTAAAGTTGAAAACCACTGCACAGAAGGAGAACAAAAAGGGACAGATTCTTGTCAAATTGTCAGAGTAAGCTGAAGATCTTGTGAAGAAACGAAAAGTAGGAGGAAAACCAGGAAAAGACAGTCACTGAAAACAACGGCCGATACATTTTCTTCAAAATTTTGTGAAATAAAACCATGTAAATTTAAAAAACACTTTTGGATTTTTAAATTCATCTGCTCAAAGGATACGGCACCAAACTGATAGGTGTGGCAAGATCAATAAAATATTCCTCTCTGATTGACGTACATTTCAGTTATAGTTACATATTTAGTAATCGTATCCCTTGTATATTTATACCTGTAAGAGACAGATTATAAATATCTTATGACACATATACTCCACCCAGGCTGCTTCTTATCCTACAAAACACAACAAGCCTGTCAGTAGTACTTTCTATCACCTAAATGTCAACCGCCCTTCTGACCATTCCACCAATGTGCATGCCTTCTCTGCAGAAAAAACCTCTCAATGGGAAACAAACATTTTTTCTATAAAATGAGGATTAAAAATGAAGAAATTAAAGACGGTGAAACTAAAAATGGTGAAAATTTCTCAGTGGTTGTAGAGCTCCTTTTCATGAAGTCATAATTCCTTATGACTTCTTCTTTATGGATGCAGCATCGAGGCTGCTGGGCATACACAGGTTTCTTACTTAGAAGAATAACTTGGTGGTGAAATGAATTCCGTGATTAGGTGAAACTAGGTGAAACTGAACTAGGACTAAATGTATTTTGCTACAAGGACTCACAAGGACAAACTCCTCAGCAGTGGTTCAGATAACGCAAAATCATGTAGCTGGATACATTGATTCCGATATTCCTTCATGTTTGTTTATTTTGGTTGTGATTACGCAGTCAAAAATAATGTGTTACAGCTATTTGAATGCGATTGCTGTTTTGCACATACTATATTCAAATAGCCATGAGCATAATCATGAATTGGGTTTAACTGAATCATACTAAATCAATCAAGGAAGCAAAATAACGTATCAAAATATTTTATATTTATATGGTTCCTGGCTTACCATTAAGAGTATGAATGAAATAAAATATTGTTGAAAATTCTGAACACACAGAAGCTAGAAAAATCAGAGGTGGTGCCCACAGTGGGTGTGACACCCCCCGACCCACAGGGGACAAGATACCCTGGGAAGAAAACGTAAGGTTGTGTCCAGTGAGCTGCCATGTTCAAAGCAGCTAAATACCCTTAGCGTGAGATTTCTTGGCAGAAATGGTACAAAAAAAGCTTTGTGTCTCATCACTCGAAATCAGGCCAGGCTATATTTCTAAGAAAGCTGTTTCATTTCAGCCATCCATTAAGCTTGCTACAGAAATGACTGGAAAAAACCCTGCGGTTTGGTATGCATGCCAGACAGGAACTCTGATTAATCAACTTTTCTGTAGGCTCATTCTCCACTCTGTATGCATGTCATCTAGAAAGATGGGAAAGTTCAGCTGGGTACGGCTTTCACTTCCTAAGCTGCGGAGGTAAACAAATGCAAATATTTCTTTTCTGTGTATCTTTCCTTACAGGGGAGTGTTACACTTGGTTATCAACTGCCATTTTGCAGGAAGAAAAGCGTGCACTTGCAATACTAATCAGTAAGCTGTTCCATGAGTCAGTGGCTTACTTCTTGCACCGAAGTAAATCGATTATCTGTTGCAAAGGACCTAGCATCATCTCAAGGTACTGAAAAATTACCTGACAGGGTTAATAATTTCCCATGTGTTATGTTTTTGGGACCTTAAAAGTAAGTTCCCACTGAAGCAGGCTTGTGATGATGATGTGAAGGTAGCCAATTGCTTTTCATTCTTTGTGTCTGGAGCAACATTTCTGATACAGGTAGGCAAAAGAGTGGTAAAAACTGAGGGCAGAGCGCGAAGGCGGGATGCTGAAATACTCCGCGACTGAACTTTCAGCTTCCCCCAAAGCATCTCCCCTGGAAAACCCAGCTAGCCACCCGAGAGGGGCAGGCAGGCAGGCAGGCAGGCAGGCAGGCAGGCGCTGCGGGGCCGAGGCAGGAGGCGAGGGCCCAGGCC
>NW_008824866.1:3002126-3006156 GCF_000699105.1 Pygoscelis adeliae
TGGGCGCTGTGTGTGTGGGTGTGTGTGTGTGGGTGTGTGTGTGTGGAGTAGGCTGGCCCCCCACGCGCAGGGAGGCAGGGACGTGTTGGAGCCACTGCACATGCGGGGTGTAACGGGGCTGTACGTAGCCGGCCGGCTGTGCGTGTGCAGTAAATCAGATAAAACCCGGGCTTGTTGAGCTGGCTGTGTTTACCTTGCAGGCGTGATATGTTCTGGGCACATTGGACTCCTTTGTGTTTTCTGCAGAGTGCACTGGTCGTGCTTAACGCTCAGAAAATCCTGGACAGAAAATGGGAGCCACGGCATTTCTAAATGTGAAGCGTTAGCAGGGATTTCTGCCAGCCTACTTGTGTGGCTCTCAGACTGCTCTGCCTTACGTCAGCCTACATAGTTACGAAGACAGAGCGTAGTACCAGAAAGCCCCTTTAAAAGATCTTGTGGTGTAACGGGACTGTATGTACGGCACATGCATTCACACGCAGTAATTCAATTACATGTTATAGAGGGCTCAAGTTCTTTCCTGCTGGGGACCAGGCTCATTCCTAAAGAGCTAATCAGAATGGAAGGGTACGTGTTAATAAAGATGTGTTGACTTTCTTCCAGCCTTTGCTACTGATGTATGACTTCCATAGCGGAAAAGTGTGGAAAGTGATGTTTAAGGGATGCACAACGATCTACAAGTATGGGGAAAATTGAACAATTGAACCATTTCTTAAGTAGTAGTATTTGGCAACTCTTCCTTGCCTGAATCACTTCACCTCTTGGTACGAAACGGGCTATGGACAGACTTGGTTGGTCAGAAAATAGCTTCTCTGCTCACTAAGGAAAAATTTGGCAGATGCTTTTGTTGACATGATTACCTCTGATCATGAATTAGTACAGTTTACCCTTCTAGGACTTGTTTTCTGTCTTCATGGAAGCCGTGAAGATGTAAGTCTACTTCAGGTCAGTACTCTTAAGTGTGAGTGTAGAGAAAGTGAAGAAAAAGCGTTGACTTTGAAACAAATTAATCACACCAGCACAAACAATTAACACTTTTTTTTTTTTGAAAGGGCAGCTGCTCACTTTTTTTCTGCTATTCTTGCTTCAATATGTAAATCCTTTTTGTAATTTATTTTATAATTTATGTATAGTCTTCTAGCTGAACCTGTTTGAGCAGGGGTAGATGAACCCAAGTAGATGACCTCAAGAGGTCCCTTCCAACATCAATGATCCTGTAATTCTGTGAATTTGATTTATTAATTTAACCAAGTAGAGATTACAACAATATTCTATAACTGACTTCTTAGTCTGTTTAAAATAGTATTTTGTATCTGCAAAAGCAATATAGAAAATACTCAGTTGTTTCAACACAGATGTGGGAACTCTTCAAATATCTAGCTTTTGAAAGATTATTTCAAATCAGATTACCAAAACAGAGATTCCTGTTAGTGTTGGCAAAACTCCTCTTATAATTAACTTTAAATCTTGTATCGATACACATACAAACACATATATGTGTTTCTATTAAGTTCCATAAAAACAAGACTATCCCTTCTGTTTCAGATGCAAGCAACTGAGTTCCTGAATTCAATTACTGCATCACATTGAATGAACAGGATTTTTCCATACATCTTTCCTTAAAAACAGACTTTAGCAAAAGGTAATATGCAACAAGATACATACTTTTCTTCATAAAATCAAGAACAAAGGCAATGCTTTTATTACTGGTTTTTTTATTTTCATAAACGTGAACTGTACAGAGTAAGTTTATATGCATTGGAAGATTCCACATGCACTTCTGCCAGTTCCCCGACTTCTTCAGAGCTCTTGCCATTACTCTGCAGCCTCTTCAGAAAAGGAAGCCAATTTGTGTGCGAGTTTTATAGCAGGTATGGGAAAATCCTTTAACTTGCTATTGGTCACAAATACAGAACAAAGACTAGTCATGTAAGCTAATATATTAAGCTGTGATAGTGCCCAGTGTATATGTAGGATTTACTTGGTTCAAGTGTTTCAGCCAAATCCTGCAGCCCAGTCTTAAAGGACAACTTAAGCTCAGTGCACTTTATGGCAGTACCTCCAGGAAGCATCGAATTTTAGTAGACTACATAGAAAACAAGATGAGGGTTTTTTTGCAGTGCAATGAAGACATTTCCCTTGGATTTTTCTGTGAAATTTGTTTCTTGATACCATGAATTAGTTTTGTTTCTTAGATAGTTTTAAGACTCTTTCAAAAGAAACCAGACAAATACCATCCAGATTAGTCATAATTAATCACAGTTGGAATTTCAGAGTTTCCATGAGATTTTTCTCATAACTCAGCAATTCTTGGTTTTGTTTTCCTTTGGGATATTTCCATATTAATATAAATTTTTTATTAGGCAAAATAAGCTGTGACTTATAGACAAGGATAGGATGCTTTGGAAAGGCTTCATATGTTGCTAAAGCAGGCTAATGTTACAAAATGGGGTTACATGTTGAAAAAACCTAAACCAGTTTAATATCATCTTGGAGAGCTGAGTTGCTCTATTAAGTACTTATCCTTCATAACTAAATTGTTATGTTTACGTGTTACGAGCTACATAAAGAGAATGAAACATAGATGGTTGTAAGGTGTAGACAAAGAAGCTGATGATTTTCATTTACGGTAGAAGTCTCCCTCAATCCTCCGATCCTCTTAGGATACTACTGTTGTAATACAGTTACTTCTGTAAAACAGGACTGCAAAAGTACACGTTTTCTGACACGAACTCTGCTTTAAATTTTTCTGCTCTTGTAAATTTTCTCATTTGCTTGCAGGTTTACTTTTTATTAAGGAAGAAGTGTGAAGAGATTTACAGAATGCATACAAGCTGATCATTTTTTAAAATAAAAAATGAAGTGCTTTTCAGTGAATGGCTATCATTTCAAATGAAATCTGCAATGATTAAATATTAAAATGATCGATGGTTTAAATTAATATAAAAACTTTTCAGGAGATTATTACAAAGATTAACATTTTTAATGTTTTAATACTTCCATAGTTTATCAATCACAGGCACAGTGAAACTGCTTTTAGTTACCAAGCTGATGATCTCATATATCATTGCATTATGCACAACATAAACATCATGGTGGTGTTGGTAGAGGAGATGAAGAAACACACAATTTATGTTATGTCTCTTTAATAATTTGTTTTAGTCTTGAAGTGTTTTTTGACACACAGAATAAGCAGGTAAGACTTTTTTTCCCTTTGGAAAGAAGATAAGAAGGAAAGATAGTTCCAGAAAAACTATGGTGTTTGCCATTTAAGAAGGAACTCTGTTTCATGTAGTGACAAACATAGATGGTCACTGGTACTGCTACAGAAGAAGAAAAAGCACTTGCATGTGTTTTTCCGAGTAGGACTTGCATTAATGCGGCTTTAATATCCCAAAATTATCCGCAACAGCCTATGATTCCTAATACGTTTTTATTCATTAGAATTATGTTTGAAGGTCATGGGAAAATGTCAAGGCACCCCAGGTGCTTTTGTATCACTAGCTGTGCATAGATACCCCTGTAATTCAGTGGGCTGAGTAAATACTTACTGCAGGCATTCTTGACATGGACAGTGCTAATCCCTTTGTTTCCCATTTCTTCTGGGTTTTTTTAGCAGCAAGGCTAAAAATCAGCGTTAGCAATTTTAAGTTTCATTTTGCGTCTCTAACCACATATTGCAGTGATACAATGGAGCTTTATACAATACAGTTTATTGTGTCCCAGGACTTTTTGCAATGTTAAATATGATAATTCATGCATCAACAAAATATTGCTTATTCATGTGTTGTGATTGTTCTTGGCATCGTCCTTCATCCAGTATGTTTTGACATCAAAAACAAGACAGAATTGGAAAGACACGGTGTGATGTATTAGCCAATGTAAACCCAATAGCAAGTGCAAAGAAGGATGGGAGATAGGAGAAGAAGGGTGAAATAGAAATCCAGGAATAGATGTTGAGCTGGTGAAGTGAATAAATGGGGAAAGACTGTTCTGACAGCAGAAGCTTACAGTGGAGAAGTCACTTATA
>NW_008824866.1:3006177-3022436 GCF_000699105.1 Pygoscelis adeliae
GAGAGAGAAAAAGAGCAAAGGTTAGCACTAGGTTAACGTTAAGAATGGTATTGGGAAGTTAAAATCCAGCGGGCAAACTGAAGCACACCATTTTGTACACAAGTTTGTTGTCATGTACTAATGCTGTTATTTCTATTCTTATGTAAGACAACAAAATAAAAGATGGGGTTACATTGCCTGTAGTTGGTTGCCTCTAGCCAGAAAGCCAAAATTATCCTCATGTATTTCCATTGAAATAAATAATGGAACAAAATAACCTTTTATGTTATGAACTGTTTTTTATAGTGGGGAAACAGATTGGGTTGGAAATGTAGTAGATTTCAAAGTTTCAATTGTTTTCTCTCTGGCTGTGCTGTGTGGTGTAAATGAAGAAAAGGTTAAGTTTACCCATGATAATTCCCTCTCACATTTACATTATCAATCAGCCTTTGTAGCTTTTTGTGCTTTTATCTATTGTGTTTTCATTGTAATCTTTACATATGACGTTCTCAATTCTACAAACTCTTATGCTCAAATTTATTCACGAATGGCTCTGACAGATGTGCTCTGGAAGCCTTAGGTGCTGTGGTTTAAGATGCTGCCAGCTGGTCGCCTTTTCCCCACCCCTCAGACTGCAGTCTGTACGGAAGAGTCAGCAATACCTGCACCTCAGTCACTGGAGTTTGCTCCCCTCGTCGTAACTCACATTTCTTTTTGGGTGGTTTGAGCTGATGTGTAGGCTGCAAATGGGGTCCTGGGTTCCGGAGGCAGAATGTACCCCCTCTTGTTGCCCTTTCTTACAGGCTGCTCATCCTTGGCAGAGAGGTGATTAAACGCCCAGGGTCAGCAACATCTTAAAGTGTCTCAGATACCCAAAGCTTGTTTATGAGACTCCCCTGTAGTTTAAAGTTGAACATGTTTTAAACTTCCTATTTTAAATTACCTATATTTTCAACTTGTTACTGTATCAAGTCAGTGTGGAGGATATTTCAGTACTTGGTTTTACCATGTCACCATCTCTACTTAAAACTCTCACCTCATGGTTTTGTCTACTTTTAAAAGTGAGTGCCTAAAACCTCATATTAAAAAACATAGGTCTTTCTTTCATGTACTATGTGTGCCATAGAAATTGTCCAGCAGCCTGTTTTAGTGTTGCACTCAGTGTGTGTGGAGCTGATTACGCTGCCTCCAATTAAGATTACATCACTTACTTTACTGCTAAACCAGTTTTGTGTTACTTGCATTCTTGCCAAAAGGAAACAGTTAACCTGAAGCAGTATATTAGTTGTTTTGTTTTTGTGTCTTGGCTGTCAAACTGAAAGTACACTATTTGTATAGCTAACATTTAAATTTGATTAGGTCCTTGATTTACTGTTACTCAACTAAAATTAATTTAAAAATTAGGACTGTACAGTAACAATAAAACGGATAAAGAGCTGGTGAGCTGCCAGCACTCAGAAGTAATGGCTGGAGGCCACTGTCAACAGATGAGAGCTTGTGGGGACTTTCCCCAGTGTTTGTGTTGGGTGTGATGCTTTTTGCTGTTTTAGTCGATTGTCTGCATGTAAACATGAAAGCAATAGTGACAAACTATAGATGGTTCAGTGGTTGCTGGATTGATGAAGAAGGGATGAAGTTTAAAGCATGGCTGACATCATGGAAACATGAGTCTGTTAAAATGCAGTTTGTCTGCAAATGTGCCGAGGAAGAAGGAATGCTGGATGTGTGTGCAGAATGGAAGATTTTTGTCTTGTAAAGCTGTGACTGGGGTTGTGAGGAAGCACCTGTAGCCAAAGGGGATTCAAGTGCAGGGCAGTGGCAAGAAGGGTTGGTGCTGCCTAGTAGAGGTAGGGGGAGAGGTAGGAGGGCTGTTTAAATCCCTTTAATAAGACCAGTGCTGGAATGTTGCATCTAGTTCTAATTTCTATGAAAAACATGTCCTGAAAACTTTGAAAGCATGATGAAGGTCCTGGAAGACACAGACTTAACCTCTGTTAATGGTATTACCTTTGGTAGGTGGGCTTGAGAGTAGGTTCAAGCTTGCTGTGATGTTTCTGACCACGTCTCCTAACCTCACTCATGTTGGGCCTCGGCAAGCTCTATTAGCTAGCTATCCCACCTGACTGCTGCAGAGGCCCTCCTACATACATAGCGTTGAGCGTCTTGGGCAAGGCTATGGTGCATCTCTCTGAATTTGTCATTTTTTCCCATTATAGAGGGTGTGGAAAGCATTTTTTCTTTTTTGTTGTATGTATGCATCATGGAAAGCTTTCTAGAATATGTTTTTTCAACTTTAGACTTTGGTGTGATTAAACTTAAGTATGGTTTTAATGGAATCACAAAGAATTGCAGCAGCTAATAATTCAGAGTTTTTTTGATTCTGCAATCATAAAATAGTCAGAGCAAGGATGGATGTTGCTTTCTTTGAAATTTTTTGACATATGCTGTTTAATTTATGTATTATTAATTTATGAATCTTTCTGTAATTTGGAGTGAAAAGGTTAACAAAGCATTCTTAGATTGCTGTTTACCTTTTTATTCTGAAAGACTGGATAATTTGAAAGCCTGGGTGTACAAAGCAGCATACCAACAGGCTAAATAGGAAGAGGGTATTCTGGAAAAATGATTATTGTAAAGACAAAACCTATTTAAAAAAGCTTTGAACTATTTTCATTTTAAGTACACCAGTGGGGTTAAATAATAATAGTAACTTCTGTTAAAGTAACAGATCGTAATAATTTAAAACAAAAGGTCCCAGCGCACTTGCTAATATCCTTTATGGCTTCAGTAGAATACATCTGAAATGATTTACAAAGCAAAGCTTCTGGATGATTTTTTCCAGTTCTGCATGGGAAGAGAGCCTGTTTATCTTCATGCGTGTTTATATAGACCCATGGAAATTGTGATCTAAATGTGGGTACCGTACTAAAACATAGCCATATATGCAGAGTAAAGAATTCAAAGCACTTGCATTCTGTCATTTATTGCACACAAGTAATGTATATTGTATAGGCTCGGTTCAATTCTGTATCCTGACCATAGAAGGACTCCATAGAATACATACTGCACCTTGAGGAGACCTTCAAGGGGATGGAACGGTGTGTGTAGGAGAAAGCTTAGGGCAATGGCTCTCTGACCAAACTAGTCTCTTGTCTGTTTTTGAGCCTTCAGACTTAAGCACTGTCAGTGCTGGAAATAGTGAAGAGCCGGAAAGTTGTTGCCCCTGTACTATATTGGTATAGATTGCCACTAACTCACCCCATTAAAAAAAAAAAAAGTCGGTATGGAGCTGAGTGCATGGGATAGAGTATTTTGGAAGTTAAAGGCAGAAGCAATTTAGCTAAAGTCCTTTTCAGAATTGACCCAGCTCTCCTTCAACTTCTTAAGCTTGGTTACAGGGTTGTACAGCTTTTGGTACAGTAGTGGCCAGACTCAGCAATTGTAGCAGGAACAGAACAGACCTGCAGTTTCTTGTGATGTTGGCATTGAATCTGTTTGTTCTTGTGAAAACCAGTCTGAACTCATTTTACTGTATGCTCTAGCAGGACTTTTTTGTTGTATGCAGTCTACAAGGCTAGATTTCAGGCAGTATATCCCCCTCCTCCTAATAAAACTTTATGGCAGTGCTAAGCATACGTTCTCCTTTGACTCGAGCCAAGGGCATGTGCAAACCCCTAGCACTTAGGGAGATGCTCTTGGGAAATTGGAGCGAATGGAGTGGATTGTCATCTGCCATTTTGTCTCAGGCTAAGGTTTCTGAAGAGATGCTCGCGAGCTGATAGCTACTCATCAAATGATCTCTTTTGGGAGTCTCATAACTCTTCCATTCCTAATTAGTTTGAGGTGTAGAAGTCTCTCGATCAGAGGTATCTTTTAGGCCAGAGAAGGCCAACCTTTCACATGTCAGAACCCAGGATCTTCTATGTGCAGTATCCAAAAGCAGCAACCCACGAAGAAGTGTTAAATTTTGTATTTCACTCATATTTTTACAATAAATAGAATTTCACATGTACTGCATGACTTGAAACACCCAAAGGAGTACTTTTTTTCAGTGTGTTAGTCTCGGTGCCGTCCTTTCCTTTGGCATTCTCCTGGACAATGAACCTTGCAGCAAAATTCCTTCTTCCTTGTGACACACGCACAGGCTGTTCAGCAGTAGTGGGAATAGATGGGGACACAGTCTCCTCGCATCCTGTGGTCTTAGGGGGAAAGCCGTGAAAAGCACCCAGGCAGACATTTGCACAATGGTTGTGTCTGGGACCTTCAGACTTTCACATGACTTTCTGCTATTTCAGCTGATACTTTTGTGCTAGTTGCTGATTTTTCTTTTTGCTGCCTTTTCTTCCCAGCTGCACTCCACACTTGTCTCCTCTGCCTTAAAATGAGGCAAGTAAACATTTACCACATTTTCTGATGGCTATCAAAGCTCATATTTTTTTTGTTTGGTGCATATAAAGGTTTTAGCCTGATTTTGATCCACTCCTTTAATTCAAATTTTGTTCAAGATTCAGATTTTTGATAGATATCAATGATCTTCTATTCCCTTTTTGCCCAAATAGAACATAAAGCCCCTCAAGAGATGGCATCATGTACGCTATTACTTTATTCTTTATTTTAAAAATCATTGCCTTTAATGGGATCTCTAGGTAGGTTTCAGGAGAGCCAAGTCTTGTGCAATTTAGATACAATCTGCAGAGAGTGTGCTTGGCCTGTAGTTTTGAACTACTTTGGAAACTACTGAGCCAGTGTTACTTAAGGCATATTAAACTCTTCACCCAGTTATGGCCTAATCCTTCAAAACCAATAGAGTAGGACTTGGTTTTGAAAATGCTGCTGCTAATGTCTATAGGTCTGTTCACTAAGCCTGACTATTAAGCTCATTATTAAGTGCTGTAGGGCTGAACTTGGCATTTGACATGTTAACACTAAGTTATCTACTGGTTTATCTACTGGTTTTCACCTCAGACAATTTTAAAGAAAAAATACAAAAAATGATGTATTGCGTTAGGGCTAAGGAAATACATGTCAGCTTTGTCTTCTGATCTTTATGGGGAAGATTTAACAGGTTATTCTGTCTTTAATCAGCTATTGAAAACTATAAGAAAACATAGATGCCAAAAGGACCAAATTAAAACTCTTTACATTTAATGTTTCTTTTGCCTGGTGACTAGAATAGATTTTTTTTTTTTTTTTAAGCTGAGTTGCTTTGGTGAATGCCTAATACAGCATGTGAGACAACAAAAGTGGCATAAAACTAATTTTGTTCATTCATAGATCAGTCTATTTAATACTTATTGAGCTGCAGTAGTTTCAGAGAAAGGAAAAAAAACCCCACATTCATTCTCAACGTTGGATGGAAAGATTACCTTTTAAGTCCTTTCGAACACCAGGTAGTAATGGAACTAATAATTCAGTTTTGCTGAAGTGTTACGATTAGGTCTACGTGTACTGAAGTGTTATTTGCTGCTGTCATTTGTAGCCTGTTTTCAACTTCCGCATGCTTGCTCAGGGTAAGAAGTGAGGCAATCATTAGGCTATAGATGTAGTGACCAGTTTTAGCAATTATTATGACTTCAAGTCATGTGTGATGGGACATCGTATTATACTACAGTGAAGTATATAACAGAAGGGCGCGTTTGTCTGCCTCCCAGCTTTGTGCCTGTGTGGCTTATTTATGGCTGTTTTCTCTTCTGGTTTTTGGTTCTTATGTTGATTGTCAAGCAGGAATCGACTATTTGCTGAGAGCTGGTTTTCTTCTCAAACAATAGATAAAATTCAATGAAAATGGAGTCAAAATAGATGGGATACCAATAATAGAATTAGTGGGGAAAAAACTAAGCTGAAACTTAGCCTAACATACTTTAAAAAGCATTTTTTTTAAGAACAGCGTGAGAGGAAAGGAAAAAATCCCAGCAGTTTCAAATTGTCTTGTTTTGATATATTTCTTCAAAGAAACTATTTCAATTTTTAAACAATTCACTCAGAAATTTTGTATTTTTAATGGGCCCAAGATAATGCAAATAAAAAAAAAAGGCACAATAGAAAAAAAGTCAATATGGAATTACTTATTGTTCTAAAATTTTTTTGTGTGTGAATAACTTCAAAAGTTGCAAGATTTATTCTCACTGAAGGTTGTTATCCCATTTTGCAATATTGAAAACATCGTGAAACAGACTTTCTGTCCTCTGGATGGTTGTGAACTGTAGTTTAAGATGGATATGCTAAAGGGAAGTATAATTATTCCCTAAATATTTCTTCTCATGGAAGAAATAAGAATTTCATTTCTGTCAAAGAGGAGCCTAAGCTTAAAATCTACAAATGAGGAATTAACAAGTGTATATAATTAAAGCACCCAGGCTTATAGCAAGCTATGACTTGTGGCAGTCCCAGAAAAGGCGTAACATCTGGAAAAAATGGTATTTTTGTCACTCCCCAAAAGTAAAGAGAGGGGCGAGTAGAGGGGTTATTTCCTGATTTAAAGAAGGGAAAGAAGTTGCTCTTCCCCTGCTGTAACACCTAGCAGGGCAAAACAAAGTTTTTGAGGTTTTGGAATAAGACTTCAGTGAAACCACATGGCGCTCTACTAAATGCAAGAATTGTAACTTCGTAACATACTAGAAGTGAAGTGCTTAGGCAGACTTAGCTGATTTTGAAATTTAAGGTGTATGACCTCTAGCTTTATACCTGTTATTTAAATTATTCCCTACTTCATCAAAGGAAATGAGTGCTGAAGGGGTGTGTGGTGGGGATCAAAGAGGGAATAAAACTGCCTGGATTTAACTGAACCGCAAAATGTTCGCTGCTGCCGCTTCAATTACTGAGATGGAGCAAATAATTGTTCCTCGCCGTTGCTCTTGACTCGATGAACTTTTAACTCGCGAGGCAGAGAACACGTGCTTTGTTTCCATCTTGTGCAGTCGCGGTGGTGATGGTGTCCTCCGTACTTACCCTCCGACCACAGAGGTGGCTGTACAGCATCTGTAGTTGTTCCCATGGAGGCTGTATCCGTCCTTGGTGGATGTGCCTCTGGGCATCAGGGTGGTCTGGATGCCCATTCTCTTCCCACCCTTTTTAGCTCTTATTTCTACTATAGTCCCCTCCCCCCCAAAAAAAATTAAACAGATTCTGTTATTTTGAAGAATGTTATTCTGAAATACTGCATATGGTGTCATTTATCGTGTAATTTTCCCTTTAGCAGAGATTACTCTTTCCTCTGGGAAATACTACATTTTGAACTGTCTGGCAAGGCAGAATCGAACCACATGTATGCTTTTTTCCTTCATGAACTTCTTCAAGGATATTTTCTTGACACACCAATGCCATCATATATTCATAAGCATGAAAAAAAAGTTCCTCTTTGAACGTTTGGAATTTTAAATTTGTTCAGATGAAGATCTGTCTTCATATTAAAATGAATATATGTTTCACAGATGGTATAGCTCTACTCGGCTCTGAAGTGAGTAGGGAATTTGGTTCTGAAGACAAATAACAAATCCTAATAATGAGAAGTAAATGTAAGGTGCATAGAATTGCTACAAATAGGCATATTCTTCTGCAAAATGTCATACTGTTTTTATAACAAGTATAACACCAATTGCTAAACAGATATCTTCTGTATAAGTAATGATTATAAGTGAGTTTTGGCCTAGTACATTTTGATTCTTCTTCCTGCAGAAGCTGTGACAATCTGTACTCTATAGGGAATGGAAGGAACCTTTGACATTTTTAATAGCCTCTTTTTGCTTAAAAAAACAAATTTACATAAGTATGAAGTATTCTAAAAAAATCTTAGGTTTTGCAATCCTTGAAATTTTCACCTTTTTCCTGGCTGTCATGAATACATTTAATGATAATCTTTTCAACTCTTCGGATGTTTAAAAACATTTTACATCTAGCAAAAGTAAGTAGATTTTTTGCTTCAGGAGCAAACGGAAATATTTGGGCCTAAGTAATCCCACCAAATTTTAGGTACTTAGGGGAGGTTTAGGGGCATAGCAAGATTGTCGGAGGCAATTTGGATTCCTTAACATTGCATCTCTTTCTTCATTCACTGTAAAGGGAGTGGAGGAGGCCTCCTGCATAACTTGGGTGTCTTGCCTTCCTGAAATTAGGTGGAACTAGTCTGGGTTGTTGAGAAATTTATTTTTCATAATATATTGCCTCAGGATTTTGAAACATCCAGGAGAATATGCTGAGTATGTACATGGACTATTACCTGTGTACTACTTTTGTTAAATAAATTTAGAGCTAATTTAATGGGTTTTGTAGGCACTGTATAACTAACAAACAACAGAGCAGCTCCTTTCCCTAGAGTGCAAAGGGCACTTACTGGAAGTAACAATGTGCGTTTTGTTCCTAGTGCTTACATGAAGCTATGAAACAGCCTGATATATGTCAGAATACAAGTTGTAATTCCTAGGTGGTTTTAATCTTGCGGTATGTTACAGTGTGTGTTGTCCTTGTGTAGAAAGTTAAGATTATTTTAGCAATATTTGTTCCAACTGGAGTTATGAATCCTGGTTTTTTGATTCATTTTCCCAAATTTAACTGAATTTAAATCACCTCTGCTGCTTTCAAGGTTAAATTAAGTAAAGAAATGTTAAATTCCTTTTATTAAAAGAAAATGAAATAAATCCCCAAAGAAAGTAGAGCTAGATTCTGCAAGAAGCACCATGGGCAGCTACTCTTTCCTTTGAAATAATAGTTGCGTCCTTTGAGAGAGACTTTGCGGAGGAATGGTGAAGACTACTGTAAGACTTATCAATAGAACATGAACGTTTGGGGTTTTTTTCAGGGTTTTTTGTTTGTTTCTATGTTTTTTTTAAGTAGTAGTACAAAAGGTTTTAAAATTTCTCTTGGCTAAAGTATGGTTAAAGTATTCAGCTGCATTATTCTTGCAATTTTGGCTGCAGGTTACTTCCACTGCATCTCTTCCAGTGCTGTACAGACAGACCTTAGTTACTGTACTTCAGCAGTACACCAAAAAAAGCCAATTAAAATAACCAACAGCAATGATTTCCAAAATACCTACATGCAGACAGCTTCCCACTTTAAATGCAGTGCTACCAGTTCTTTGGCATAACTTGATGTTCACAGAGGATCTGATATGCTCCTTGGATTTTACCCGAGGAGGATAAAAGGCTATTTTTGCTCTCTTGTAACTTGTAAGGGTTTTAATATCCATTATTTATTAAACTATGAGCTATGGAATTGACTGGTAAAAGACCAGTTCTTTCACTGACATCAGTAAGCTTTGAATCATATTAAAAAAATGGTTTGGGTTATGAGTTCAAATTATCAACCTGCATTGCATCCAACAAAAAAAAAAAAAGGATTTTTAAGTTAGATATCCATTTGCAATTAAGGATAAGGTACTTCTGCATATATGCAGATATTCACTGTGCATTCACCTGCATTTTCAATTACAGCTGAAGACTTGGTCCAGTACTTTTACATTCTGTAGTGGTTCTTTTCTATCCTGAAGTTTTACTTGCTTTTCTCTCAACTGACTAGCAGTATTTCAGCTACAAAACCAGTCATTTCATTGATTATTTCTTTAGCGTGCCCTCTATTAATATTTAGGCAGTTTATTGTTGAAGGATACAGACAGTTTGTACACATGCACATATGTAGATCTTTGAGTGTTCACTGGTTCACACTTTAAGCCTTATCACTGTTATTCATCATTTGTATTGCACCATAAATGCACAAAGGGCAATCTTTGTGCTATATAGTCCCTGTACTTATTTTTTATTAGTATTTCTAAAGTAATTCATGGTATGTTTCTATTTCATTAAAGTAATTGCTTTAATTTTTTTTTGGTTGATACAAGCTGTGTATGCATCAAGAATAGTGGGTTGGGATTTAAACACTCCTGTGGCCAGACCTTTGTCGTGGCTTAACCCCAGCCAGCAACTGAGCACCACACAGCACTCTGGGGGAGAGAATCGGAAGGGTAAAAGTGAGAAAACTCGTGGGTTGAGGTGAAGACAATTTAACAGGTAAAGCAAAAGCCGCGCACGCAAGCAAAGCAAAACGAGGAATTCATTCACTCCTTCCCATGGGCAGGCAGGTGTTCAGCCATCTCCAGGAAAGCAGGGCTCCAACACACGTAACGGTCACTTGGGAAGGCAAACGCCATCACTCCAAACGTCCCCCCCTTCCTTCTTCTTCCCCCAGCTTTATATGCTGAGCATGACGTCACATGGTATGGGATGTCCCTTTGGCCAGTTGGGGTCAGCTGTCCCAGCTGTGTCCCCTCCCAGCTTCTTGTGCACCCCCAGCCCGCTCGCTGGTGGGGTGGTGTGAGAAGCAGAAAAGGCCTTGACTCCATGTAAGCACTGCTCAGCAGTAACTAAAACATCCCTGTATTATGAACACTGTTTTCAGCACAAATCCAAAACATGGCCCCGTGCTAGCTACTGTGAAAAAAATGAACTCTACCGCAGCCAAAACCAGCACAACCTTGAATGGACATTCAGAACTGTTCTTTATCTCACAAAATGCTGTTGACAGTTGGAGGTGATAATAGGCAATTTATTGTGTGTATTAATTATTATCTGTCACTGCTTATGAATAAAAGAGGAGGGAAAGAAAAATCAAGTGTTCTTCCAAGGGTATAGGCCTTCAAAAGTGAATTACTAGAGGGGAAGAGAAAGAGCATGAAAAAACAGTGAAGGGTACCACAAAAACAAAGACGTCTTTTGACCTTGTAGTATCTCTGAAATAGCAATAAACAAAAAATCACTCCATTGGGCCTCGCTTTGTTTTCTTAAAACCATCTTTTGTAAAAGCTTGGAAATTGAGGAGGGCTCACGTTGCCTTCAAATGATCTGAAACTACTCTTGAAGTATTTTAGTAGCCTGTAAAAAGAGCACTGACAAGCTCCTGTACGTGTTTTTTAAATGGTTATGTAGTCATTAAAATTCCATGGACCTGAAGGCTGCTCAGGGTGCACACAGCACGGCGCGCTGGCTATCCCTTCAGTTTGGCAAAGAAATATGGGAAAAGCCAGATCCTCCCCTTGCTGACATCAGATCCACTTGCTGACATTGGAGGCAGCGGAGCAGCCAGAGACAGCTGGGATAGACTTGAGTGCACATTTCATTTACAGTGAAGTTAAGATGACCAATTATTCTTGGATGACCACTGCTATTTTAAATGGGGAAAAGGTGCTTTTCAAATCGTTTCATGACTCATAAAGGTTCCAGGCTTTTCCTTTATGGAAATCTGATCAGAAAGTCACGTTGGAAACCACTCCTACAGCAAGGTTCATAAATAATAAATATTCTCTCTTATTAATCCATATTTTAGTTTAACTCTGGCTCGTGGCAAGTTGCTTCCTCAGGGAATGCAGGATTCTTTACAAGAGAAGGTGATGAGCCACAGTCCCTGAGGAATTAAATTGTGAAAACAATCTTGGTTTCCTACATGCTAATATAGATCTGTTATTCCCTTTCCACATCTATCACAACACATTCTAAATTGTGGCTGATCTTTTATGCAAATAGCTGTCTTATTAGACATTGCGGCTGTGTGTGCTAATGTCTCCATGGGTTTCTCGGGCATTTGCTATCTAACCATCAAAGCGGTGGAAATGAATGATGATTACTGCATCCCTTTGAAGAACAAAGAAGAGTTGAGGTTCTAGGTGCGGGAGTCGATGACACCAAGCCACACGGGCAAATGCGAGCATCTCTGTGGCTCGGATTAAGTTGTGAAATAATTTTTGCCTGTGTTTGTGTTTTATCGGCACTGCTAAAACTGCAAACATCTTTCACAGCTGACGTTTTGTTACAAAACATTAGTAGGCTATTGAAACTGCAAAAGGCAAGTCTAAACAGTCTCCAACAGTGGCATAAAAAAGCCAAGAACTAGTTTTGCAGTGTAAAAATGTATCTGTTATCTCCTCAACTAGCTGAAAGTTCAAATGGTACTTCTATTTTCCACTCTCGTTATTATGATGTGAACATTATGTGAGAAATACAACTCAGTCGAGAGAATAGCTGGGAAGCATAATAGAGGGGAAAAAAACCCCAGTGGATTACAGTTCACTGCTTATGTGTCTTACATAAAATGGGAATATTCTCTCAATTAAACCAAAGTAATGTATGGAAACATTAGAACACTATAACTGAGTTTTCAGTTTGGATTAAAAAATAATGGCAGTCTTTTATACCTTGTTATTATTCCTGAATACCTTTAAAAAAGGTTGCTGACTTTTGAGCACCAAAGTTCATTTTATGCCTTGTGTCCCACACTTTAAATTAAGGAGCCTGGATTTGTCACTTTACATTAAATGCCAATAATTCTTTTAGAACAGATAAATACAAAAGAAGAAACTTCGTGGTTTCAAAATGCACGAATAACTGGTGGAATCATTCCTTCAGCTAGACTTTAAACCTTGTTTGAAGCTATGAAGGAAATAATGGTGGATGTTTAAGGTTGGGATGCTGATGGTAGCCATCAGCAAACCCTTGGCATGCTTTTTGGCCCATGGTTTGGCATCGCAGTGCCTTCAAGGGCTGCGCTTCCCAGACAGCGTGCTTTGGCAGAGCCCGGGGAAGCTCGTCTTGCTGTAATCCTGCTGGTTATGCCTAACAGAAAAGTAAAACTCTTGCAGACACTCCAAGGCCATATGTGCACAATGGGCAGATGGTTTGTGGCTACCCGGAACGGTTCAGCCAAAGTTTGCCCATGGCACTGTGCTCGCCAAGGCCGGTTGGAAAAAGGCAAGTGTTTGCTGTTGTGTGTCTTCTGCGCTCAAACGGTAAATCTGACACTTCTGGAAAATGTCAGTCCTCTTGTGAGTGCAGGGGTTGATGTTGGGATGCTTGTGTCGTAAAGATGCTTAAACAGCAGGGCTTATCATCGCTGTGATGAGTGGTATCTTCAGCCCAGCCAAAATGGTTGAAAACCAGTGTTTTGAGCAACAAGCATGACTATGAAAGCCAGGTATTTTTTAACTGTGGAAAAAGAGGTGAAATGAGCATGTAGAATCTTACTGTATCTTTTGAGTGGCAGCCCTGTGAGGGGATGAATAAGAGACCATAAGGTTTTGCACATTACCATGGGTATATCGGGGGTTTGCTAGAACGCTACTCAGGTGTCGCTCGTTCAGTTGCACGGATGGTGTGGGAGCACCAAAATACCAAAAAGAGCATCTTTGGGTGAATGATAGTGTAGTTCCCTGCGCAATCCTAGTGTCACCTGCTTGCGCTCTGCAACGTGAGCAGCCCATTCAAGAGTCAGGGTTGTTGTTACCTAAATGCATTGAAGGGGGTTTAAACTCTCAGTACTTCGGCTGAGAGGTGTAAAATGGGCACAGCCCCAGCTCTCACCTTTATTCTCCACTTTCTTTTCATTCGCAGGCCTCTAGAGCCCATGATGGGAAGGTAGGAGAGCGCGGGGTTGCTGTGTTTTAAGTATCTGTTCCTCTCTTTTGCTCAGGGTGGCTGGAGGGCTGTGTCTGCAGGTGGGTTTCCTGAGCAGTTACACCTGTGGATGCACACATGCCTAGTCCTGCCTCAGACTCCCAGGTGTAGGTAGTGTAAATATGTTTGCCAACAATAGAAGCAGCTCACAATACTACATTCAATCCCTGGTTTACTGAAGAAAAAAAAAAAGCTATAGGAATGTAATTCAGTGGTACCAAATGCTGAATTACAGTGCAATCAGTTTAAATCCTTTTTTTATTATTTTTTTATTCAAACTAACAGGCATTCTGTAATGTTAATAACCCATGCAATAGGGAAAAAGGTATGTTTAGGATTTATCTAATAGTCTTCAGAATAGTGATGGTTAACTCCAGTGTCTCATTGTACTCTGGGAAGGCTTATGTCTTTGTCTATAATCATGTAACTGTTGCTTGTTACAGTTTTTTCTGATGTTATAAGTCATTGATTTCCTTAGTATCTTATTTAGGAATAATGCTTTTTTTTTTTTTCCTGATACTGACAGTGATTTTTGGATTGAAAACGATGGGTAGAAAAGATGCCTCTACAGCAAGGACTCCTGTTGACCAGTACAGGAAACAAATAGGTAAGAGATCTGAAGAAAAGTTTGTGTGCTTAAAAAAAAAATCTGTTTTTTTCAGCCAGACCGGTTAGTGTAACAAAATGTATTATTCCTCTTCAAAAACTTTGTTTTTCTTGCAAGTGGTGCAAAATAATGCACACTCCAGGGACACATTTTTTATATGCTGTTAACTAATTCATTCAGTGAAAGCTTTTATGAAGACAGTGTTTTGAGTAACTTGAAAAAGTCCATGTTCTGTGTTTGGAAATACTAGTGAAATACTGCATTGCAGCAGCATGAGGATGTTTCTGAACTGTTGGAACTTCCCTGATTTTCCTGTTTGTCTCCAGTTTAAAATATGGGCATTTCTAACAAAATACTCTTCCTGCTTCATAACAATTTTTGATACACTGAATGATACGACCTTAACATTGTATAACTGTATTTATTCTCACACTAATGGAATACTTTTAACATGTTAATCGTTTATTTTCCTAGGTTTTTTTCTGTTCTTACCCATTGTATATGCAGGTAACTTGTATACAAAATACGCACATGCACACACACGAATGCACACATGTACACTCACACAGATACCTACATAGCAGACTCAAATCCCTATTTCTTTGCTTAAATGCAAAGGTAAGTGGCTTATTTTTGGAATCCATATATGAGGATTCTGTCTCTCTAGGTGTTAAATAATATTATAAATCAGACACAAGATTTTAAAAATTCATATATAAAATGAAGTACCTTAATCTATACTCAGTTATTTAAGTAAATGACTTTGTTTTACAGTTGCTAAGTACCCACATCTGTGTTTAAATGTGCAGAAAAATAGCAAGTGTCTGGGAAATAAAGGCTGTTTACAATGTACATTCTCATGGTGAAAGAGCTAGGGTTATGTGAACAATTTTAATTTTATCATGTCTTAATTTTTTTAGTGCTGCCTTATTATTTTAATATAACTGTTTTAATGGTCTTTTCTGCACTTAAAGTTGAAAGTAAGGGACTGTTTTGTATTTTATTTGTTTTAGATAGCTATGGAATGCTCTATATTTCCTAATCTTGGGCTGTTTGTGTGGCTGGCTTCCTCGGTTCATTCTCTGAGATAGTTAGAAATGTGGCTGAAAACTTCTGAGTACCTTTACAGATGGGAAACAGATATACTGGAAAAATGTTTAAATAGATGGACTCTGCTTTTGTGCGATTTAGGTTTCGTTTAGAAAACCTTGCAAGGAAACTATTAACTAGCAGAAGATGTCACCACAAATATTTCACCCAAATGGGTTTGGTGAGAAGTGGGAGCCCTGCAGCTCATCATTGGGACAACTCGTCCCATCTAACTGGGTGTTTGGAGAGAGGATGATTGCATCAGCCTTCTGGCATTTTCTCTGCATGTTTTTCATCGCGGTCACTTCTTTTTCAGCCACCTGCTTTAGGGTTGCTTTTCTTCCATTTGTGAACACCTTCAAGTGACCACGGTTGGACTTGTTTTTTGAAGTCCTCCGCAGGGTGAAAGAGACTGGTGATCTCCAGCGGGATCCCTGGGGAGCAGGCTGGGCTGCTGGAGGACCAGGGGGGTGTAAAGCTGCATCTAAGTATGAGACTCACAAAATTACCTCCCGCTCTTTCACAGCTTGGGCTATTTCTTGCACATTACTACCATGCAGCACCGGGGTTGCACATCTTACACCCGTGAGATACCAGGACTGATCAGCTGTGCCTCGAGCAGGGGAGAGGACACTGTGCTGTAGCAAGGGGGCTAGAGTATTTGTATTTGGGCTCAGCGCTCAGAGGGATCCTGTTATGTTGCTGACTCTCCGGTTTCGGGCTAGCATGTTGTCTGAACAATTTGGTACCTTCCCTGTTATGCGATGCAGCACCGTGGTCCATTGGGTACTGCAAAATACAGTGTCTGAGGGAGCTCATAATAAGCTCATTTTCCTTACATTGCTCTTAACTTGGCAAAAGCAAGTGTTAAAAATTATCATAGGGAAGTATCTCACCTTCTATGACAAGGTGACCCGCTTAGTGAATGAGGGAAAGGCCTTGGATGTTGTCTACCTAGATTTTAGTAAAGCCTTTGACACCGTTTCCATTCTTCCAGCATTCTCCTGGAGAAAGTGGCTGCTCATGGCTTGGATGGGTGTACTCTTCGCTGGGTTAAAAACTGGCTGGATGGCTGGGCCCAAAAAGTTGTGGTGAATGGAGTTAAATCCAGTTGGCGGCCGGTCACAAGCGGTGTTCCCCAGGGCTCAGTA
>NW_008824866.1:3023184-3050171 GCF_000699105.1 Pygoscelis adeliae
CATTGGAACAGGCTGCCCCGGGGAGTGGTGGAGGCACCATCCCTGGAGGTATTTAAAAGACTTGTAGACATGGTGCTTAGGGACGTGGTTTAGTGGTGGACTTGGGAGTGCTAGGTTAATGGTTGGACTCGATGATCTTAGAGGTCTTTTCCAACCTAAACGATTCTATGATTCTACCAGCAGGCAAATAAACTATATAACCTAGGAGGTGTTTCTGTGATTGTAGCATTCCTTAGAGGACAGAGATCAAGAACTAAAATAGACTATTCACTGCCTTTTGCTCTGGTGTTGGTTGTTTCAGCTCCCACTCTGGTCATTCACTGATACAGCCATAGTGTGTGCCAATGGAAATTAGTTCTCTGACCTCACCAGTGAACTTAATGAATGTGAGAGGGGGGAGTTGAAAATTTATGGATACGGTTTTATACTGTAATGTTGTGGGCATGCTTGTTTTACATATAAGCATTTTGGGCTAGCTTTAGGCCTGGTAGCTGAGCTTAGTGGAGCTATCCCTCTAGTCTCATTATGCCTTTAGGTGTATTACAGGGCAAATAAGTGTATTAGTGACAAATATTATCCAATAAAGAACTTTTCTTGCCATAATTAATATGGAAATCTTTCAGGTTTTGCCATTACTTCTTGATTTTTTTCTTTTTATATAGTTTTGCGTAAGTGATGATAATTCATCTGTTTATCACAGAATCACAGGATGGTTGAGGTTGGCAGGGACCTCTGGAGGTCATCTGGTCCAAACCCCCTGCTCAAGCAGGGCCACCTGGAGCTAGTTGCCCAGGACAGTGTCCAGATGGCTTTTGAATATCTCTGAGGAGGGGAACTCCACAAGCTCTCTGGACAACCTATTCCTGTGTTTGACCACCCTCAAAGTAAAAAGTTTTCCCTTACGTATTTCAGTGTGTGCCCATTGCTTCTGGTCCTGTCACTGGACACCGCTGAGAAGAGCCTGGCTCTGTCCTCTGTGCACCTTCCCTTCAGGTATTTATATATATTGATGAGGTCTTCCCTGAGCCTTCTCCTGGGTAAACAGTCCTAGTTCTCTCAGCCTTTCCTCATAGGAGAGATGCTCCAGATCCTTAATTTTAACTCCTCTTGATCTAATTCTTCATGATCTGATTTAATTCAGATACTTATTAGAAACTATACAGGAAGAATTTCAATTTTTCTTAAAATCGTTCATCAATTAAGCCCTGGATTTGGCAGCTTAGGTACTTTTTCAGGAATGCTTTAGTGTGAGGCTGTTCAGTAGAAGACCTCCTAGGATACAGAACACTGTCATACACTCCAGGACTGTGTAGCTTATGGGAGGGTCATTCTTGTTTGTAGGAGAACAGAGACAGAAGGCTCATCTGTTCCGGAGATGGACATTTGATCACCCTTTCCCAGATAGGTTATATCTAGAAACAGTGGGCAAAGGGAGGATGCATGGAGCCTGCCTTTAAATAAAATAATTTATCAAACCTGTTTAAAGTTCTAAATCCATGCTTGGGGTGATTGCTGTCCTTCCTTTCCAGGCTTTTGGTATCTATGCATCTTGAAAATATTATGATGGATGCTGGCTGAACAGCTATCTCTTGCTGACTAATGGTGTGGCGTTATTTTTTAGCTCATGATTTAATGTTTTCTAGCCTTTCTGGATAGAAGGTAACCAGATTGAAACGTTTTTAATACCTTTTTTTTTTTTAAGAAAAATGGCAGTCTTCAAGGAACAACATGTCACAAAGTCACGTCAACTTCAACACAATTTTCAGTTAGATGTTTAGTGGAGTAATTTTAAATAAAAGCAGATTTTTAATTTCATTTTGTTCCAAGCTTTCTGTTTTGTTCTGAGTTTCCATACGGCACACCACATGTTTGCCCTGTGCCATGGTTCAAGTTCATGTTGATCACTTCACTTCAGCCGTTTGCCTTTTCCTCTCCTCCGTGAGCTCAGGATCGCTCGTGTCTTGTTTGCTGCTGTGCTGTTAGCGGTTGCTGTTTGCTTCAGTAGCATTTTCAGAGGATTCCCCCAGCAAAGAGATTGATATTGCTCTTCTCTGTCAGCTGGCTTTCAGCCATCTCTCCTGCCACCAGCCAAAATTTGTCTGTAGTGCCTCTCGTTCAGCAAGTGCTCCGGTATCCAACAGTGGCACTGCCTTTTCCATGGGGAGCAGAGTCAGCCTTTCAGTTATCAGACCAAACTGGCACTGTCTTTGTGAAGACTGTCCCCAAGTGGGACAGGGAACAACAGCAGCAACCTTTTCAAACTGGCTTAGACTGTGCCTGGAGGAGAGAGGACAGCGCTGAGGGAATCTCTCCCTGTGAGCAGCCGAGGCTTTGGAGGAGGCAAGAGGAGAAGTAATTTTAACGCTCTTTACTCAGCTCTCTCTCACATACCCAAGCATATACCTGTAGTGCAGCAGCAAACGGGGCAACTCTTCCGCATGGCGTTTCCTTCTCACTGCTGCTGTTTGTGCCTCTGTACTTAATTTGCTGGGATCGGAGGAAAGGTGTGAGGCAGTATGCATCTTTCTGCATTTATGCAGCTTTGCTCTGCAAATGCTGTGAAAATAGCAACAGGTTTTGCACCATATTTGCTTTGTTTACTGTTATGTGTGCTTTAAGTTCCCAGAACAATTCCACATGTATATTTTCCATCCTTCTTCATCTGGTGTGTCGCTTGCTCGGCATGGAAGCCGCAGGATTTGTGGGTAGTGTTCATGACTCGTGTGATTGCGGGATCCTAAGCAGGCATACTGAGAGGATTATAGCATAACTAAAACCTGGTCTACAAATCAGGAATAGACATACTTTTGGCTCCCATTACTATTGTGTTGCTGTAGCATAATTTTTCATGAGGAGAGGTTGTTTGCCAATCATTCAACCTCCAATTTGTAGACTCAAAGGTCTGCTTATTGTTTCTGTACCTTCTGACTTGCCGGCTTGATCCTTTAGGGGATGGAGCTTATATAGGCATAGCCCAGGGATCTCTGGAGTAAACAGAGCTCCTCACATCCCCTGGGAAGGAGTAAAAGTTATGAATGAAGATAAATTCTCTTTTTGTTTTGGAAAGCACAAGGTGCTAGGCTGAGCATGATGGCTCAGTGGTGGAGGTGGTGCTCGTTGGCATAACACATACAGAGCAATGGGGTGGTGAAGGGGACTGGGTGGGAGTCCTGAGACCCCGGCTGTAGCAGCACGGAGGGGAGAGAGCACTGCCCATCTGAACTAACCGATAAAACTCTGTGGGTAAAGTAGCCCCTTTTTTAAAACTCCTCAGTGTTGGGAACTGGTGACTGGTCCAGAAGAAAGGCACCTCATCCTGGTGCCAAGGGTTACGGTCCCACTGTAGCCCCGATGAGATGGAGAAGAGCTTGCCTTTCAGCATGAGCGTAGTGGGCAGAGCTGGGCTCTGTTGCCTCCCAGCCTCCTGCACAGAGTAGCTCAACTGTCAACTGGGTGATTGCAAAGGAAAGCAGTCCCAGTCTCCCAAACCAGGAGTCATTTGTGGTAATACGGTTGCACTGACATATTGTCAAGGAATAGACCTTGGCAAGATGGATGGATTGAGGGATGGGGACTAGCGATAGCAAGAATGTCTCTGGGGTTCACACCTCCAGTTACCAGCTCAGTCGTGAGCATGGACCTGTTGCCTCCCTGTCTCCAGAGGGAAGCCCTTCTTGTGGCAGATTGCCATCTTCACTTGCCCTACTGCTAGAAGTGTCTTTACTCTCTACCACCTCACCTTTTTCTCTGTTTTCCATTATTGTTCACCTTCTCTATTTTTTTACGGAGTTAATGTCCACCTTCTTTATCCTGAATAGTGCCATTACATACTCAAATCAAACTGGCCACTAACAGTCTTCCTTTTCAGCTCAAAAAAAGGAAAAGTGTTACATTTTGATACGTTCTTCTGGAATATATTACATACTTTGAAGTGAAATGTGATTGTTTTGTTTTGGTTTGGATCAGGAAATGTTTGTTATCAGCATCAAAATTTTAGATTTCATTTCTGAAACAACAGCAGCAAAAAATACTTGGACTGAATTTATGCTGAAAATTTCAAAATCGCACCATTTGTCACAAAACGGGAATTCCTGTATCTTTTGTCTGTTAAGAAAAGACATAGGACCAGAAGGCAGCATTTGCATCATCAAGATTGCTCTCCGCTGTCACAGGCAAAGATGCAGCAGGACTGATGTCAATGGAATGAAAATGCTCCAACGTATTTTTTTAATTAATAATTTTTTTTTTCCTCTATATTTGATGTCAGTCACCTATTTATGGGGGGAAAGGTAGGGAGGGGAAAGTACAGAAACAAATACTCGCTATTCTAAGTTGAGACAAAAAGGGAAGAGACCTCTCCTACTATTTATTTAGAGTATGAAAAGAACCCAAGAAAAAGGTAGTTCCAGTGCATGCCATGCCCTTTTTTTTTTGCATATGGAACATTACATTTACTCTGTTGAATTTTTCTAATAAAAATGTACTATTAAGCACATAATAAAGAGAAGTAGGAAACCCCCCCCCCCTCCTTTTTGCTATTATGTGTGACTGTTGGCAAGTTTTGGAATCTTTTCCGATGCTGAGTTTCGTACTTCACAGTGATATGCCACGGATACCACTTGTAGTTCCTTTTCTTTTGTTTGGGAGGAAGTTTCATGAAAAATGAATTTCTTTGTCACAAGAATTGAACTAGATCTTTTGGTCAGTGATTGCCATTTTGATTTCAGTTTTGTGCCAGTGGCATCACTTCTTGGAAACTAAAGCAGGAGCAGCTGAGGAAAACACTGCTGTGAAGTGAAGCCTAGTCTGGCTGTACTAATTTAATCCACATTTTGTGACGATTGGGATGTTTTTAAATATGTTCTGTGAAGGCTGATGATGGATTTTAAGCACATACAGTATGTGATCACTTATTTTTTAAAGTCCAAAGCAGTAGAGCTGTATTTTATTGCCTTAGCTTAAAGCATACAAGGTGATGGTAGATCTGGATACGTAATTGTGCTTGCGTAGGTTTTATTTAGTTTTCATTTGCCGGGCAGTCGCAGCCCCAGCCTGAGCAGGGATGGGAGGGGCGGCTGCAGAGCCAGGGGGCTGTGGGAGCGTGTACACACACCGTGCAGAGATGCTAAGGAGGAAGGTGGTGTGTCTAACCCTTGGCTCCCATCCCCTCTCCACAGCAAAAGCCTAGTTTCTTTGAACTTGTTTGGTTATACTGCTTTTACTATACGTTTATACTACACTTGTTTAGTACTTTTATACAGATGGAGGCTCATAGTCTGCTCTTATTTTAATCTCATCAACAACATTACCATTTCACTCAGTGGAGTCGATATGAAATTTTTTATAGGTGTAAATGAGAGTGAAATTTGACACGCTGTTTCCAGTTGCTGAACTGCATTTCAGCATGGTGTTATTTCAAGCACTTGCAATTCCTGTAGGGTATCTGATGTCTACAGGGCTCTTGCAATGGTACGTATTTGTGCTTGTACTTACTCTCAGTTTCTGATCCGTTCTTCAATGGATTCATTTCTGCAGTCAAAAAAATCAACCTAAAACAACCTCTTTGCATCCTCTCCAAAATACATAAAAATTTCACTATAGACATATAAGCATGTATATATTACATTCAGAGGCGGAGCAGTTTAACATTTTTAGAAATTCTTTCACCAGGCTTTGAAAATCTTAGCTCGTATGTGTGAAGGGTGGACTTCAAAGTACTCATATCTCAATGTGAATCTGTAAATCTAACTTTAGACGCCCATTTCTAAAAAATCTCAGACATAATTTTTCTGTGTATACAGTGTTTATATATGCAGTCTCTGCATGTGGTGCATGTGCTTATATTTGTGGGTAATATTATGTCAATATAAATGCAGGGAGAGTTGGGCAGTGAACTACAAATCTGATTTCCTCTTATTTCAGGAATCAGTGCAGAAGGCATAAGAATGAAATGCCCAGTGCACATACGCCTGTCAAGATGTGCTTGATAGATGTTTAAGGTGGCCATAATGCATAGTTGTAACTGCATTTCTTCAGTTACAATGCTATGAGATGTAGTGCTATTTTTTTTTTTAATGCAATTAAGTTTTGTCCAGCCATTGTCCCTCAGTGGAGGGTGGCAGTCCATTAAACCTCTGTTGCTCCTCCACTGTCTGGACTAGCAGAAATGAAGGCAGCAAGGAGTCTGGCAAGCATTGCAGGGTGCACTGGTCTAAGAAGAAGGACATAGAGTCCCCTTGGCTCAATTCAAGAGGTTTAACTGAAGGGACTTTTGTATTTCATGCTTCAGGACATGACCATGTGCATTATGACGGTCATCAGGTATTGCATCTATTTATGGCCTTAAAAAAATGTGTTAGATATCTGTGTTCAGGGTAAGCATGACCATAGAACAGTCATCTGGCTTTTGTAATGAATTTGTTCACATTGGTGATTGCTTTATGCGGTCCATTAATTGCACGTTGTCAGGGATTTCTGTAACTGGTTTGTATTAAAAATATTTTTTCAGTGGAAGCTTTTGTGTCTATTATGCCTTATTTTGGAAGAAAGTTAGGAACTGGCTACATTGCGGTTTTCAAGGTCTTGAACTATTTATGGGATTGTCTGCTAGGCCCTACATATTACTTGCGGGCTTTAAGTGTTGGATGGGAAATGAAGTAACAGGGCAGTGGGAGAATGATCTTAGTAGGCTCAAACTGCTAGAATGAAAATGTAAACAGGCAGTTGCTTAATTTGAATTACATTTACAGAAATTGCAGACATCATGCGACTAGCTTTTGCTTTTACTTGATGGTAAAGGCTGATTAAAAATAAGCACTATTGAAAGTATTCACAGATTCAAAGTTATTTTGAGATGTTTCATTTGTGTAGCAGTTGGATCAAGTACAGCAAAGCACCATGAAGTGAACAAAGAATAAGAAGTGGAATGTGGGAAATCAAATACTCTGCCCTGATTGAGTGCTCTGGTTACAGTTAATAAATTTACAGATAATATAAGGCAAGTCACTAATCTGTTGTTTAATCTCTGAAATACTTTACTTGAAATCTGGTCCTTGTCATCATCCCAGCTACACAGATACCCTATTTACCATGGGACCAACTGAGCGAGTTTTGCTCTGCTAAGCTATTGGTGCTGTTCTAAAATAACTCATACATTAAATAATAATATTTTCAAGAGTTTTGACTGCCTGTTAAATAAGAAAGGTAGAAAAAGCCTGCCTTTTCCTTAGTTTATTTTCTGTGAATATCTTCTCCTTATCACCATATCTGCATTGGTGCTGTAAGATTTGTAGCAATGCTGATATCCTCGATAGTGATATTTGATTTTTCATTAATGAAGTAACAGTAATTTTAGAATGCATGGGTTTTTTTCTTAGAATTAATTTTCCTATGGGATTTTAACCAAATACCTGTGGGCTTTCTTGTTCATAAGAATTGGGGTTTGGATGATCTAGGGTGTGATAGGTAAGAGGATTTGACACAGCTCGTCACTAAATCACTTGCTTAGGTTCAGCCTAGGTGTTAGTCATGGGAAGAAGGTAACTGCCTGGCAGATGTTGGGTGGCATTTATGATGCGATGTTTGTGCATTCAGTTCCTAGTGGAGAAGTGTTGAAAATCATCATTATTTGTTGGTAGTCAAAACAGAGAGGAGCTGGATAACGAACTAGCATATGGAGTGAAACAGTGTCTCAGCATTAGACATGGTCCCTTCAGCTCAAGGTTATGGCATACTGATGAGAGCGTGGCCCAGATTCACTGAAGCTATTGTAAGTCTGAAGTCAGAGGGTGCGTTAAATCCCTCAGCTTTGGACCTCTTGAGCATAGTGCTCGTGTTGACCTGCCTCTTAGCAGTGCTAATTAACTTGGCCACGATGCTGTGTATTGTGGCAGTGCATCTCCTGGTTTGAGGCTGGCTTGCACCTACCCAGTTCACACCACAGGCAGAATGAGTGTGCAACTGTTTGTGTAGATCTGGCCTGAGGGACCCTCAGTCACTGTCACTGAAAGAGCTGGAAGAAGTTTTAAGTTAAAGTAGAATGCAGGTGGGGCCTCCTAGGAGTTTTGCAGGCATTGAGTGGGGATGTGTAAGAATCATCTCCTGTAGGCTTCTCTTCTGACGGGTGAAAAGTCTGAGTTTGGGCTGGTGATTCATGTCTGCACTTGTAGGTTAAACAAGCCTGGTACTGGTTTCTGGCACAGAGGCCAACTGGCATCCAAAGACCCTGACCATACTGTTAAACTTTTATCCCTAAACCAGAGTGGCTGCTTGCAAAGTGCTTATTGAAAATTGCTCCAGGCCCATGTTAACTCTTGAGCCATGTGTAGGAATTGCTTGAGAGAGGGGTACTCTGGGCACAAACTGTGCCAGGGACTGTTGTAACAATTGGAGGGTGCAGACCACTGAATTCCAGTTCCTACTGGTGTTGTATAATACATTGGTATCCTGCAACCAAATAGCCAGAGTGTACAGTTTGACATTACAAAGTGACCTTTAGCAACACCTACCTCTCTCTACTTGTTCCTGTCCCCATGTCACAGTGTATACTCTACCGTCCTCTGAGATGGCGTAGCTGTTTGTGTACCATTTGGTCCAGCTTGAAGAAAAAGATATGCTAGGCAGTTTTGCAGTTGAATCAATTCCCTGATCTGCTTCATCATCTGGCTGCATGCACAAACTGAGCTAATACGCATCGAAGAGCAGGACGGCACACTGCAGGGACTGAAGTGTGTGGCAAAACTCAGGCCAACAAGTGCCATAAGCCAGTATTGTTGTTGAACATACTACAAAGCCAAGCCACACCTCGAATGAGTCTAGAAAGGTCTTTATTCCGTATAACATGCAGATCGAACAGATTAGGAAGTGTAAAAAGGATTCGCTTCCTGTGTAGGCTTCCCCCGACTTCTTAGAATCACTATTGATTTCAGTCCAGTGGCCTCTGTAGGTCAGATCAGTCCTACTGTCTAAATTACTTTATGAATAATAACTATGATAGTTTAAATCCATGAATTTTTAGAGGTATTTTACACTGTCTGCAGTGAACAATGATGTCTTCCATACATGTGGAAGGCACACCAAAACCTGAATGCAGTTCTTTTTTTGGCTCAGCCTTCCTTTTCCATAATGTTCAGGTATAGTACCGCATCTTTTGCCTACCGAACATTAGAAAGAAATGAAGTGACTAGTGGGATTATCTCTGAAGAAATACTTTTCCAGAAAAGATAGGCTTCAGTCTGCTGTGTCTTTTCTGGAATAGATGGGGACTGTGCAAACTAGAATGAACTGCACAGGGAGAAACATTGAATAAATTGCGAATCAAATAGAACTGAAGGTACAATCCTTAACATACTTCATAGTGTGAAGTGTCTCAGAAAATCAACCTGTTAAGTACAATACCAGATGGAAACGATTGGTAGAGTTACAAGAAAATCAGACTCATGTCTGTAACACAGGAGGCTCCGTGTATCTTGATAGGCAGCTTGGAAAACCACAGACCCCATACCATATATTCCATGGAAGAGTTTCTGTCCAAATGGCTTAATGGGAAAAGCAAATATGACCTGTTGTGTTTGTGTAGAGAAAACTATCAAATTCTAATGAGTAATCATCATGAAAAGGACAAAGAGGGAAGTGCTTTCATGTACTCTTCGGAGAGGGAGAATAAAATATTTTGGCTGTGGCAAAAGCAGAAAAAGTGTAGTCCACAGAGGATTGTCTTCCCCATCTTACTTCTATCACTGATGCAAAAAGAGAAATTAAAAAGCATAGCAGTGTTAACTTTTTTGCTTTATCCAGCTACCTTTCAGGTAATTTTTAGTCTGAAGAGAAACACTTCCTACAGTCAAGAGGCCATGAGTAGGAAGGTTGGATTTTACGGTGGTGGAGATTTGGGACGGGTATCACACTACTGAATTTAGCAAAGTTATTTCAGATGCTCATCCTTGTAACTGGGAGCAAAATCGAATCTGTAAGTGTGAAGATAAAATGAATAACATTTAGATACTGGAAAGGCTTATTATGTTTCTTCATGATTTGTTTGTTGTCTGTTGTCAAAATACTATCAAAGAACTGTGCATGTTGCTAACTTAGTAATAATTTTGGAAAAGTTTCATGATAAAGGAGGCTAAACATCAGTACGTGTTGCCCAGAGAAGTTGTGGCATTTCCATCTCTGGGAATTTTTTGAAACAGAGTTGTACGAAGACCTGAGCCGTGTGATCTAACTTCAAAGTTAGCCTGGCCTAGCTTCTGGTTAGAGTAGGTAACCTCCAGAGGTCAATTCCGTCCTGAATTATTCTGACATACTGTGCCATTATTCTCATTTGTTTCTGAAATGCTGGAAATATTTGCTTAGAGTGGTACCAGCATAGAGTCGTAACACAGAAAAGGTTCTCAGAGCTGCTCGACACACTCCTTCGCATGGGCAGATGAAGAAACAGAAAATTAATGATGCGGTACTTCTCGTACATTGCTATGTGGGAATGTCAGGGTGGGTTGCATCAGCATCTTAAAACATGGCTTATATCTTTACTTTGATGACCAGCTAGCTCGATACCAATGCTGGCAATTCATCAGCTGAAAATCTTAGAGGAAAGGTCCCCTTGTTTTTGATGATCACCCAAAGTATGGTCATGAAAAAAAGTGTGGTTTATCGTTTTATGTATTTAAAGTAGAGATAAGAAATACTAAAGCCATTAAATAGGGCACTGGAGATAGTGCGTTTGAAGTACTGAGTACTGCTTTGCTCATCCATTTTTAAGAAAGATGAATCGAAAGTGAAAGAGATGCTGAAAGAACTGCTAGGATGACCGAGAAGAGCCTTGTTTAGCACAGCTGAACACAAACTAAGGCAAATATGGGTTCCTCTTAGTGAATGTTTTGGGAGTAAACACTTGGGAAAGACAACAGTCCATATATATCCAGTCTGTAACTGTGTATAAATTGTCCGTAAAGAAACAAAGCTGGAAATTAGAAGGCAGTTTCTTCCAATAGGAGATTGAGCTTCTTGAGTAATGTCCTACTTATAGTGCTAAAGACAAAAAAAACCCCAAAGCTCTAACTCGTTTTCCAACTGATCGTTTTCTATGATCGGTTTTGAATAAAACTGAATGCTATGGGTGCCTTCGCTAACAAAGTACTGGATTTCAGTAGTTCACCAAGTCCTTCCTAGTCATATGTTCCATATGGACAAAGTTTCACTGTGAAGTGGAGCAGCTTTCTGAGATATTTATAGCTAGAAAATGCATTTGGAAGGATTACTATAACTTTCTGACTGTAGTTTTCCTTGTGGAAAAATTAATACTGAGTATTTTCACCAAAAGCAAGATTTCAGGAGAACTGAAAATATAATTGAATTTCACAGGCTTTTTCCTTTTTGCTGAAGAGAATATGAAATTCATGCTGGAAGTCCAGGCTGAAAGAAGAGAGATGAGGGAAAAGGGGCACATTTCGATCGTAACATTAACCTTTGTTTCTCAGTGCCTGTGCTCTCAACATAATGTGGTGAAACTACCAAAACATTTCCCCAGCATCATCTTTTCCTGTTTGTTTTTGGGGGGTTTTAATAAACTGCTGGGTGTACGTTTGGTGTTGCTGCTCTTTTTGTTCTTTATATTGTAGAAGTGCAGTACTTAACAGTCTAGTAGTACGTATAGTGTGGAATTTCTCAGAGGATCCCCAGTTGTACATCTTGACAGGACTTCCCTATGTCACCCCTTGGCCCTAGCTGTTGCAGCATGTCCCACTGGTGGGAAACGCATAGTATTTGTAGGTTGTCAAGGAACCTGGGAACATATTTCATTCTGTAAGTAAATAGGAAGAGTTTGGAAACAGTTTGTAGCAGGTGCCAAAGGTTGTGGAATAAAGGCGTGGTAACTTCAGTCTCCACTGCATACATTGCTGACTGAAGTGCTTTCTTTAGGTAGAGTTTTCCTTCTCCACCTATCTATTTATTTATTGAGCAGCATATTCAAAATCAGTCATTTCCCAAGAATTAATTTAACCTAGCTTAGCACATTTTGAAAGAAATTCATGTGGGTGTGCAGCACTAAGCATTACTGAAATCTTTGGCATAAAGTTGCTCGGATCTTGGAAGTGCACAACAGTATGGGGGACACGGAAGGAGCTTCGTTCCCAGTAAATCTTGGAATAGGTTGATATATTGGCTAGAGTGGGTTGTAGCTGTGAAAACACCTGGAGTAGAAAGTGATCAAAGCACATGTATTTATGTGGACTATTGGTCACTAACATATCACAGGGACATACCAACTAAGGCTGCCATTCAATCACGGTGAGGGATGCTGGCCTCGGAGAAGAATGAGGTAAGACTATTGCCATGTTTTACTCATCAAATCTTTGCACTTTTCCTAACCCAAAAGAAGGAAGACTGTTATCTAGGACTGTTTGCACATTTGATGAATCAAAGTGTGAATGTCTTGTCCAAGATCATACCCAGACCATGTGGCTGAGAGAGGAAAAGATATTCTGGTCCTCGTCTATTACCCTAACCATAAATGCACTTGTCATCTTCTATTGGTCCCTTGCCTCATTTACTACACTTCATATAACTTGATCAATGAGTCTTATCATCCATATTTACTTAGCTACTGAAAGAGGAAGGGGCTTCTGAGCAGCATACATTATCATAAAATGATAAAAATTCATAAAGTTCTGTATTCTGGTATATATGTTAGGAGCAGTCAAATTTATATTTATTCCTTGACTTTTCAATGCCTGCCTTTGAACTTGCTAGTATCCGTATCTGTATTAAAAATACAGGTGGGTGCCTAAAGATTTTTCCTATGAAATTTCTGTGGAGAAAAACAGTAAAAAATAAAGCACTAGCACACCACAGAGTGAACTGTCAGTGAGTCCTTTTGCCACACTCTGTAGCCCTTTTATTGTAAGAAAAAAAAATTACTGATTAGAACATGAGCATTAAATTAGCCTTGTATTTCTGCCATACCTTTGGATTTTGCACCAAAAGAACTAAGAAGTAAGTCGATGTAAATCTTCATTTCATGCATGTTTCACTCAAATGTTAGTTGCAGTAATTTTGTTTTAATAATTTAGTGTCCTCTATTCTGCATATGCAAAATCCCTTTGCTAAATTCTTAGAACTTGACATGATCAGATCCACTGGCTTTTTCTTGGATCTAGGAAAAGTACGTCTGTCATAAGGACTGCATTGTTACTGAAAGTGGTGTCTTGTCTCTTCTGAGGAAATGAACTGTTGAAAAACAGGCCATAGGGAGGGTGTGTGGCTTTGTTTTGTTCTGCGTTTCTATATCTATCTATCTACAAAATGAGACATTCAGAAAAACAGTACACTCTGAATGTGAGACAAACCTCTAGGTTGCGAAGAACTGAAAAATTACTCTGAAAAAGAAATGCATTGACTGTTTTTCACTCTGCATGCTATGTATACTAAATGTGTCCTTTCTGGTATGTTTAAAGAACAGAATCAATCAGAGCAAGAAATGTTAATAGAGAACTGTTCAGGTAGTTTACAAATAACCTCTCTCATCTGTCCTGAGCAATGCCTGTCCTGTCTGTTGCGAGCCCAGCGCCACGGGAGGTGGGGGATTTTCTCTGCTGATGCTGCACATCAGGACTTCCCCGCAGGAGATGCATTTGAAGTAGGACCAAGTCACTGGTCACCTAATGGTGCATGGCTGAAGTTCTGTGTCCTGTATCGCGTGCTAGACCACACTAGGTGACTCTGCACAGAGGGACTTCTTCAGCAAGGGAAGACAGGGTGGTGTGGGGTTATGTAGGACCTCTGTGATCAGAGCAGTGCCCATATCAACAGTTTGTGAGGAAACAGGCATAGCTAAAAGTTAGTTTTCTGTTTAATTCTGTTTAATTTTGTATGTTTTTAATTCCAGAAACTGAAATTGCTTTGTGCGTGGGTTTATAAATATTTAACATGCATTTTTAATGAATAAGAAATTGACTTTAAGGGTCAGCAGCAGATTTGGTTACTTTTTCAGGTACTTTTTTTGATTGTTTCTCATTATATTTGTAAATGTAATTTTAAAATCTTTAAAAAGAAATTAATAGAGGCCATCAGAGAATCATCTCTAATAGATAATACTCGTGAGTGTTTTTCACTTCCGTTATACCATTAGACCAGGATCTCGGAGTTTTTGATGAGTACCGAAGTCTTGCAAGGAAAAGAGATTTCCCAAGGTCATACAGTAATTTTATGTAAGATTCAGGAATAGAAAACAGCTCCATGCTTTATCTGCTCTAATCGAATAGTTTTCCAGATGGTAGACTATTTTCCTCAGCAGTCTCCTCAGCTTTTGTATGTTTCCTAAAAGAGGTAGCATACTTAAAAGATCATCCTGTGGGATAAAGTTTCGGAAAAAATGATGCTGGGAGAAATCCTTGTTTCTTGGAATAAATTGCCCTAATATATGTCTTCACTATTGAAATTGTTTATAATATAGTCACGTTCAAAATACGACTATTCCTGAAACCAACTGACTTTATTCATTAAAACATCAACAGAGCACTGATGCTGGTGCAAATGATGAAATAAAATCAAAAGGTCTCAGATAAACTCATTACCATTACTCTGATGGCAAAGTGATAGGAAAAATACAGCATTTAAGTTACTTGACAAATTTACATGCCTAAAGGGAAGATGTGAAGTAAAGCCTAGCTATTCTTCAATATATAGTGAAGACTGCAGTATTTGTGAATGATACCAGACATTCACCTGTAAGGCAGCAAGTCCAATCCTGAAGTCAGGAGCAAGAGGCCATTATTTTGCATGTTTTAATACACTACATGCGTGCACATGTAGTTCCTTTTCTATGAGCTTTCAGAAAGGGAAAAGAAAAGGATGGAGTAGTATGTCTGGAAAATAAAGATACATTTTAAAGTTAGCCAGGCTCCTCTATCCTGTTATCTTAACACAAACACGGATCTCATCACTGGCTGTAGCCCAGTTTGGCTTTTGAAGGTAAAATTGTGTCTCCTAATATGCCTTCAAGACATTATTACACCTTTAGTTCTGAGGTCCATAAACCATTACTCTGGGTGCTCATAAATATGCATTTCCTTTACACTTTTAAGTAAGCTGCTATTGCTGTCATTCACTTTTTAGTTAAGACCTGTCAGGTGGTGTTTCTGTGGAAGGAAAGGAGTTTAAATTATGGGCAAACTGAAGATATGTAGTTCTTAGGAGTGCTAAAATTATGAGTGAGTGGGAGAGATTATTCCTCACAAGTAATTTTAGGATCCCAAGGGATAATGGTGATGTGTACAAGAGATGTTCCCTTCTCCGCTAATTCCATTAAAAGCCTCTGATTTCTGCGTTGCTGGAGTGAGACTCCAAAAACCTGCTTTTCCATCTTACCTAATCACTTTCACAGTATCCTGTAACATCCACCTCTGCTAAGACTGTCAGCGCATTGACTCCTGGAGTGACAGTGATATATAGGTCTGATACAGCATCCTTTGCAATATGCTTCACTGAAGTGAGAACTGCAAATGCTGACAGTATTACTGGAAACCTTTTACTTAGGCAGAATTAATAAATTACAACTTGTGTTTTGGGATCGTCTTGAATATATAGCTGGTCCAGAATGATATGACTTACTAGTAAGGAATTACTGCATCTTGGCAGACAGCATCCAATTTATTTTCAATTCTGAGAAAAGCATTATCCACTGGATAAGACACTGGATCAGGAGTTAAGGCATTCAGGATCACGGTTGTGCCATTCTTCTGGTGCCTGACCTCATGCAAGTCTCTTCACCCAGATGTCTTTTGTTCCTTTCCCCACTCTTAGCCTTTTTTAGAGACTGCTGTTGTCCTTGGGGTGTGATGTGGCTGTGATTGGGTGTCCCCCTCAGCTCTTGCAGCTTCTCCACTCCTAGGTGAATGCCATGAATCCCACACTTGGACTAAATCCGTAAATTTAGTCTGTTACCCACAAGTTCTAGCTCCAGTGCAGGCTTTGTTTGGTTCAGACTTGGGAAGTCTGAACCTTTAGCAAGTTGTGACCAGTGGCGAATTAACAGTGAGTCAATCTGAAACTAAGAATGTTTTTAATCGTGGCAGCAAGGACACAGGGTAATGTTAAAAGGTGTTTCAGCTCAACAAGGCAGGCCTTAGAGAGAAGTGAGCCTAACTTCTGCTGAGCTGCACTGTCTCTGAGGCTCTGTCCCTGGCTCATTATGCAACTTTGTCAATGTTCTTTGTTTGCTGCAAGGCTTTTTTTGTTTTTCAGAAAATTGCATATATGATTTAATGCTGGGTGATGTACTAATACCATTCAAATACTGCCATCCTATCGTGTGTGAGAACAGAAGACTGTGAAACTGTTAGAAATGGATGCAATGTGGTATCTGCAGTGGAAGTCCTGTACTCTGTTTCATATGGCCTCGTCTGTTCCCTGAGTTGCTCAGGTTTTCTGTGCCACCCCCAAGACCTTGCTGTTCCAGCTAGGGAAAAGGAAGCTGTGGGTGACAGGTTGTGTCCTTGTCTTCCTGGCCTAGCTGTCCCCATCCCTCCTCTACGCTGTCCCACAGCAGAACAGCTGGTCAGGTTTGGTTGGGGAGGTCTGTGGTTCCTGGGAGGGTGCTCGTGGAGGAGCAGGGGCATGGGAGAAGGGATGACTGCAGATCCATGTGGTGCCACAGTCCCACTGTGACATCCCCCAGGCACAGGCCCCGGTCACCTAATAAGGTTGGACACATCAGGTAGCGTGGGGTTAACTACAAGAGAGGGAGAGAGATCCTCCTGTCCTGAAACACCACTGACCCTTTATCCAAAAAGTTTTGTATTATTATTACAGTACTTGGTGATGTTGTGGTGCTTACTCAGCAACCACTGTTGTGAATGACTCAGTGATGTTGTCTGGCAGTAGCATGATATACACCAGAGTAATTGGCAATAAATTTCAAATTACTGGTATTGAAAATGTTTTTCAGACAGTGGTTGGTTTGGTCCTGTTCATGTGTTCAAGAGGTTAAAACTTATTGCCAGAGACATGGTCTGGCAGAGTTTCTTGCTGGTTCAGATAAGCTAGGGCTGTTGAAGGGGTTTTCTTCAGTGGGGAAAGAGGGAAGGGGGTATTGCTTTCCTTTTGATCATGGTCCTATAATAATTTACACGTGTGTTGTTGTTTTTCCTAAAAAAATACCCCAGTAGGGAATCTTTGACTTCTCCTGTGACCTCAGTTGCTCCTGTTCTGTTTAAGGTCAAAAGAAAGTAATTTGTGTAAGACAATGAGAGAAATTTCTGGCTATGTAGTTGTGGGGATAAGAAGAACAGAGAAGATGTTTTGTGGAACATCTGTTACATGGATATGCTTTATTGTGGGCCTGAATTGGATGACCTGGTCATCAGTCTCTGTATTTTCCTTTATTGTCTTTAAATGCTCTCAGTGGACAACTATTAGTAGTATTTTTCTACCTTCCTGCCTAAGCACAGGCTAGCTTTTATTGGAGCTAACCTCTAGTAAATTATAAAGCCAACATCACAATAACAAGCAAACAGATGGGACGTATAATATTAATAAATTATTGAATGCAGCTTCCTCATCCTTCACAGTAAGCTCTTCAGGACAGAGACAGACAGTGTCTTGTACGCACCTACAGTACCACAAGGAGGTAAGCAACAGCCAACATGATTTGTCAAATCAATTCAATTTTCTTCTCTGACAGAGTAGCAAACCTTATCGATGGGGAAGAGGAAGAGGTGCTGTATGCCTTGACCTTGTCAAGGCTTTTTGACAGTGTATTCTGGTAAACAAACTAGAGATGCGTGAATATGAAGCTACTGCAAGATGGGTACCAAATTGGTATGAAACCTGTTCTCGGTAGTTATTAATGGTTTATTGTCTGTTTGTAAAGGTGCAATAAGGGATCCATAGTGGTCTGTCCTGGACCCACTATTCTAATTGCAAGTGGGATGGTGAATTTAGTTTGCAAATTATACCAGTATGGGAGGCAGTAAAGAGATAAGAGTTTAAGATTAAAATTCAAACTAAATTTGAGAAATTGATGAAATGGCTTGGAAAAATAGAATACAATCCAACAAGGACAAGGGCGAGATTCTTAACTTCGGTATAAATAATCAACCTACAGGCTGAATATAGGTAAGAAATGCTTAGGCAATAATTTTGGAGAAAGGGTTTGTAACAGTGAGCAGAGTCACAGGCAGACTGTGATTGAATGTGTAAGGAGAGTATATACATAAAAGATACCATTAAGGCCTCAGATGAAGTGCTGTGTTCAATTTTGTACAAAGATGAGAAAAAAAGTCCAGAGGAGATCAAGAGGAGCCCAGAAAACAAAGACTGAAGGACTGGGACTGAAGAATCGGTTCGATCTGGAGGACAGAAGACTTGAGAGATGTAATGGCAGTCATTAAGTATATAAAAGCCTTATGCAAAGAAGAAGGGAATAAATCAACTGTCCTCCAAATCTGTGGTGGATATGACAAAAAGTAATGGGCTAAGAGTTCAATACGGGAGATTTGAGTTAGATATTGGACATGAGGAAACTTTTCATGATAAACCTAGCGAAGCACCAGGGGAAAGCTAGTGAGGCTGTGCCATCTCCATTTTTAAGGACCTGTTTTTCTGTGACTCTCTAGTCCCTGTGTGGAACATCGTTGCTGGATGTGTCCTCCAGGTCGGTATCTGTGACAACAATGTAATCATCTCTCCTTCTCTTGTCTTTGCTACTTAGCTTCTACCTGGCAAATCCCCTCCTGTTCAGTTTTTTCCCCTATTAAGCGAGCTATGAGTACACCTTCAAATGGGATATATTAAAAAAAGTTTGAGGCCTCTAGGGACAGAGATGGCAAAGACCAGAAGAGCATACTTAGGACTTGCGCAGCTCTGGAACGATGTCGCTGCATGCTACCTTCGTCTTCCTAGAAAGCTCTGGCCATAAGTCTTTTTCCACTTATTTCAGGGTATGTCACATTTTCCTCTATTTGCAACCAACAGTTAATAAAATCAGCATAAGCCAAATTGGAGCTGGGCGTGGTCTGTCTCAGAAAGGCAGAAAGACTCTTTGTGTGCTGTGTGTCCCTCTTACCACACGTTACGCTGCCTTTTTCACACCTCTCGTCATCAAAGAAATAGTATGATAGTTTCCGTTGTCCAACAATCATCTAATCAAATGTTTTATAAAAATATGGCTTTTAATTGTGTTAATTGTGTGTACTTCACTCCTAAGCAGTAGTATTTTTGTTTTGCTTTTCTCATTTTCAGAATTTATACTAAAACATGGTTGTTTATGTGAAAGTGCAACTGCTAGTGGTTGTTCCATAGCAGAGTAATAAAAATGTGCTCAAAACTACATGTGCACATTAATGCATGTATGTATTATGTAGGTGGAGAAGAAAAGAAGCTAAACACCCCACCCAGTGATCTGTTTCAAATTAATTGTGTTAATTTATTTTCAAGAAAGGTATTTAATGTTTTCATAGTTGTCTATTTGAGTAGGAAATGTTAAGGAGATTGTTGGAAAGAATAATTGAAGAATTGCCATCATGTGTGTTAAAGATACTCCTTTTACGTGGAGCTATTACTTTTTAGTGGCTGTAGGCATGCACCTGTTGGGCTTGAGCAAAAGATTGTAAAAGATGATTTAGCATTGAAAGGCGTGAAAAAGGATTGCCCATCAAATAGTATCTATTTACATCAATATTTTTAGTGCTGTTCTTCAGATCTTTTATTATGGTCTTGCAGTTAATTGAGTATATTCTACAGGTATTGAAAACAATGAAATTACCTGACTAATTAGCTGATTTAAAGTGTTGGTGTTATTTTTTGTTTTGTACATTATTGATAACAAGTTTTCTGAATTTCTTTTCTTAATTGCTTATATAGATTTTTAAAATATTCCTTAAAAGAAGTATCAGAAAAGGTGCTAATTTAAATATGTTCTTAGTTACTCATTATAATCAACGTATGTCTAATACAAATTTTAAATGTAAAACATTTCTTTAATGAAATGCTGCTTTTTATGGCAACTCATAGCAAATTCTGAGGGATTTTCTAGGGGATTCTGTTTCCAGTCAGAATATTATATTTAAGAAATATTACCAGACTTCTGTTTTGGAATCGGGAAAAGATAGCAATAATTAGATGGGTATATTTTGGTATACTTAAGGATGCTTTATATTTTGGGGTTTTTTTTAATCTTGTATGCAGCATAAAAGGAACTTACTCTTTTTAATGCATCCTTCTTGTTGGCTTAAAGCTGAAATATAGTTGCATGAAAATTAATTTACCCCTCATGAATGACTGGTTGGATTATCTTTGTAGCATTAAATGTCAACCCTGAGCTCAGAGCACATTGTGTCTACAGTAAAAAGTTGTCCCTGAGCACTTAATGTTGTGTTAAATGATGATGTGTCCTTTGCAAATGTATTATTAGTGTCAAGCTGTTCCGTCTCTCAAGATTGAAAAATGGTCAGTGATTTGAGCTGCCATTAAACCTGAATAAAAAAGAGAGAGGCTGTGGGGGGTTTTCATGCCTTTTCTGAGTACAGACATACTCTTGAGTATGTATAAGACATATCAAAATGTTTCTGTTAACCTAAGACTCCAAAAACTCCATTTGGAATCACAACAATTAAAAATAAGAAAATCTCATTTCTGCTTCTCAGGAAAAGAATGGTCATTGAATACATCTGTGTGACACTAAGAGCACAAAAAACCAATAATAAATACTTGAGAACTTGGTCTTGTTCTGTAGATGTGAGCTAGAGTTCTGGTGCCAATTCTCAAACATAGATTATAACACTGTTACTGATGTGTGATTTGCTGTCTGATTTTAACTGAGGTTAGGCCTGAAATTCCTTTGGAATTTTGTTTTTCTGAGGTTCCTCTAACATCCTAAATAAATAGTTATTTCCAGTTTTAAAGCTATAGTGTTACGGATGAGGCATGCATCTTTAAGATGTGTCGTGTGAGTAGAGTTTCACTGGACTGAAATTCTGTTACTCAATGAATACATAGTGACTGGTTTGAAATATCTCAGAGATATTTAATCGTATACTTCTGTACACGCACCTTAGAAGCTAGGTGCCTAGGTACCTTTATGGGTCTGGGTGATGTTACAAAGCACTTGAGAAAACACTTCTTTCCCCATGCCAGACACCTAACTTGCTGGCATTAATAAAGCCACTTAAAGAAAAATTCTGCTACTGTGTATGAGATGATAGAGCTCAGTTTTGAGGAGTCCCAGGGCACGTAGGAAAAAAATGTACTTATATTCCCTCCTATTAAAAAACAAACTACTGTAAAGTTATGGAATTGTTGAAAGTACAAACTGATTTGAACTTTCTAGTCCATTGACTTGCTATTTATAGACCCTACTGAATTCCTTTGGTGCACTTTAGCTACATTACTATAGTTACATTAAGGTATTTCAGACAATGTGATTTTATGGCCAAATTCTCCCTGAGTTGTCAGCTGGTACCAAGGAATTGTTCCCTGATGACTGGAAAAAGGCAAATGCCATGCTTATCTGCAAGAAAACTAGGAGGAGGACATGGACATACTAGAGTGAGTCCAGTGAAGGGCCAAGATGACTATGTGGAACATAGGACGTACAAGGAGAGGCTGAGAGCGCTGGTTTGTTCAGCTCTAAGAAGAGAAGGCTCAGTTGAGATGTTACTGCTGTCTACAAATATTTAATAGGAGGCTATAGTCAGGGTGAAGCCTAACTTTTCTCAAAGGTGCACAATGGTAGGACAAGAGGCAAGTTAGAACATGGAAATTCCAGTTAGGTGGAAGAAAAATGTTTTTACCAGAAGGATGGTCAAATGCTGGAAAAGGTTGCTAAGAGAGATTGTGGAATCTCCACCTTTGGAAATACTCAAAACTCAGCTAGACAAGCTCAGCTAGACTAGCTCCCTGAGCGACTGGAGCTAACTTTCAGGCTGGATCCAGTTTAGAAGTTGGCTCTGTTATGAGTGGAGGGTTGGACCAGATGACTTCCAGAAATCCCTTCTAACCTAAACTATCCTATGAGTCTGTAGCTTAAAGCACCAGGGATCATAGCTGGCACACAGGAATGGTTCTGAAGAAGCAGTGTGATAATTATGGTACATCTTCACAACAATGGCTCTGTAGTACAGATGTAGCTAACTGGCTTGGGAACCACCACGGCGTAGCTGAGCAGGGGTGGAAATCACTGGGAAGCACCAGCTAAACTGTGATTTTAGATGCATTTTACAGTCCCTTCATGGCTCTGTGATGTTCTCTCTATAGTGCTAGTAATACTTAAGGTAATTACTTCAAAGGTAATTTGGCCATGTCCACAAATGTCCTGAGAGTCCAGATAAAATCATGTAGGAAACCGATTCTCCTTCTCCACTTGTCCTTTAGATCTAGTTTCCTTGGCTCAGATTCATTCTGCTTAACTTTAGAGGTGAAACCAAACCACCTGACTTGGGTGCTGAACAACTCTAGGCTCTCTCTGTTGCTGATGACAGTAAAATAGGTGCTGCCAAGGAGCACTTGAGGCTGTCCAAAGAGTGACAGCAGTCTAGGAGAAGTCTCTCTGAGAAGTAAAGAGAGACCTAAATAAGCAATCATCTAAAACTGAAGTCAGGTGCAATGCCTGTGACCGTCTATGTCTTGCATGTAAGAAGGTTGTGGAGGATAGTGTGACTGAGCCTTCCTCCGTCTTGGACCTTTGCCCCTGCCAGCGAGATCTAACTTTTCCCTTCCCTCTGTTACAGTGGGGAAAAGGAGGGGATGCTCGAAGTCAGACCATGGAAACCCTGAAAAGACCAGAGGACCATTTTCTTGTTCTGTGTTTGTTCTGTAGGATTTTGCGGGAAGGTTCCTGGAACCTTCGCTAATTCAGATCAGTAATCATAAGAACAATATTGACTTCAGCTTAACTAGGTGTGGGATTTCACTCTTCCAGTTTGACAGTAAAGCTTGCCACAGTCTGTCTCTAGTTTCTAACTAGCTACGTATACATTTTAGTATACCTGTATTTTAGTATAGGTTTCAGTATCAGCTACATTAATGTACTTTAGTTAAACTACTACTGGTAACTAAAATTTACCCAGTAGTTGTAGTTTTATTACAACTTAATACCTTAACATATGAAATGGATTGCTACTGTATGGAAAATGTCTTACTAATGTTTTGATTATGACTATAATGCCAATACAGAAAGATTTGGGACAGCAGTTTGTTGGTTGTTACAAGTTATAGTGAAAGTGTTGAAAGGAATTCTAAATCTGTAATGTTGATTAGCAAATTTTACTATCTGTCAGGTTTTCTGGCATGCTGTAAATAACTCATCTTCAAATAATTTGTCTGAGTAATTAAATTTCGATTGCACATTTCTCATTTCAAATATTTTGACTCTTATCTATTTACTTTTCTATTGTGGCTTAATTGGTGTGGTCTATATAAACGGACAATAAATTTATATACCTTTGTTATAAAGATCAGTCAGTGAATAGAACTTGGTATTCATCCCAGACAGAATTATGATTGAATGTATTTGCAAGATTAAAGCACTGAATTTACTTTTTTCTAATTAAAGGCAATTAAAGATTTGCAGACACAAATAAAAGACAATGAATTGAGGAATAAGTGTAGGAGCAAGTCCATTTGCAGGTGAAAAGAAGTGCCTTTGAAGCAGAACCAGCTGTATTTTCATTGAAAGAATAACAGTTTAGGAAGCTTTTCTGCATGTGCTTGCTTGATAGCATAATGTACTCATAAGCAGCTTATGCAGTACAGTATTCAGAAAATAGCAGTGCATTAATTTTTAAAGTAGCAAATGCAGGCAAAGAGCAGTGCTGCCACATGATGATAATGAAGGGGGATATTGTAAAGTCTACTGAGAGAAAAGAAAGCAGGGAGCTCCCGAAATGTGAACATTTATAAAACAATAACTAGATATTCATATGATAATAAGATTGGACAGCAGCATCAACAAAGGCCAAAGATGCAGTCCTGTTTCTGCTAAAGCCTGATGAATTGAAAAGCAGAGAGGCAGCCTTTAGTCTGTTATTCAATTCCAGTAATGAGCTATTGTTAGAATGAAAGAGTAAATATCTAGAAGTGTTGGGAATCTAATTTTTTTTCTCGTGAAGTTATTCTATGGATTTGTTCAGGTTGTATCTTAAACGGCAGCATCTTTAAACACAATCTTAAACGTAGTGAGTTTTCTTAAATATAGTGCTCAGCATGTTGCATTCTCAGTTACATGTAAAACAGAGCTTGGTATGTATGCAAAAGTACAGTGTTATGCATACTACCTGGTAATATCACAGTATTTCTGTAGACTAAAAAAAAATGGTCACCCAGAACTTAATGAACTTGTCTAGTTCATATGTATTATTTAAAGCTTTGCATGAGTCATGGCGTCATTGGAGGTTTAGTTAAAAAGAATACTGAATATACCAGATCAGGTCATCCCTAATCTGTTATTAAAATTATTGAATAGAAGATATATGGGATCTCAATTTCCCTTGTGAGTAGAGATAAATCACAAAAATTCTTGTGAAACTTGTGGATTTTTAATCCTAGTTACATGAGGAGAAACAAACTCATGTTGCATATTGTATGAATACCTAATATTCACTCTGAGGGAGACACTTTGGCATTTTTCACAATACAGATGTGTTTAGGAGCTCAAAAAGTACCTGTATTTTCACCCTTATCTTCACCCTTTTCTGATTCTACAGCTAGTAGAATAGTCTTCATTTCTACCTGTGGAAAGTTTTCAAAGCAGGATCTGTAAACAGGGCACAACTCGGTTCAGCTGCTGCTGAGGTCACTCTGCCACCAAAGGAGTAGAAAAAACTGTGCAAGAAGTGTGGAAGGAAGGGGTGGGATGAAAGGTGGGCTCTGGAGAGCTTCCGAAGGGCAAAGGCAACTTCAGGCACTGAAATGGAAAGGTGGATGATCTTTGCACCTGGCCTTGGGAGGGACTGGCAGGATGCAAGACAAGCAGGGAGGTGATGGCTGTAGTCAGTAAGAAAAGTTGCCTTATCGTGGACTAGATCTTTGGCCTTAAAAATGGAAAGAAGGTAATGGACTTGGAAAAAGTTGTGAAGAAAGAAGTGGCAAATTTGTAAAAAATAAAAAAAAAAAAAGGGAAATTGGGGTAGTTATTAAAAAAAGTTAAGGAAAGCCGACACTGGAATTTGAGAGAAGAGATGAGATGAAGAATTGATAACGATAATGAGAAGTAGAAGAGGAAAGGATTTTGCTTAAGTAATACCAAAAGTAAGATTTGATCTGGAAATCTTCCAATTCTATCTTTTTGGCTTCTTCTTCTTGCCTTCCTACATTCCCTCAGGAAAACTGTGTCTGTCTTGGATAGACATTGGGTAAAGCAGACAAATGGGGCTTTGTCTGATGAGTCCATCTTAACTGGCTTTGATGGTCAGTTCCTGGGAAGAAGAAACAGCTTAAGCTGATGACTCTGACAGATAAATGTACAAGAAAGCTTGCAGGATAAGTGAGATAAAACTAGAAGACATTGGGAGTGTGAGTATACGTATTCCAACTGGTTGAATTTGCAGACCCAAAAGAACGTTGGGAGCCTGTATTATTTATTTCTGCTTGTTTTCCAGGTGGTAATGATCAGTATTCACGTGGTAGAGGCTTTGCATTTCATAGTTCTTTATAGTCCTGTGGTGCAGATGTCTTTCCCAAGGCCTCAGAAAGTTCAGATGCTTTAAGAGTCTTTTAGTACAACTGCTGAATCTGGTTTTCATTACAAAGGACTCCACAGATGCCCTTTTTAAACTTCTGCACTTGGTGGACTCAGACTGTTTCCCTATCTTTTTTTTTCATTTTTTTTTCCCTTTTGGCTATCGCATTTAGCAAGGAGAGTGGTAAATTAATGGCAGGTGCATAAATTTGGAGAACTACCAGCTCTAGAGTCATTATTAAAATAGCCTATTTGTTATATAGGGGGTTTTAGTTGTTCATATCAGGTTTAATATAAATCTGGAAGTATTCTCTAGATAAGTAGAATCCAGTCTTAGCCATAGCCACGATACTAGAATAAATAGTGCCAGAGTGCTTGAAACTGAGGGAAAGAACACCAATAAGCCTTCCCTTTTCTAGGAACAAACTTGGTCCTACCAATAGATCTAGTTCATAGGCTGGGTCTCCTGTGCAACGTTTACCCCTACTCATGTCACCTTCACAGTTGAGCCTTGGAGAGGGGGAGGGAGACTGGGCAATGGGAGGAAAGGGAGGTGGGTTTCAGTAGCCGATTTGTTTCCCATTTCTTATGGGCCTTACAAAGCTTTCTAGTTTTCATTATCTAATGCCATTGCATCACTGGAAGGGAAACCTCTGGCTGTCCTGCTTTATTTACCACAGACGGGAGAGCAGCAAACCTGAATTATGAGAACTGAAATTGAACTTAGTCCTTGTCTTTTATATACTTCTAAACAAAGGTATTTGCCATGCTTAAAACATCTTGGATGGATAAATTTCTATAGTTTGTTCGCAAGTAAGTAAGAACAGCTGCATCACTTCATTGAAAGTTGGCTCCCAACAAACAAACAAAAAAATTCAAGGCTGGGGTATATCTATGCCAAATTTCAGCCTGGAGTGAATTTTTATGAGTTATAAACTCCTGCCATCTATAATGGAAATTCTGACAGCTCTTTAACTATTTCATAGCAAAAGTAGGCTGCAGTACTGTAGGGAGAAGAAACATTCTCTTTCTGGCTGGCGTCGTCTCATGACTTAGCCATTTTAGTGGTTCCTGCAATTCTTGCCCTAACTGTTCAAAAAAATTACTGTACTCCTGATGCATCTTATTATCAGATATCACTGACTTCTGAAAAATAATTCTGCAGTGGTCCTGTCCTGCAAATGAGATACATTGACTGGATGAATATTTTGGAGCATCAGATATAAATAGTCATTCTGTCATCTTTTCTTCACTCTATCCATTAAGAAGGTTCCTTGGATATATGCTTCCCCCCCCCCCCCCCCCCCCCAGCACG
>NW_008824866.1:3050261-3070593 GCF_000699105.1 Pygoscelis adeliae
CCAGTGTTTCAGTTATTTTTTCCTTTTGTCACTGATTTCAGGTCTTTTATGAATAATATCTGACCAAAGGATAATACAGAGATCTTCACAATATATAATCCCTAGGGCTGAGGAGAGATTATACAATGAAAGCAAATTCATAATGCGAGTTCAGCATCCACAATATGCTACAGAGAGGAGCTCTATATTGAATATGAGCAGAGTGATAGAAAGAGTGGACAAAGGTAGAGGTGTGTTTCCGTGAATCCAGTGTACCACTGGAGAATACCTTTCTTTTCCAATTCATGTTTTAGAATTTCACCACTGCACTATAATATCCCAGTTTTGAAGGTGACCATAAAATGAGAAGCTTGCACTATTGGTTATGAATGTAAGACCACATCTGGTTGAGCAATTGGGAGTGTTGCATGCATAAAACTACTGGGCACGGTTTTAGAGAAAAGGTTAAATTATTTGAATGTAACAACGATGGAAGCTAAAGGTAAAACTAGGTAAAATTAGTGGTTAAAAATGGCCAAAGATTTCTGCTTTAAGCATTGTAGCTCGGCTTTGGAAATAGGCAAAAAGGACAAAAAGGCATGTATGCATTAGGGGGTAAAAAATGGAAAGGACTTTTTTTGATAGCCAAAGCGGTTGTACTGAGGCGCTACCCCTCCGAGCAGTTTCTTCACAGGTTCTTCTTTTCCTTCTTCTCCTTTTGTGACTGTATCTGTACCTTGACTTCTGTTGACTTAAAGAAGCTGTGGTTAATAGTACATAGTACTGCAGTAACAGGCCCTTCAGACAGCAAAAATATCCCTGAGAGATATCAAGTGGTTTATGCTTTATTATTAAGTTCAGATAAATGATTTATGCCATTTGTAAGTACTTGCATGTCCTCCTCTGAACTCAGTTCATATGGACTCACAGTAACCAAGCATTTGGCTGCGCTCTTTGTGACTTCAAGGGATAGTCCCCGTAACTTTTTAAAAGTCCATCTAATACACTTCTAGAAGGTTTTGTGTAACATGTTTCTACAAGCAGATGGTGTGAAGCAATGGTTTTATTAGTGCTTACTTGGACTAACTTGCATTGTCTCTGAGTTCTGCTACTCGCAAATATGTTCCAGTTCAGAATGATGAAACATTTACATTCACCATGATGTCCTGTATGACACATTTATATATGCATTAGAGATCACTAACCAAGAAAAATTATAATTAAAATTTTGTTTTTATTTAAATGTGAGGGAAAAACGTCATCTACCTTTAACCTACTTATTTGCTGTCTGATGCTTACTGAACAATTTAATAAACATTGTACTAGTGGATGGCTATCCATTCGTGTATTTTGATATCTCTCTGGAGTAATAGGTTCTGTGCTGATTTGTCAGCTCTTGCTTGTTGCTGTCATTGTCTGTGCTAAGGACCGTTGTTCCATGGATTGGGCCCCTGTCTTACAGAGTAGCTCCTGCTTAAAGTGCTGGACTGTGGGATGTTTTCAAAATGTTAGATCTGACTTTTCAACTGAAATAATTGCAGACATTCTTTATCTTCTTTTTGCATCATTTTCATTAAATGTGCTTTTCTACTCTAGGAAAACAAGATTATAAGAAAACCAGGCCTATGTTAAGAGCTACAAGATTAAAAGCAGAGGCCAAGAAAACTGCACTAGGCGTAAAGGTAGAGATCTGTTTGATAGCTTATACCACCTTTGTGTATATGTTGTTTCTTTTCCCCATAGATGTACTGTGTGAATATTGATTTCTGAGAGATATTGTTTATGACACGTCAAAATCTAAGTGGAATGCCAGAATCTAAAATATTTATGATGGATTGCTTTTACTTAATCCTAAAATAACTAGAATAGTTGAAATGCTATAAGATTTTAGGTAGTCCATGTCCTTGTTATGATGCATACTTACTTTAAGGTCAATAAAGTACTGTATGCTTAGAAAATTGATCTTTTCAGGGAGCCTCTCTACACACAGAACAAATGCTTTAACAATTTCATATAGTTATAAAAATTACAATAAACATCTTCCTTCTTCCTCTTCCTATCCTATACCCAGGAGTAATTTAACGACTGGGTTTGTTAAGTATTGTAAATTCTCAGCATTATTATCTCAGTCTACATCCTTGTGTACTGCCTCTGACTTGGAAAACAGAAGGCTTAACTAACAGCAAAACACATGGAAATGTACTGAACTTTCTTTTGGAAATGTCCTTTTTTCAAGCAGGTATGAAGTATAATAATGACTAGTTGATCATGGCTGTGAATATGAGGACAATTAGGAATATTTTGTGCTATCAACTGCCCAGTGTGTCATCGATATGGGATTTATCTGAATGCACATTGTTTATTTACGTTGCATCCAGTATTTTTCCCTCAAACTTATTTTTGAATCAAATTGATATACAGTTAGCTTAGCAGCAAGGGTAAAAACCAAGCAAAATAAAAAAGTGGTTCAAATACCTTGGTATTCTAGTGAAAGAAACTTCAGAAATGTTAAAAGGAGAACATTTTCTTGTTTCTGGCAGATGAGAAATCAATTTTTTCAAGTTATAGCTTATAGCAAATGCCAAGGTATTACTACCAAGCTGTAACAGCTGTTGAGCTGCCAGATGATGTATTTGGTTGTCTTCCAGAATTTGCTATTATAATCACGAAACAGTGCTTTCTTTTTGCTCCTGATTGCTGATCTCGATCAAGCATTACCGTGCAATGCAGTATGTTTTCACAACATAATCTCCTCAGTTAGTGCTGTGTGTCAGGTTTTAATGAGAAAAAGTAGATCGCCTTTTTTGTTTAAAGGATAGATTGTTAACCTTTTGAGTGCAATGTTTTTTCCTTCCTTTCTTATTAAATTTTACTTTTTCTTTTCATTTTACTTTCAATGACATGACCTTTTAAAAGTAATGTTCTACTTGGAGACTTATACTCTACAGCCTAGTTCTTTTAAAATTTGCAAGTTTTTTGCATGTCTTTCACAAGAGAAAAATACGAAACTTGGTCCTTCAAAACCTGTTTTGTTTCCTTATTTTCTTAAGTAATTCTTACTTAAAAATGAGGGAGAATAGGAAAGCATATGTGTAATCATATGTATAATGAGGAATCAAGTATTAGTGAGTAAAGAAATCAAGAACAGTTTATTTTGTACAAATAAGTTCCTGCATGTTATAGCAGAACACTAGCTGACTTCTAGTAAGAATAAGTTTTGCCATCAAGGCACACACATGCTCTCCAGGTCATGGGATGTTGTGTTTCTGGGGTTCTGCTAATTGCAGTGTGCAATGTCTCAGGTTTGCAATTCTGCCTCTGCCTTAAAAAAAAAAAAAAAAGGAAAGAAATTCCTTAAAATATTGTCTTCCGGCTGTAATACTTTTTGCACGCATCGACCTTAAAATATGACTCTGGATCATCCCCGAACAGATCACAGTCATTTGCTTTGCTTCCTAATTGCTGAGGAAAGCTGACAGAGCTGAAGCAAAAGGGAGTGTAAGTTGGGCACCTTTCCCTCCGGGGATATGCTTGTGGGGGAAGGAAAGCAGGGCCTTTGTATGCAATCCTTCTCACTGAACGTGCTTAATGCCAACCTCAGGCTTACTAAATGTTACGATACTTCTACCAGAACATGGGCAATCCCTGTAGAATAAAACTCTGCACTTCTACTGACAGACCCTGCAGCACTCAGCACGGAAGCAAGGCATATTTAATGTCTCGGGGTAAACTTGCACCTCTTCCCACCTCGCAGTGACGACTCTTCACCCTGCTCTATCCCTCCAGTTCAGCAAAGCTTCGCCATGGGCAGTGGATGCGCCTGGAGTGTCTGCAGGGAAATCGCCCTCCCTACCCCAGGAGAGGTTGCTTAGTTGTGAAGCCCCGTAACCTCTCCCCCCCTTTCAGGCAGGGCTTAATTTTGCTCAGTCCATTGTTAAGTTCCTCCAGCTGTCCAAGAGCAATCTTCTTACGTTCATAGAATCATAGAATAGTTTGCGTTGGAAGGGACCTCTAAAGGTGCAGGGACATCTTCAACTAGATCAGGTTGCTCAGAGCCCCGTCCAACCTGACCTTGAATGTTTCTAGGGATGGGGCATCCACCACCTCTCTGGGCAACCTGTGCCAGTGTTTCACCACCCTCAGCGTAAAAATTCCTTCCTTCTATCTAGTCTAAATCTAACCCCCTCTAGTTTAAAGCCATTCCCCCTTGTCCTGTCACAACAGGCCCTGGTAAAGAGTTTGCTGCCATCTTTTTTTAAGTCCCCTTTAAGTACTGATAGGCTGCAAGAAGGTCTCCCCGGAGCCTTCTCTTCTCTAGGCTGAACAACCCCAACTCTCTCAGCCTTTCTTCATAGGAGAGGTGTTCCATCCCCCTGACCATTTTCGTGGCCCTCTTCTGGACCCGCTCCAACAGGTCCATGTCTTTCTTATGCTGAGGGCTCCAGAGCTGGACACAGTACTCCAGGTGGGGTCTCCCCAGAGCAGAGTAAAGGGGCAGAATCCCCTCCCTCGACCTGCTGGCCACGCTTCTTTTGATGCAGCCCAGGAGACGATTGGCCTTCTGGGCTGTGAGCGCACATTGCTGGCTCATGTCCAGTTTTTCATCCACCAGTACCCCCAAGTCCTTCTTGGCAGGGCTGCTCTCAATCCCTTCATCCCCCAGCCTGGATTGATACCAGGGCGGAATCCTCCACACCTATCCCAGATAATCCTCTGTTGTCTTCTGGATAAATTTTGAAATAAGAATTTCTTGAAGTCTCCTGCTTAGTGTGACAGCGGGCTGTTAAACCACTCATCATGTCTGTGGCTGTCAGAAGAGTCAGCAGAGTTGCTGTCCCATCAGGTTATGTACATTCGTGAAACTATTTTGAGGCTTGAGTGTGCATTCCTTTAATTGTTTCCTAATATTCAGAGCTTCTGAGTGTGCCTGAGCTCTTCCTTTGGGGAGGTACCATCATAGTTGTCGCTTCATATTAACGAAGTTTTCTGGTGGTGATAAGCGACATGATTCACCTTCCAAAGGCTGGGATTTTAGTCTTTTTAGATGATGTAGGTCCCGATTCTGTGCTGTGACAGTTCATTAACTTCAGTCTGTGTTGAGGGAAAAAAAAGTGGTGTAACTACAGTGCAATGTAATAAGTAGGCAGCACTTTAAATAGTTCAAAGTCCAAAGTTCTTGTAAATCTTTGAGAAAACACATGCATATGTGTATTTACCATATATTTTATTGGTTTATCCAGGTTTCAGTACATGATACAGTCTAGAGCATTTCAAAATATATTAACATTTTCTTATAAAAAGCTATGTTGCAGTTAATAAAAATATTGTAGAGGAAGGATATCCTTATCATACATGTAAAAGTACAAGCTCTCTGGAAAGGAGGAATATTTTTATAATTCTGTGAAATTCCTAACACAATAAGTACCATACTGCCACTTAAAATGATAGGATATTTAGTGCTCCTTGATACCTCTAGAGTTGTTTTGCACTAGCGTCCTGAAGAGTTTACATTCCTGGCTGTCAACTAAGACTTGTTGTAGTATTTGGGGGGGGGGGGGGGGGGGTGGGGGAAGAGGACTGGAAAACAGTGAAGGGATTTTAGTCCTTAATTTCTATGAAGATAATGAAATTCAACTGTTGTGTATTTCACCTTGAGAGCTGACAACATTCGCTTAAAAAAAAAAAAGGCCCTATAAATGACATAAAACTTTTCAGAACCAATCCCCTGGAGATCCGTCACATTTCATTGCTGGCATACTAATTAGCTTGTCTTGTCACACTTTGATTGCCTTGTCATTTTAATGCAAGGTTTAAAGTAACAAAGTTTCTTTCAGTCACTGGCATTTAGTACTTTTTAATTTCCCCAATGAGAGATTTTATCCGTGTTGATAATGTCAGAGAAACAGCTAAGCACTAATAACTATCAAAAGTTAGTTCAAGCAGGGTGACCATGCTAGTATTTGGTGTGTAATATTTGTTCTTTAAACATGTTTAAAAATTAAATATTGTAGCAGAGCTATTGTGCTGGCTCTGTTTGTATATGTGACACTAAAGCAGACAGTGCCAAAATATATGGTGTCTCTTGGAAAAACAGGACCCCTGTCTCGAGAAACAACTCGGAGAGAAAGCAGTATGCTGTATGTCTCCTGGTGTTTGGATAAGACAAAATTCTTTGTAGCAGTACCAAAAAGGGAGCCTCTGAACCTTCTCTCTGTGGTTGTTTTGTTGTCCCCCCATGGGGGGCTCGTGCTGGTGGAAGCCCACCTGCTCGTCCTTACCAGGTGGAGCAGCAAGGGGTCTGCACCATCGGTGCTAATTCTGCTCTCAGTGGGTGAGGAAGAGGTGCCAGCAGGAGGGTGGCAAGCAGAAAATGGTTTGAGGAATGTGGAAGCTCAGCCCCAGATAGCTGGGGTTTGGTATGCAGAGGCCGAAAGTAATGGGAGTTCTTGGGGAGAGATTTTTTTCACAGGCTGCAAGAATGAATCAGTGGTCTGTGGGGTAGATGATGAAATTTTCTCTCGTGTTGAAAGGTGGATGCAAATCTGAACAGTAGCATTTTACACCCACTTGCAAAGACATAATCGACTGCAGAATACCACTCCATAGAGAATTATTAGCAACGCAGTACATCGATTGAGCTCAGGAAAAAATGTTTCCTAAGAAAGTGAGAGCTTACTGTCTGTCATTCTTTTGCATATCTACTTAATCTATTGTGTAGCTAGCTAGCTCACTCTTAAGAGTTTATCTCATCTGGAACAAGTTATGTACGAATAGATAACAAGACATTCCTAGTGTATTTTGGCAAAGGGTATTCTCTGATTTCATGCTGTTCATAATCTGCTAAGTTAGTGAACTACATTTGCCAAGATAAGTTGGGAATATAGTTTCATAGCTTTGCAGAATTTAAGGCCACAAGGGACTATTAGATCATTTGATCTGGCCTTCTATATGTTACAGATCATAAAATTTCATCCAAATACTTTCTAGGAAGTCCAAGCACTTTATAACGGCCAAAATACTGGGTCTTCAAACCAGCTTATGTGCCTCACATAAAGAGCAGGGCAGCTTAATGTGCCACCAGTGAACAAAGTGTGATATTCCCAGTGATCCCAGTAGTCAGACTTTGATCCCTGACCTTGAAATGGAAGGGAGGGGGAAAAACCCATACAAAGAGAAAAGCAAAATCAGATTGCTCCCACCTGACCCTGGCCAGACCTGTACACGTAAGAACAGTAATCATGGTGGTTTGAGCATGTGAACAAGATGCACCAAGCAGGAGCTTAGGAGGATTTTCTGTACCATCTCGGAGCAGTAGTCCAGCTTTCTCAGGCTTTGGTCTCTACTTAGGACCAATCTCTAACACTTCAAAGGATAGTTGACAACAACAAAACCTCAAATCCCAGAAATGAAATCAATACAATTGGAGGAAAATTTCCTGAAAAAGAAGGAAACTTCTTTTGATCCTATATAGAAAAGTCTGAAGCACTGAAGCATGAGGTGCCATTACTTTTAACAATCTGGTACTTCAGGGGTTCAGAACATAGCACTGACCATGTAAGTAATCCCAGTCTTCCCAGGGCACTGAAGGAAGGGAGCAGTCTGGGGGGCTGAGCCCGCCAACTCCAAGGCTGGTAGCCAGGACCTCCTTTTCACACAAGCCCACGTTGAAGTATTCTTCCCAACAGCTAAATAAAAATGTACTTTTTTTAAGAGATCTGACCATAAAAGACTCTCAGCCATGGAAGTCCATATTTTCCCCAAGGGGTAACTGGAATGTTCAATCATTCTTGCTCCTAGGAAACGGCATCTTATTTCAAGACTGAGCTTATCTAACTGCAGCTGGACCTTGAGAGGTTCTTGTAAACAAGATAGAAGGACCCCACACTGTGAAGCGCCTTACTTAAATACAGGTGTATGGCATATATAGTTATATGCTGTAGCCAAACTACCTCTTATTCTTCTCTATGATAAAATAAATACCAGTCATCTCCCTACTGGAAATCTCTCCGCCTTTGCACATTCAGAGATCACCCTGAGGGAGTGATCCAAAGACCTTTTTAGAGTCACAGTTTTTCAAGGCAGAGCCCTCCACTTTGTAAGTGCTATCTACATCTTTGATACCTGTATATATTACCTTGCATTTAGCTATATTAAAATGAATCCTGTTGCTTTGTGATCATATAGCCAGGCCTTTTAGATGACTCTGTAATAGTACCTTGTTCTCATTATTTGAGACAATAATGATCTTTGTTCCATCTGAAATTTTTACAATAAAAAATTTATAACATAAAAATTGCTGATAAAAGTTAATAAATTACTTTTGTTACCTTGTATTAGATGTAGAATGTCCTGCATTAAGGAAGTAAACATCCATTTTTAATTATGATTTTGTTGAAACTCTAAAAAATGGTCACAGTGAATGTCCAGATAAAGTCTTGCAGTTAGAAATTATATGGCATAAAAAGGTTGATTGTCAAGTCCATGTATGTTTGTTTTATTTCTACAGGTATCCTTAGTCAGCATGATTTCATTTTCATCACTTTTCAGAAATAGCTAGGGATAGTTTAGCATTTCAAAGACAGCAGTTTGTGGTACTCTTTCACCTAGTTTTAATCTGGTTTCAGATAAAAAAGGTATGATTCCCTTTGGAGGACAATAAAAAATATGTAAAAAAGTCCAAAATTTCCTGAAAGTGTGATATTTCTCTATATGTGTAGGATACGATGCTGCCATACACAGTGTCCAGATTTGTGTTATTATAGCCAACATCTTTTCCTCACCCCTATTTTTTCGTCTCCTGATTAATCTTGTTTAGATCCCAACTCTGCAACTTGCTCCATCAGGGTGAATCTGAGATCATTATCCAAGTATTTTGGCATGAGAGATGTAAAACTGACAAAAAAATGATAGGAGAATTAAATCTACGTTATGCTGTAATGGTATGTGTTTCCTTTATGGAAGAGTTTCTGAAAAACTTAACCAAGCTGAAATCAGTAGGGTTCTACAGACATTATTCTAAATATAAGAGAATATAATAGAAAATTCTGTTCCTCTTAAAGGCTTCTTTGACTGTACTTCGGGATTTGAGAGCAGGGATGTTATTTCCTAGTGTTCTGTACCATGTTATAAAAGAAAAAAAGGAGAAAAAGCTCTGTGATCATTTTAAGTTTATTTCTGTAGGACTTTTTCTATATTGGTTAATTATTCATGGTGAAATCCTCTGAGTAAATGGATTTCGCAGAGGGATGATGGGGATGATCCATAAAGTGCAAGGGAAAGGGAGCTATATATGCCGAGCGGGGAGTACTTTAACATTTCATTTCTATGCATGGCTTAAAATACAAATAGCAAAGCCTGATAAGTATAAAACAAATTAAAATGACAATATATAATGTTGTTGCAAAGACAGTATAGTGGTGTAGCATCTCATTTGTTACTTACATTGGAAAATTTATGATGCAATTCTTAAGAGACTGCATATCCTATCTGAGAGCCAGGTGTCCTTTGTTAGGCCATTTATTTTAGATTTCTGTTACTCTGCCTTCTTCAGTAACTCAAAATTAAGGTTCTTGCATAATTCTCAAACCTGGAATTTCAATAAGGCTTTTCATTCCCAGGGTTAATAAATACTGATCCAGCCACCCAGTTCCTAATGCCTGCGTAAGGAAAGTAGTATTGTTATCTCAGTGTTAGTCACTGTAAAACTTAGGCAGAGGAATTAAAGAACTACTCCCATCAAAGCAGTTACTGGGCAGCCTGAGAATAAAAATCAAGATTTTCCCAGTTCCACTTCCCATAAAACAAATCTTTAATGCAAACATTCCCCAAAATTTTGCTGCTGCTACCACAGCGTTTCATAAAGGAGACTGGGAAGAAGGGGGAGGAAAGGTGAACCTATTGTTAAGCGGAAAGCGTGGCAAGCGTGGCATCCAAACAAGGGAAAAAACTTCTTAATACTGGAATGAATTTGCTCTCTGTGTCAAGTGTGAACGGTGCCTGCATTGTACGGTTTTGTTGTCCACTCTCCTGAGCAGATGGAGCTTGCAGTTGTATGTCACTTGTTTATTACATCCTCTTAAGATTAGTAGCTGTGTGGCCAGATGGGTCTGGGAGCACAGCTGTGGATACAAGGAAATAAATGAAACCTGTCTGATGCTGCCATGCCCTTTTGTGAGATACTGACATGTTGCAACTGCAACAAAGCAAAAATCACTTTCCTTTAATATATCAGCGAATTAGATGTACTTTCTTTTTTTTAATCAAATCATATGAAATCAGGAGGATGAGGTTCAGAGGACGATGTAATTCTAAGAGGAAAATGTAGTTGAAATCTGTAGCAAACAGCCTCAGCAAATTTACAGGAGCAATTTTAATATGGTAAAATAAATTTAAAGTACATCTCAATTAATCATCCATATAAAATGTAAAGCAAAGATTTCTATAGAACAAAGATTCCTATAGAGCGTATGCCAACTAGGCAGTAGTATTTCAAAGTTTATTAGATGGCATATGTTGAATTATTGATCCAACATTCTGATAAACTATATAATGCATTCATGTAAATGCAAATGAAATGCTGTTCTATAGAAGAATGCCAGATTATGGGCTAGACTTTAAAAAATGAAGCTAACACAGTTTTAACTCCTTCATGGCAGTGGACACACAAAGTTGGTCACAAAGCCACCACCAATCTAGAGATACCGGATGGAATTCGTCCTACAGTGCAGGTCGCCACACCAGAGGTATCGCCTCCACTCCCCTTCTAGTCTAAGGGGAGAAAGAGGCATTTTTAGGAAGAATTCACCTGACCTCTTTTAGAGGACGCAATGAAACTTGCACCAAAGAGGGTCAGATTCTCTCCTTGGACCGTAAAGGGTGTTTGATTGTCTAGGTGCGGTGTAGGCATCTCCTTTCAGTCCCACTGGCAGAGTAGATTTGATGTGGCATCTTCAGTACCAATTCAGATTAGTTGTTATAAAGTCACTGAACTGTTTTTCTTCTCTCCTTTTAAGTATACAGCTGGATTGTTCCGATGCAGATTGTTTGTAGGTTAACATGAAGCTGAGATTTGGAGGGGAGGTTGTTGCTTCTTTTTGCAGAGGGAAAACGGTTTTGGGGGGTACAAACTAACCTGTACTTTTGAGCACCTCCGCACATGATTTTAAAAATATATCATGCTAATAAGGACTGAAGCAGTGCATGTTGTTAGCTGTGGAAGCGACACATTCTGTGAGCTGAAGGAACATAAGGATTTTTCTCAAATTTATATTTGTTCTTTCATTGTCTAGCAAAATGAGAATCAACACTATAGGAAGTGTGCTGTGCTTTCCAGGAAAATAAAAGCTTAAAAATGTGAAATACTGTGACTTTGAAAGAAGTAGTGTTATAAAGAGGATGATCATACTATGATTTATTATATCTGAGACCTAAAGTTGGAGCTTAGTCCAGCCTTAAGATAGAATATGGTGATAGGCAGTCACATAATGAGTATGACGTGTAGTACAAAAACATTATTCTGCTTCTGAAAGCTGCTATAAATCATGTATACTTTGGAAGACTCTTTTATGTTAATTAAGAAAGATGCAGCAAGTTGCAGTATTTTATGGGAAGAGAGGCAAGTGCAAGTGCAAATTGTTGTGCTTTGCCTTATTGCAGGGAGGAAGGAAGAAAAGTTTCGTCCAATTCTGAAGGATTTTTTAGCTCCATATTGTAGTGCATGCCAGGAGGTTGGGAGGTAGAGGTAGCACTTTTCATTGACTTCCACCATACTGTGTTTGCTTCATTAAAAAATTACAAATTTGTTGGCAAAAAGCAGTAACATATTGCTAGAAAACATCAAAATTCACAGTGTAAATTCGTAACTTAAATTTGTGTTCAAAACTGTGGTTTGTGAATTCTGTCTTTTCTTTTAAAAAAGAAAGAATAGCATAATAAAAGGACGTAAAGCTCCTATTTCTAGGTCAGATGAAAGATCTTTCTTTAAGCCAAATATCCTATTTCTGGCAGTATATCAGACTCACCAAAATCTTTACTAAGCGAGTGGATTTTATAACATTCTGCATCGCAAAGAAGAAATCATTAAAGTATCAATGCCTTATGCAATTATATGTGTCTGATGTTATTTTGATGTGCATTATAGAATGGAAATAATATTTATTCCTGATTTATCTGAAAATATGGTACTATTTCTAACAGGTTTTGTTTTATTTTTTTTCTCTTATTTCTACAGGAAGTTGCCCTTGTCCTTGCAGCTATACTGGTATTTTTGTTGGCTTTCTATGCTTTCTTTTATCTTAACATTTCCACTGAAGTTGACCTTGATCTGGATCCAGATGAAAACTAGCAGATGCAATGAATCTATCATCAAGATTTCTTCAGCTTGAACAAGACTACGTAGGAACACACAGTCCCTTCACTGTGAGACAGTAAATGATGCCATTTCTTGCAGTCCAAATTCATAAGCAAGTTTTGCAATATGTCAGTCACTTTTACATTCCAGATCTCCAAAATAAGAGGACACTCATGCCCGGCAAGTGTATTTGGTTAACACCAAAGCCAGGAGCAGCAGTACAATACATGAAGTTTATTGTTTACATTATTTTTTTCTCAGGCAGAGAACTTTGATGTCAAAAGACAGGTGCTATTGTTATCGTGGATATTGATGCTGACTTCACAGGAGGAGAGTCTGCCTTGACTAAATTTAGGAATCAAAGCTTCCTAATAGCCAAATTAGGTTCCTTTTCCTTTCCCAAAAGAAAGCAGAAATGCCAAATAAAAAGTCTTTTCTTGGTTTGTATTTAAAATATATCAAAAAACCCTCATCCTTTCTCCCCCTTTTAATCTTCCTTGTGGCTGTGTGCACACGCGCACGCACGAAGATGGAAGAAATTGTAGGAAAAAAAATATCTTTTTAGAAGCAGTCTGTCACCTCCTATATGGACTTAATTTTATGTCATCCCAGATTCTGTGTGCCCATATATCTGCAGTAATCTTTTTCATTCTTTTGCCAACTGTTCAGCACACATGTGTTCTGTCAGAAATGGCACCTGGATGACAGAAGCTCTAACATTCGCATATGCCTCTGAAACACAGTTCTTTGCCTCCTGTGCTGTCTGAACTAGTGTAAATAGAAAGTTCAGTCGATGTTGGTTTTAATTAGTGTATTGCTCTATTATTAATATAAAGTCAAAACCGTATTTTAATTATACTCTTCCTGCTGGTTGTGGTATCAACTTGCTCTACCTGTTAGCGGGATGTTGTAAAAAAATTGCTTTCGAGTTATACAATCATTCTAATCATCAAACTAATGTAAGAAGTTGTAAGTATTAAGAAACCTTTTTTTTCATGCATACTAATAATTGGGAAAATCTTGGCCCCATGACATCCTTCAGTTCTTGCGAAGTACCTTTCAGAATATGCACTGTAGATAACATTTCTGATCCCTTTGGTAACCACAAGCCACTTGAAGAAGTTGGTATGTCAAAGCAGCTGCAGGGAGCTGTAAAATTCTGGCTTTATCCTGTTCTGCTTCGGCTTTGGCATATAACTGAGCTTGTGGCTGTAAAGGTTCAGTTTTGATCCTTTTAAAAATGTGGTCAGTCTTTCTCTAGTTTGGATTCACTCTGATACCAAGAAAAGCATAGAGCCATTGGTGCTGAATGTGGCAAGGGAGTTAGGCAGATTGACTTCCAGAAAAGTTATCATAATTCTGAAATTCTGTTAGCAAACTAGCTTGGTTTTATCTTTGATACCAATTTCAGGGCTGAATGATAGGTTTAGTTGCAACTGAGATGTTTACTGACTTGTTCCAGAAATGCCTAAGATTTCTTACAGTGATTTTGAAGACAAAGGGATACAAATCATAGCAAATATTATAATGGAAAATATATTTATTTTAAATTGACACAGTCCCATTATCACCACTTAAGGAACTTAGATCGATACAGTTAATTTTCAAACCATACAGTAACTATGACCATATACATTATGAGTCTCTAAGGATCCACTTCTTATCTGTCATACTCCTCATTCACTTTGTGCCGCGCAAAACAACTCCTCTAGAAATTCAGAGTACAACAGTCTTCCAAGAAGGATATGAAAGAGAAGCATAAACATATATGTGCAAATATTTCTCATTTTCTAATTATGACTGTTACAGACACAAAATCCTAACATTTATGCATTCATATGACTTACAGTCCGCTAATACTCGCACACATGACCAAACGCTTAGCAACATGTTGCATTTATGGTGAAGCATTATCTGACACATGGCCCGACTTTCAGTGGAGAGAAAAGCATATCACAAGCTGTCTCCTTGGATGTGACATGCCTTTCACTTCCCCAGTGCCACACCACATGTCACAGAAGCTGCAGACCTCTCCTGTTACTTTGCATGAGCAATTTTCTCATTGCATAAAATGCTGGAAGGATTGCTTTCTTAATGCCTGCACGTAGCTCTCTGGGTGATGTGTGGCCTGAGAATGATGTGTAGTTATCCCCTTCATGCAGGTTGTCTCGTAACCTGCTTTCTGAGTCAGATACATGAAAAAGCAAGCTATTCTTACTGTCAAATTTATGAACATGAAGTTCCTAGAACAGGAAGATTGCATTTCCCATAATTATGACTCATAGACAAAATCCGAAGCGCGTATATGTGTGATTGAAGCAGCTTCCCTGATTTGTGGCTTATCAGTCCATATTGCCCACAAGTGCCATAGTTTGCAGTTTGTCTGTTGCCTTCCTTTAGGTTAGGCCTTTTCATTCACATGAAAGATATTCTCATGTAACAAAATTTCCTTTTGCTCAGATAAACTGGATAGACTTCTGTTCAGTGTACATAGAAATACATGGCAAATATTGCAGCAAATACACTTTTTCTCTTACCAGTACAATAATTTCTAATGGGACTATGTCAATAGTTTTTTAAAGCTAAAAGCTCCCACTTTTCATCAAATTATTCATCCTTGGTTTTCTAAAAGGCACAAGCACAACAATGTTAGCAATGAGGTCTGATTCTGAGCTTACTAATTTGTGATTCCTCTGAGTTCACTGAAATTACAGCTGATTTACTCCAAGGGAAAATCAGAATCTGACCTGAAGTTATTTCTGCTTTCTGGAGCGCTACATTGTCCATGCCTGATATTTTAAAGTAGAGACTGATTTTAATCTTGCAAACATGTGGCTTATTCTGCCCTTAATTATACCTGAGATTGAATGCCTCTTGGTTTTTGGACCACCTATCTTTGTATGAGTTGCTCAGTGTCTATTTTAATAATAAATGTATTTTTACTATTTTTGTGCTCTTATTAATGTTGGATGTGTCACACTGAATTATATATACATTTGAAAGGACTTTAAAGCAATCTAAACAGCACAGTGTTCAAATGCGAGCAGTGATATTCACCAGTTTTAGAATATCTGGATTATTCTAGGCAGTTTAACCGCCTAAGCTCATATTAAAACTAAGCATAGCCTGTGAATACTTAAAAGACAATAAAAAGAACTTCCCTTGGCATGCTACTCAGTATCAATAGAGCAGATCTCTTTCTGCAGGCAAAGTTGTTCCATGTAGCTCCCATCAACTTCAGACAGATTGACGTTATTATAAAAGTAATACTTTTATACGCTTGTTTCAAAAAAAGATTGCTGATCAAATCGTTTACACAGCAGCCCTGGCTTAATGGGGCAGGTTTTTTCAAGGATATTCACCTCTGCGGAAAGGGCAGATGTCGGTATTGATGTTGCCCTCTGCTTGTGGAGTAAACTGAATTTCTTTCCAGCAGAGGTTGTGGAGGAGATGCCTGTACTGAGTCCTCGTGCTGTGGGTGGGAGCGGATGTCCCATCTGGAAGAGTCTCTGGCTAGGAAGGCACGACAGTCTTCCAGCAGTGACTTTGCTCAGTAAATCTTTCCTCAGCAGTTTTCCTTTTCCCTTTGATCCTACAAAAGCAGAACCAGCCTGTAGACCATCTCAGGACAGAAGCCTCAATATAGTAGTTTTACTAGTGCTGCTGGTGAACGTTGCCAAGGAAAGGCTTTAACTCTATTTCCCAGAGTCCATAAATACATTTTACTGGAAGCTTAGGAGGCATGTTAAGCATTTACCTAATGGACCCTAGAGATATATTTAAACTTCTCTTGAAGAACGCTTTATTTAAAGTTCACTGTTGCATATCATGTAGACATCATGTGATTCAGGATCTGTCATAGGTCCTTCCGTGCATCAGACCAGCTATAGCAGGGACAACACATAGACTGTGAGATTATGCCGCAATACATAACTATGAACATACGTAACGTGAGCAAACGCATCTGTTTTGGTGTCATCTAGAGTAGCTGACCTAACAAGTCGTGTTTGAAAACAAATGGTTTTTAATCAACCCTACTAAATGAAGGCACAGTGAAAGCCCTACAAAACCGCTCATCCCATTTCCATGAAAATTGCTACCACGGAAGAGGCTTGTCTGCTGACTTAGGGCCAAGTTTTGAATGCTGCCCTTTCAGGGAGCAAAATGTTGCTAGCAGCTCACAGTAGAGTGATGATTCATTTTGCTCTGATACGGGATTGTGCCTATAAGGCACAACTGAGCCAGCTGGTGAAGGTCAAATGCATTTGGGACAATTCTCAGTAAAGGACTGTACTTGAAATGCAGACTAGGCAAGTTAGAGTGCCAACAAACAGGATACTGCAGATCTTGATCGCATTTCAAGTTTTACTTACAGTAGCATAATAATTAGTGGTGCTTATGACTAAGAAAATAACGATACGCTACATCAGTAAGACAGCAGAAATGTGATGTTGGAACTGCTTCTTAAAAGATTTTGTAGTGGATTATGCCTGCACTTTGGGAAATGAATCCATGAGATGAATAAACTGGCAAAGATTGTCTGTGATCTGATGCTTACAATATTTTTCCCTGAAAGAGCCGATGGACATATTTTGCAACACTTTTCCCCATCATCCTCTTAGTTTGCTGCAATACGTTCTTTTGTAGATGTATTTCTACACTTTTCCAAGAGTGGAAAAATATTTGTTGTAGTTCATCAATGCATTAATTGACAGAATCCTCTAATCTTCCTTTTATTCCCCCTTAATCACAACCAAATTGGTGGGGAGACAGCCAAAATGTTAGGTACCAGTGTCTCTCAAGCAGATGTCACACCACTATTTTTTAGCTCGTTTAAATGAATAAACATGTTAAACTGTGAAGTATTACATTTTAGATTTTTTCATTAAAAAAAATGGGACAATCTGTTTACTGTCCTTAATTGAGACAACAATCCTGGTGGTTGCCAGTTTTGGCAGTTGTAATGATGAACTATAAATATTGGGACAAATCAACTAACTGGTGATTGTGGAGGATAGTTCAAGTAGAAGCCTCATTCTGCATGAATACTTTTTTCAGTGCTATATTTTTTCTAAGTAAGTTCTATAATTGTTATACTGGTTTTGCATGTTAAAACCACAAATAAATACATGACTAGTCAAACAATAGGCTTGATTCTGTTGTCTTATTCTGAATCACTAAAAAAGCAGATAAAAGCTGACAGCCCTACAGCACATTTCATGCCTTGCCCAAATTCTCCCTAAAAGGTGTTTGTTCAGGTCAGTTATAAATGTGAGCTATGAAGAGCTTCATTTTGCTGAACCTTGGAAAAACTGAGCAGCATATAGATCTTTGGGAGTTTGCCATTTCACAAAGAAATTGTAGGAATTTTAAAGAGCGAAGCCACAGGAGATGAGTATGGAGTTTGGTGACAAACTGATGTCATTCTCCTATCGCAGTTCCTCCGGGAACAAGAGTGGAAGAAAATCGAAGTAAAATGGCCAATTCTTCCAGAAGACAACCACCTCACAACTCACCGTGTTGCTCAAGAAGAAGAGGGTGGAAGAAAAGCTAATTCTGATATCAAATCAGAGCTGCCTCAAATTCTTATTTGTCATAGGGCAAGAAAAGGGACAGGAGGAGATAAAGATGTCTGAAACAAAGCAGCTTCTCATTGGATCAATGGTTCATTTATTTAAGTAAGGAATAAACAGGGTTTGGGGGATTTACACAAAGCATGTCAGGCTAATTGCTGTTGCCTTCATGTATAAAAAAGTCACATTATGCCAAGCTAGAGTAGCTTTGTGTGTCTGTTATTGAGTTAAATGTAAATGTACTGATACTGGCAGTGTCCTCATTTCTCTAGAGACACCTTCTTCTCCTGTGATACTGTCAGCAGAGAAGAGGGACAGGGAGGGAAATGGCAGGGGAGCCCTTTTGCTGATTCTGCACTCCTAAAGCATCACCCCTGCTCAGTGGGGAGTTGCTGGTGTTTAGAGTAGGACTGCGGTCCTGGATTGCTTTGGACAGGCTACAAAAAAGAACAGAGCAGAGCTTAACCTACAGGGTGAGTATCCTACCATCACTGGTGCCTGATTTGTTACCACAGACAAATAGAAGCTGAGATGTTCATGCTTTTTACTTTTATTTGTTAGGTTCTCAGGGAGGTGCCAGAAAAATTGTCTGTTGTTGTCCTTTTGAAACTTGTTTCTGCATAGTTGTTTCCCTTAGTGTCTGTGGGGCTGCTTTGCAGTCAAAGAATGCCACGCTCATGGCCTACTGCTTTGGGTAGGAAAGTTGTAGACATTATCCTTTTGCGAGGAGGGGCTGGGGAGTGACCTGCCAGTCCCCTGCTCTCGCCTGGCTGAAGCTGAAGAGGCCTCAAGTAGCTATTACTGCCTAATATCGTAAGACTGGCTCTGGTTTGGGAAGGACAGCAAATTCTGAATTCAGGGCAGCTTTATTTAGCCTTTCCTGCCTGAGGAGCCTTCAAAGCAGCCCACACAGTGAAAGTCAGGTTTTTGCTTGCTCCTCTTCCTCCAGCTTCTCATTTAAAAGATGAGCTAAGGTGCTATGGTTGTCTACTTAAAGCAGGGCTGTTTTAACAACGGTATCATGGGTTCTCACTGCCCTAATGAGCTCGTGACTGTTCCTTCTTAAAAGGCAGACAATCGTATTTGTGTTTATCTGTTCATTAATTGTAGCTGTTCTCGAGCTGCTCTTCTCAGGTAGTACTTTACCTTTGTGCCACTGTGTTTCTGCTGCTCCAGTAACAATGGGATGTGCTGAACAGAGAAGAGAGTAGAGCGTTCTTCTTCAGATCATTACCAAAGCCACAAATTCATTTAAAGTTAGGCAATATACGTGGGGAAAATTTTTCCAGTGCGCTATATAGATTTTTATTTTGAAGAGCAGCCCTTTAAAACCTGCTCTGTTCTTGTGAATGCCATTTGACAGTCCCTGCCCTTATACATGAAGGCTTGTGAGTTCACGTTAAAATAAGACATTATAAACATGATTGTGTTATTCATGAGAATACATCAGAATTTTTTTTCTCATAAACTGGTCATGAGCTGTTTTTAATTAATAGAAAAGTGGCTTTGTTTATGGATGATATAGTTTGGTCAAAAGTAGCTTCTCATCTGAAATGTTACAGAATGATAATTACCTCCCTTTGGTTAAGGGTTGCCTCAAAATAGGAATTACTTGTAATATGTATGACTTTTTCCAAAGACTGTGATGCTGGAATTTGGTAAATTCTCCACAGAAATATCAGATCTATGACTCTAACAAGAGCAATGGTTTTGAAATTTTTCCTTGTCAATGAATTTTACCTTCTGTATTAGGAAATTTTCAAGTTGATATCATGATGGAGTGAGTAATGCCTGAAGGACAACTGAAAAGAACAAAATAAATGCTTAAGAGACTTTTCACGTGCATTATTCAACCTCGTGTATACACACCACTGTGACTGGACTATGTCAGTGTTACAGCGTGATGGAGAGGCAATGCATCTGAAACAATCTACTTTGCTTGTGATTGTTGCACCCTCAAACTCACGGGGGCAAGTGTTTCTGCTACACTATGTTAGAATCATAGAATCACAGAATAGTTTGGGTTGGAAGGGACCTCTAAAGGTCATCTAGTCCAACCCCCCTGCCGTGGGCAGGGACATCTTCAACTAGATCAGGCTGCTCAGAGCCCCGTCCAACCCGACCTTGAACATTTCCAAGGATGGGGCATCTACCACCTCTCTGGGCAACCTGTTCCAGTGCTTCACCACTCTCAGCGTAAAAGATTTCTTCCTTATATGTAGTCTAAGTCTACCTTCTTTTCATTTAAAACCATTACCCCTTGTCCTGTCGCAACAGGCCCTGCTAAAAAGTTTGCCGCCATCTTTCTTACAAGCCCCCTTTAAGTATTGAAAGGCTGCTATAAGGTCTCCCCAAAGCTGCCTCCTCTCCAGGTTGAACAACCCCAACTCTCTCAGCCTTTCTTCAGAGGAGAGGTGTTCCATCCCCCTGA
>NW_008824866.1:3071586-3080906 GCF_000699105.1 Pygoscelis adeliae
CAGTGGGAACTTCACCGGACTGCCACGACTTCTCAAATACGATGGATAGTGGCTTAGCAACTTCATCCGCCAGTTCCTTCAGGACCCGCGGATGGATCTCATCGGGTCCCATGGACGTGTGCACCTTCAGGTGCCTTAGATGGTCTCGAACCTGATGTTCTCCCACAGTGGGCGGCTCTTCATTCTCCCAGTCCCCGCCTTTGCCTTCTGTGGGTTGGGCAGTGAGGCTCAGGCACTTGCCAGTGAAGACTGAGGCAAAAAAACCATTGACTACCTCAGCCTTCTCCACGTCCCAGGTAACCTTCCAGAGAGGGCCCACATTTTCCCTCGTCTTCCTTTTATCCCTGACGTACCTATAGAATCTTTTCTTGCTGCCCTTGACGTCCCTGGCCAGATTTAATTCTATCAGGGCTTTAGCTTTCCTAACCTGCTCCCTGGCTGCTCAGACAATTTCTCTGTATTCCTCCCAGGCTACCTGTCCTTGCTTCCACCCTCTGTAGGCTTCCTTTTTGTGTTTGAGTTTGTCCAGAGGCTCCTTGTTCATCCATGCAGGCCTCCTGGTGTTTTTGCCTGACTTCCTCTTTGTTGGGATGCATCGCTCCTGAGCTTGGAGGAGGTGATCCTTGAATATTACCCAGCTTGAATATTATGCTCTTATACACAGAAGAGATGTCTCTTACTAAATGAATTCCTACGTACAAAAGAAGATAATTTCTGTTTTGTTACATCTTCATGTAAAATATACAGATAGAAGAAAGAAAAAACGCTCCCTGTGAGCAAGGGCATTTGGAAACAAGAATCATTCCTGCAGCACAGGAGTTGTGCACAGGCATAAAACATGTAAAGTTTAAAAGACAATACAAATACAGAAAGGAAGTTTTCATTACACTGCACATTTAAAAGAATAAAAGTAGGCCTCACTCCTCTGTCACATATTCATCATTCCTTACAGTGCAGAATTCTAGAGTAGTTTCCACAAAGCTATTATTCCCCCTATTCCACCTCTAGTTTGGGGATCGTCATTGCCAACTCAGAATGAAAAATGATCTTGTATTTCCCAGAACTTAAACAAGAAAATCAAAGTATCCTCGTTAAGCATTGAGTTATTCAGTTGCTTTGAAAGGGTCTACCAGAGCGTATGTACAATAATGTATAACGCAAAGTGATGTAGAATAACAGAAAAAAATTATAACTAACTTTCAGCCAATCAGCTAACTGTGGAGCTGGCCTGCGGGCCTTCAGCACTTCCATACTGCTTCCTTGCAAAGCCTTGAGGAACAGATCTGTCACATCCACTCATCAACATTTATCTCAGTTACCGTCTTAGTTTTCGTGTCCTTTGTAAAGAATTAAAACATCAGGGTCATTGGTCTGGAGAAGGCTGGTTTTGATCTTTGCACCTAGATCAGGCCTTCCAGCTTGCTCAGATCAAGGCTCTTTGCCAGATTCCTTCTAGAGAGCCATGAGCAGTTTGAAAAGAGGCTGTATACGCTTCCATCAGGTTAGCAATGAGATAACACAAGATGAAGACACTGAAAAAGCAACTCAGCCTCCCTTGGAGAGAGAAGTATTTGCTGAGGTTGTCTGGCAGTGGGGTACCAGATATGCCAAGTTCTGTATGAAGGGAGGAGTGAGCCCAGGCAGACGTATCTCAGGATGTCAGCAGGGACTGGATGCAGATGTACTGCCAGATGCTTCTTCTTATGCACTCCCTCCTCCAATGGCACAAACCCAAGAAAACTTATGAGAGGACTCCAGTGCAATCTTGCTCTTCAGGAGTAAGAGTCAAGATCATGAGAAGTATCTCTCATGCTAAGGATGATGAAAAGTTGGTCAATTCATTAACAACTCAGGATTATAGGACGTGCTAAAATAAACCTTCCTTAACCTAACAGCAGGGGTTCATCTGTAAATGAACCTTCGTGAAAGTCTAAGCACATTATGGATAACAAAACAGTTTAATACTTGTAATGGGGAAATCTATGCAGCTGAATATGAGAGAAAAAAACATTTCAATGGGAAATGTTAATTCTGTTCCAGAGGAGCTACAGAGTCCCTAGCTCTGATGGGGTCTAGGAAGGAGTCATGTACACTAATGATGTCTGCCTCCTTTCATCATGTGCTAGTAACAGGGTAACACATCTTTCCATCCAGCCAACAGGAATACTTTAATTAAGTAAAACAGGATTACAAAACACCAGGCTACCTAACTGCCCCAGTTTAGAGAGCTGCAGAAATAAAGCTCTCAGTTCATTAAATTATAGCTTACATAGATACCCCACTATTACATGCCTCACAGCCAAATATCAAAAACAGATCCACCAGCAACATGTTCCCGTGCTGTCAAGTTCTCCTGTGTCTCAGAAGTCTTGAGGAATACAGAGACTGTCACATGTGTGAGAGATTTTGTCTTATGTTGCTCCTCTCACAAGGTGTTCCTTGACCTTAGCATAGGCTGAGAGCTGAAGTTGGCAGGCTAATGAGGAGGAAAAAGAGGATATTCTCTAAAAATCTCTACTATATGCTAGTCTTAATCCTTTAGAGGCAGACATCACAGCTGTCCTTGGAGGTGGAACTGGGATAAAGTACTCCAGGAAAGACGCTGTTGTTCCTCTTTGGAAAGCACAGTGGAAAAAGCTTTGGGCCATCTATGTCCCAGTGGAGGTATAATCAGTGATGTGGAAGGCTGAATAGCTGGTCCTGAAACGAGGACAGCAACCATCAAGCAGAGCAACCAGCCCTTCTTCTAGAGCCTCAAATCCACAGCAGTGCCGTGGCCCAAAGGAGCAGCACTGCCTCTCCATCGAAAGCCCAAGCCTTCGGCCAGCCTACTCTGCCTGGGAGCTTGGGAAAAACAAACCTTGTGTGCCCCTTCAACAGCAATTACACAGGATGTCTCTCCAAGAACGAAAATTTGCTCACACAGGAGAAAAGAGCTTGAAAACCTCTGCATAATACTACCACCCACCAACACCCACTATTTGTGAATTATATCACTGGCTTTCATCCCTCTGAAAAACGAAGTTGATTTGACTAATACTGTAATGTTCTTAATGGCTTGTTTTTTGGATATTTGGCAGCTGCATTTAAAAAAAAAAAAAGCCCACACAGATAGTGGCTTGATTCACTGCAGCTGGCAGAGATCGCAGATAGTGGCTTTTTTTACCTCAGCTGGCAGAGATCGCCCTTGCTCACAGAGATGGGTGCAGTGCCTCCGGCAGGGCAGCTTGTGTTGGAGAAGGCAGGAGCCTGTTCAGGGTTATGCCCTCGCAATGCACTTCTCCCAGTGGTATTGCCTGCTCTGGGAGTCCTGAGTCACTGCAGGGCCAGGGCGGCTGACGATGCTCCTTGCTGCTGCATCAGCCCTCCGAGCAGTTTAAGTATTGACAGGGCTTATCTGTGCAGTAGACCCGAGCGAGCAATACCCTGGAGGCAAAACCAAGGCAGGAAAAAAAACAGGAATGCTTGGGAGGATGAGCAGAAGCCCCAGGGGACACAGAGCCTATATGCTAAGTTGTCAGGAGGATGGTGTCTAAATCCAACTCCTGTCAGAAATGAAGGGAATTTAGAGGCTAGTTAGGTTTAGGGTTGATTCTCAGCTGATCCTGAATGTACAGTGAACAATTGCCCACACCACAAGTGTCTGGAGAGCAGAAGGCAGTCTGGAGTTGCAGATGTGTGAACATGCCTCCGAAGGGCTGCTACCCTCCAGGCTGGCTGCTCCCCGTCCACAATGGTGACCTTTGCGACAACCTGCGTGGTAACACACTTCACGCCATGGCAATATTAAATTTACTTCTGGGTGTGCTGGGGTTTGTGGGCCCATGATCTCCGAAGGGCTGTCCCCAGCTGCTCCAAGGACAGCCCATGCTTATTGCCTGTATGAAGGGTGAATATGCATGAATATTGCATTGCGAAAGACTCTGTGGGCACATTCAAAGTAATTCAACTTTTGGTGTAAAGGTTCTAAATTTGCTCTGGCATAATTATATCCTTTTTGTTTATGACTTGTGACTTGTTTTTTTCTGATGTTTTTCACACAGCTGTATCTCTAACCACCACTAAGATTTTAGCAGAACTTTAGGAGACTGTATCACTTTCTGTCTCCCACACACGTGTGTTTTCTTGGGCTGCATTAAATACGATGTTTTGCGCTCACTATATTTTGCAGGAAGCCGGTATGGCAGAGTTGCAACGTCTGAATAGTTCTGAATTGAAAATATAGGGAAAAGAATAAACCTAGACCCTCATTTCCAAAAAATAAATTTAATAGTTGTATACATTATTCAGTCATGGATTAAAATACTTATTTCTAATTATTAAATCATTAATAATTTAAATACTTTAAAATATTTTAATTAAATCCACCACGCTGAATAATACTAAATTCATTAAGATAAAAGCGATAGGTTGGGATGAATATAGGCATCTTAAAAAGCAGTTCACTTCACTCACTGTGTGGTGCTGGCAGACTTCATCCCAAGACTTGCTCAGAACACGTTTCACAGCCATGGGGAAGCTGCAGTGCTGGTCCGTCACCAGCAGGTTTTTCCTTCCTCCAGCATGGTGTTGGGATAGCTGTACAGCTTAAGATTTTGCCGTTAGGATGAGGCAAATCTCAAAAACCTAATAATTACTAAACACCCCGTAGAAAAAGCTAAGGGGTTTTAGCTGTGGTTTTCCTACAAACCTCAACTCAAATAATTTCCCTTTCATTATGACCTAGTTATAGTACTTCTCCCTTCTCCTGATCCTAATCTATCACACAGCATGATATTATCCGTGTTTAAACAGATGTGATTCACTCCAGAGGTGGCTGCATTTCAGTTACTGGATAAAGTGGTCCCACCGCATCGTTTTGCAAAGTTTGTAGAATGATTTGGGAGGAAACATTCTCTGTAAATGTAAATTATTTTACTATTATCATTATTATTATTATCATCATCATCATCGTCAGCTACTAGGAGTGAATAATAAGAATTTATTTATCCACATTTGGAGTAGAAAGAAGCACACAGAGGAATACAGCAAAGGTATTTGTCTACCTATTGCTTAATGTGAATGGACTCATAGTTTATTATCAGCATTGTATTTTTTGCCTTGGCTCAGCTAGCACTAAATGTAATGAAAACAGTTTGGAGGTATTTGTCTGAATTCAGTAAACAAATTGTTTTAAACAGTTTTGAACATGAATTTCAAATTACAGCTTCATTTTCCTGGCAGGCTTTATTATTCAGTTGTAGGACATCATTACATTGACTGTGTGAAGCACTCAGAGAAATGGTTTACAGGTGCGTCTCACCAGTTGCTCATTGTGACAAGATTCATACCTTTAAAAGAACGGCTGTAAAATGCTCTACATGGAAATCCACTACTTGATTATCTAAACATGGTGCATACAACTAATTCCTAATAAAATCCATATCAGTCTTTGTTAACATAGCCTGTTCTCCAACAGTGGGGAAAAAAATCTGTCCCTTGTACCTCTGAAACATGCTGGCTGATGGCAGAAAAATATTTGGAAGTTCCCAAACACAAACCCCAGTGTTTAAGAGGATTCAAGACCAATGAAGGTTTTACCCATTGCAACACTCTAGCATTGCAGTATGCAATTTCTCAGTCCCTGATCCTTGGTTGGGTACCCAGGGTTCATGAACAGCACACGCGGGTACACAAGGATGGAGTATGCTGCCTTAATTGATCAGAGAACACAGAGATGTGGACGCCAGGAGCCCATCTGAAATGCCATGCCCTTCCCACTTTTGAATGGCTTTTTAACCGACTTTTGAATTTCTGTGCCGTCATGAAGACTTGTCCCTTTCCCCACCATCTGAATGCTCTTTTGATGGTAGGTGCTTAAACCATCTCTGTCAAAAGTGAAGCGTCCGTCACATCTCTAAATCACAGTCCTGATGGAAATTACCACTCCTTTTCTGTGAGAAGGGATGAGAAAATCTCACACTGACTTCCAAGGAGATGAAGCCTCCTGACTGGAGTGTATCACAGGAGGAATGAGCTCTGACTGGGCAGTCAGGCATTGAACTGTATCTCTCATATCCCATTCAAATACTGCAGTAGCTTAGAAAAGAGGAGGACTCCAGCGGCCATATTTCAGAAGAAATTGATAGCTGCCATTGTGTTTTATGTAAGATCCAATTTCAGAGCTGTTTGGTAGGAATTTTCAGAGTGCTCTAACCAGCCCTGGGGGAAGATAAACAGAGGAACATATTTTTTGGGTCCCAACAAAGCTGGTGCCTGAACTGCATGTTAGGCAACTTGACCTTTTTAAGACTGAAGAGCTCTTGGGTATCACCAGAATTCAAGATGTCTGGGGATCTTTTGTACTAGCAGCTGAAGTCAGGGGGAGTTTGGAAACCTCCTGGAGTAGACAGCAGAATCTTTGGTTTGGATGTAAGCACATAAACTCCACCTCTGCCAGGTTTTGAGTGCCTAAGTCCTTTTCTGAGTACAAAAGATGTGACAGATATATGGCCACCCTTCAATCTGAACTCCGAGTGGCTTTTTCATTCTTACTGCACAACTCAGGAAACTTTTATACATTAATTTATGCTCAATGTATACTGAACAGCACTTTTTATCCCGAGATTTCCTTCCACCATTTCTTGCTAAACTAGCATGCAGTGGACATGAAAACACATGAGGGGTTTCTATAACAACACTGTGAAATAATAAATACTACAAAGCAACTCTGCAATCTCCAAATAATGTAAATTTTTTTCATTTAATTATTATCTGCATTTCTGTCCAGCTTCAGAATAATACAGCTGCAAAAGTAATTAATTAATATAGGAATGCAGTTTAATAACAGCACAAGGGTTCTGTGTTCACCCGTTGGTTACGGGCACTAGCTAGCTTGCTGATAACAGGTTATTGCCATTGTTGTCACCTCATTAGAAAATTAGCATTTAATTAACTTAGGAAGATATGGAACAATTTTGATATGGGAAATATTTGTACACATTGTCTATTGGAATTAAAAGCTCCTATCCAGTAAAAAGCACAGCAGCCTCTACAGCTGGTGGCTGTTGGCCCACAGAAATGAAACAGACTCGCCGGTCTGTGCAGCTGCAGTCGCTGCCTTTGATTTGGAGGGGAAAGGGAAGCTGTGAGACGCACTCATATCTGAGTCATCAGATGAAAGGAGTGACCCAGCAGTGGTGTCAGCACTTGCCTTGCAGGCACTGTAGTAAGTCCCCAAATGTCTTAATGCGTGGCCAGCACCAGCCTATGAACTGTCAAGCAAAAGTTTTGAAGGAAAGATGGCCCTGCTTCAATCTGGGCCTGATGCAGCCTCCCCTGAAGTCAGTGGGAGTCTTTCCACTGACGTCAGTGGGCTTTGGACAGCCCCACTGGGGTTTCCTGGCCCGAGAGCCCCGGTGCTGCTGTGAGCCAGAAGCAGAGAGAGGCAGGTCAAGCTGCACAAAGGTTAACCACCGCCAGTCTGGAGGGGCAGAGGGTGGGGAGGAGAAGGGGACAGCAAGAAAGGGAAGGGGCTGATGAAAGGTAACTGGATTTTCTTGCTGTTGCTTTCTTGTGTTGACACTGGCTGAATGGTCTGAGGTTTGATTTAGGTGCTTTTGTGGATTAAAAGATCTTCTTTTAAATGCAATGTTGAAAAACAGCCTTAAATCTCCTGCTAGCAAACACGAAGAAGAAAAAAATCTCTGGTTCCTAGGGTGATTTGTTATTCTGACCGGATACTTTTATTTAGGTTGATGGAAAACCAGAGGAACAGTCAGACGATGTTGAGCCTCGCTCCTGCGGGGTGAGGAATTCACACCTACGTGTGCCAGCACCGCCGTGCGCATCCGTGGGGGATTCCTCTGAGCAGGGGTAAATGGTTGTATCACCTCTGTCATCCCTCGGGCTCGGGAGCAGATACTGCAAACCCTCTGCACATGTTTAATGTTGCACATGCAAAGCCATGGAGTCGTGCCAGCATCCCACAAGTTTCTCCCACTGATGTCCCCGCAGCTGCAGCTGTGGCAGCAGGATCTGTCCTAACCCCAGGCTGAACCAGCCCTCTGCAGCAGCCAGCCTGCCTTGGCTGCACTCGCAGCCCCGCTCCGGCGTCTCCAGGTACTTCTGAGAGAGATGTCACTGCCCTTGCCAGCAAAAACAGAGCTCCCAGCTCTTCGCTTGCCCTTCCCCAGCCCTGCCGAACAGTTTACCACCTGCCAGGAGCACTGCAGCAGGACATTAGGATCTCACTGAACAGGGTGGGTGGGCTGTATTGTGTAAGGCTGTCTCCCTTGGGGGGTTCTCACTCCTGTCAGTGTGATGGGCTGACAGGTAGGGACCGACAGCACCCATCAATCACACCTTTAACAGCCTGAAATGCTGCCATTTCTCTTGCAGAGAGCAGCAGCCAAGGCGACAGGCTGCACGGGGCTGTCAATGAGGCAAACGTCCTAGGTGACAGAGCTGCTCCTGAGGGGATCTCCCACAGTCGTTCATGTTTATCCCAGGCAACTGCCCCCTATTCTTCCTCCTGGCATGAGGTGAACAAATATCAGAGCTGGAGGGATTAAGAGTAATTGTGTTGTGATCGGCACAGATGCTTTTTAAGGCAGACACTGAAGTGCGTGACACTGCTGTACACTGTGTGTCAGGGCATGAGGCATGCAGATAAAATGCAGTGGTATTTCTTCAGCAAAGGACAGCCAGACTCAGTACCACAGGGACGAGGTGCGTATGGCTGCATTACATGCCTTTAATTGGCGGCAGCAATTAAAGGCTGTTTGTGCGTTTGAAGCAAGCAGTGGAGATGAACATAAGCACCGAGGCTTCACCGTTTCTTGAGAGGAAAACGATCCTGGCCTTGAGAACTGCAGCATCATTTTATCACCCAAAAATCATCCGGTGTGTTCAGAGTAAGATCAGTGCTGAAGGTCAAAGGTGGAAATAATGTAGCTCAAAGTCCTTTCAGTGCCCAGCAGCAATGGTTAAATACCTGAAGGGAGAGACAAATAAATGAGGAAGCAAAGCAAAAAGCAGCAAACAAACAAAATGCCTCATTAAAATCTCACTCTGTGTCAGTCTTATGTTTTTCCACAGCTGGTTCAGAAGAACTGGCTGCTTCTAGCTCCCAAATAATCCCACAAGCCTGTTGTAAGGAGCACAGGTTGGGCCCTCATTGACAAGTGACTCTGTTGTTGTGTGTGTGGCTCCATAGGAAGACATAAGGACAGATCTTGGCTGGAAAGCTGCCTGGCGGAAAAAGACCTGGGGGTGTTGGTTGACAGCTGGCTGAACATGAGCCGGCAGTGTGCCCAGGCGGCCAAGAAGGCCAAAGGCAT
>NW_008824866.1:3081425-3101534 GCF_000699105.1 Pygoscelis adeliae
TTCCAACCTTTAATGATTCTATGATTCTATGATTCTATGATTCTATGTTTCTTCTACGATTCTATCTCTCTCTGGAGGGGCCTGATGAGCCATTGTATAATGCAGATTGACTTAGGCCAGGGCCTTCAGAAGGAAACGCCACATAGTCATACAGTTTTACATTGGCCTTTCCATTTACATTTTCCTATGTTTACACATTGCTCTCACAGCCAATAATTTATCTTTGGTGAGATTCAGACCACCTACTTTGGTGCTAAAATCCAAGAATATGATTTAAAAACCTACAGGCCATAGCAGCTTAACCCTAGAAGCACCTACATCCATTTTAGACCCCAGAGCTCTTCGGAGCAAACACCTCCTGTTCTTAGGTACATTTGGGCATTTAAAGGAGCAAGAATTGGAACACAGAGCCATGTTGTGCTTGTGCACGGCAGCCAAAAGGCAACCGAAGCATGGTTGGGCTCTCTGACCCGTGAGCCTGTGTCAGCTCGGGGCCCAACATCAGCGGCAGGGTCATTGCGTCCCTGCTCCGTATACTTTACTGCCCACAGGTTATCCCACTTTCTGGATGAGACTTGTGGGCCACATCTGTATTAGCAAATTACACCAGGCCAGAACACGGTTGTGTCTCCCACAGTTGTCCGGACCTTTTCCTTGACAGGTTTTTCCCCAGCAAGATTTGGGCCTGAGCCCACCTTCTATGGCCATTCAAGGTCTGGTCAAGATCTGGGATGTCATGTCCATGTCTGCCCATCCTTTACATAACAGCCACTTCTGCCACCTCTGGGCACAGATGTGCAGTAGTTGAATCCTTACAGCCTTACAGTCCCTGCTCTCAGAAAATGTAAGGAGAGTTACACTGTGGAACGCTGATGAAATTTCAGATAGCGCTAAGTTCTGCCCCCTCCGTGCTACCTACATTCTGGCATTTCACTAATTTGAATTGCTGATCTATTTAAAATGTAAATTGCTGATCTATTTAAAAGGCTACAGCAGGAGCACAGTTTACTTGGAGATCCAGCTGGGATGGAGGGTCAACATTCAAGTTCAGTGTTTTCTTTCTAAATAACTTGGCTGCTAGAACAACACCTCAAGGATTTGAATTTAGTAGATCAAATTTTCTTCTCAGTACATCCCCACTGACACCACTTAGGTCAATGGACCAGCTTGTGATCTCAGTTAAATCAGCATGTATTGGGAGTAACATTACAGAGACTAGTGGAACTATTCCAGATTTATATTGGTGCTAATGAGACCAAAATCTGGTCCAATGTACTTGCAGAGATAGAGCTGAAAGCAAAGCATTCATCCCATTCCTCAAGGAAAATACACCACCCTGCAGACTCTTTAAAATCTTTGTACACAAGTCTGTGTATAACAATAAGAATGAACGCTAAAAGGATAACAGATTAAAATTTATCGACTAACCTATACCAAAATTAGTAAAACCTGGGAGTGTTCCTGGGTAGATGCAAAAAAATATTGGTCATATCAGATAAGCTACATGAATGCTCAAGTTATGAGTTAGCAATTATTTTTAAAATGTTCTAGTTTAACACAATATTTTGAGATGAGAAGAATAATTCAAGGTTCCAGCCTTGCAAAGACTGGAGTACACTACCCTTGTTAGTGGTACCAACATCACATTTACTTACGTTTTTTTAATCACCCATATGATTCTTTGTACTTCTATTCCCAAATACCTGCCAATTCCTTTCTTTTCATTCTTTCCACCTTAGCTTCTTGGTGATTTGTCAGCTTTTTCAGAGAATATTTCAGAAAGCAAACTTTTTTTTCATTATATGCATGAAGAACAGTACGAAAATTTTATAGTTGATATAAGAATGATTACCAAAATCAGAAAAGAATGATTCGCGTTCTTCTTGAATGCTTATTACAATAGAAGAGACCTCCCCCTTTTTAGCTCATTGGAAACATCTGAATTCTACCTGCCTGGATGATGAAAAGTGGTAACTAGTACTCTGATAACCAAGCTCCCAGTGTTAATACAAGTGAGATGCAGTTGTAGAAACCAATGGGCCATCAAAAATAGAAGTATGAACTGGAGAACAACCAGAACAGGTCCAGCTCCTCTAGCATTAGCAAAATTTGTAGTTCAAAAGGCCCTACCCTTTGGGACAGGGTAGCAGAAACGTCTATGAATTGCCTTCCACCAAGTTGGCTCCTTTTTCCAGGTGTGCAGAATGCTGGTCTGGAAGTGTGGGAGCAAAAAAAAAAGGAAAGATTTTTCATAAAATGAAAAACAGAGAAAGAAAGATACCAAACATATATATCTAAGCTGTCCTGTCCCTTTCCTTTCAAATTAGATGAGAATATGGAAAGGGGCGGGGGGGGGGGGGGAAAAAAAAAAAGGGACAGTAGGGCAGGGGAATAGGGAAAAGCTAAAGAAAGGTTTTAATCCCTCAGGGATCCCTCTGAAGGAGGATGTTTCCTGTCTTCCTGCTCTGGGAGTCCTATTTCTAGGGTTTTGCTTTTTTTCCCCCTTCTTTCTTTCTTTTGCAGTTATATCTATATGGACCAGGATTCAGTATAGAAGAATGTGTATATACATGCTTTATGGGAATGCTTTATGGTTTAGCTTTATGGGAATCAGTGGAGCTGTGCTGTTTTACATGACAAGAGAATCACACCTTCCTACCCAGTATTTAAACTGAAATAGCAAACTACTAGTGGCATAATTTGTACAGGGTTTGTATTTCTGTTTTAGGCAGTTTTTGATATGGACAAGGGGCAAAAAGCATACACAGATCTTTGTTATCATCTCTAATAAGAATCTGAGCTCCAAACTTGATAGTATGTGACTGTGCATAAAATTAACTACATGTGTCTGTTAGCAGATCTGGCTGAAGTTGTGTGTGATTTTATTCTGCATGCATATCTGTTTTCAGTCATATTTACAGGGGTGCCTCCATCCTGATGCTTCAGTTAACTGTTACTTTGAGGAAATAAACAGAGGTGAAGGTCCAGTCACCTTCAGCTGTTGGAAGCTAATAAGGTGTTAATGAAACATTGGCAAATAGCAGCAGTTTAGCACTTGGTTGACACTTGATTTTTAAAAGAGACAGAGTGTAAATAAGCTGTGTTTGCAGTGAAAATTAAAAAAGTGGGAGGTGGGGGAACAAATAACACTCTCACAGCTTATTGGTTTTAAGCAGGAAACACTTGATAGACCACATCAGGGAGACTAACTCGCATGCCACAGTCACTGGCTGTCAAATAAGACAGGATGGCAAAGGGATCTGTTTTCATACATGCCTTTTTAAGACACTCTTAGAACCATAGAGTCATAGAATCATTTTGGCTGGAAAGGACCTTTAAGATCATCGAGTCCAACCATTAACCTAGCACTCCCAAGTCCACCACTAAACCATGTCCCTAAGCACCACGTCTACATGTCTTTTAAATACCTCCCAAGGATGGTGACTCAACCACTTCCCTGGGCAGCCTGTTCCAATGCTTGACAACCCTTTCAGTGAAGAAATTTTTCCTCACATCGGATCAAAACTTCCCCTTGCACAGCTTGAGGCCATTTCCTCTTGTCCTACGGCTTGTTACCTGTTACCTGGGAGAAGAGACCAACACCCACCTCGCTACAACCTCCTTTCAGGTAGTTGTAGAGAGCGATGAGGTCTCCCCTCAGCCTCCTTTTCTCCAGGCTAAACAACCCCAGTTCCCTCAGCTGCTCCTCAGAAGACTTGTTCTCCAGACCCTTCACCAGCTTCGTTGCCCTTCTTTGGACACGCTCTAACACCTCGACGTCCTGCTTGTAGTGAGGGGCCCAAAACTGAACACAGTACTCGAGGTGCGGCCTCACCAGTGCCGAGTACAGGGGCACGATCACTTCCCTACTCCTGCTGGCCACACTAGTTCTGATACAGGCCAGGATGCCATTGGCCTTCTTGGCCACCTGGGCACACTGCCGGCTCATGTTCAGCCGGCTGTCAACCGGCACCCCCAGGTCCTTTTCCGCCAGACCCGGCACTTGGCCTTGTTGAATCTCATACAGTTGGCCTCGGCCCATTGATCCAGCCTGTCCAAGTCCCTCTGCAGAGCCTTCCTACCCTCAAGCAGACCAACACTGCCGCCCAACTTGGTGTCATCTGCAAACTTACTGAGGGTGCACTTGATCCCCTCGCCCAGATCATTCATGAAGATATTGAACAGAACTGGCCCCAAAACTGAGCCCTGGGGAACACCGCTCGTGACCGGCCGTCAACTGGATTTAAGTCCATTCACCACAACTCTTTGGGCCTGGCCATCCAGCCAATTTTTTACCCAGTGAAGAGTACACCCATCCAAGCTGTGAGCAGCCACTTTCTCCAGGAGAATGCTGTGGGAAATGGTGTCAAAGGCTTTACTAAAGTCTAGGTAAACAACATCCAAGGCCTTTCTCTCATCCACCAAGCGGGTCACCTTGTCATAGAAGGAGATCAGGTTGGTCAAGCAGGACCTGCCTTTCATAAACCCGTGCTGGCTGGGCCTGATCCCCTGGTTGTCCTGTACGTGCCGTGTGATGGCACTGAAGATGATCTACTCCATAATCTTCCGCAGCACCAAGGTCAGCCTGACAGACCTGTAGTTCCCCGGATCCTCCTTCCGGCCCTTCTTGTAGATGGGCATCACATTTGTAGATGGGTGTTCTAATATAAGGCCAGCCAATGCACATAACCAGTGTAAGAGGGCACTTGACACCCCTGCCTCTGACCCCTGGAAGTGTTCTGTGGGAACATCTGGCCCATTTCTGACCGCAAATCCTATCAACCCTTGTGGTTGTTCGTGAGGGATGTGCAGTCCCTTTCTGCAGGGCACCTAAAGCTGTCAAGGAGCATGAGCTCTGTTGTTCCTGCTGCATTAAGGACAACAAACTACACCTTGAGAAATGGTATCACTCTGAAGATCTATTAACTTCTGTGTCCTGTAGCAGGGCTGTGGAACTGATCTCTGGGATGCCAGGAGCAAGTAATTTAGGCTTGATGTGTATCAGGCAGCTCTACATAACGTAGTACAGCATCATCCTGAGTGAATCTTTCCTTTTTTCACCACTCAGTATAGAAGTGGGCCGAGCTATACCTGATATCCTGTTTCTAGCTCTGAAGGAAGAGGAGGATGGTGGTGGAGCAGGAGCTTCCTTGGCGAGGGAGTGGAATGCAACAAAAGTAGTAGAATTAAACAAAGTGCTAGCAGGCTAGCACTTCAGAGAGATCTGTGAAGAGCATTAGCAGCTTTGTTTCAGAGTGGCTTCTTGGAGTAAGGAGCATTGACATCAACACCTAGAATAGATCTAGGCTCAATAGGAAGGTGCACATTTGTAACTGATGCATTGAGGATTTTCTGTTTATGCAATATATCCAGAAAGATTCCTTGATAAAATGTTCTACAACAGAAAAGGTAATGCCAAGGCAATTAAAAAAGGGAGATACCCTGGGGACATCACTTTTTCTGCATAGTTACAAAGACATTGTTTGTTTTGCAGGTGAGTAGTGTGTGAGTGATGTTTCCTTGCCAGGTTGGAGAGACTGGTGGGTTCCAGCAGATTATCAGCCATGTCTGAAATTACTTTAGCAGTGTGGAGTTGTTATAGTTAGTAACCTGGGTTACTTGATTTATTTTTTCCCCTGCTCTCATGTGTCACATTCATTCACAGCAGCCCTTACTATAGTGTACCTTACCAGCATAAGGCAGCTCCTTTGGCACACGTACTGTATAATACTCTCTTACAGTACATTACAATTGCAAATTAGAGTTAGCTTTAATTTAAAATGTAAAAATTTCATTTTTCTGAGGTAAGGATTGTCAGAGGAATAAACCTGTGAGTGTAATAAAGCCATGGGTATTAGCAATTCTGAAGTGTTGAATAAATGAAAGACACAAAGCCTATATTTTTGTGTAGGGTATATAACACCACACATAAATATTGAAGTATTGAACATAAAACACTCTATGCAAAAATATAGACTTTGTTTGGTTGATTCTCCCCGATGTGTTAGAAAAGTTTTAACCCAAGGGGGACTATAAGTGCAGTCTTTAAAACGAATTTAAGTGTTGTATGTTGTCTATAAATTTCTCTATTGAATTACTGTCTTATTGTCGGTTTGAGGCAATATATTGTTTTGTTTATGAAGACTACAGCGTAGTGGGTATCTTTTTGGTATCAACGCACTGTGAGATAAACATCTTGCAATACGTTTGAAAGAATCTGCAAATTCACACTTCCCAAATGAAACAGAATCTCACATTCTTGAATGTGCTTCCCCGTAGCTGGAGTTTGGCCCCAATCAGAGTCGGGATGTTGTGGAGGGCGCAAGGGGTGTCCCAAGTTGACTGTGAAGCAGCTTGGGTACCTGTCCACTCACACACAGGGGACTTGGGGTCAGGATTTCCCCTGGTGAGGCTGGCAAAGAACATTGAGAGCCCTTTTTCCGCCTTTGCAGTATATAGTCCATTTCCTAGGATAATCCATTTTTTCACTAGCTGCTATTATGAGGACATAAGACACCAGGAGGTGCACTTTGACCTCTCCTGTTCTCTTCTGTCATACACAGAGTATTTGAAGCTTTTGGCCTTTTGTACTAAAGGTCCAGTTTTGTTGTAGGATGTCAAGGCTCCTTTTGTAAGGGGCACAGAGCATAATTCCTATGATGCTTTTGTCACAACAATGTATTTGTTTTAATGACAACTAAGCCACCTTTAGCAAAAGCAATTGACCCTTGGTGATGGACTGACTTTCTTGCCATCAAAGCATGGAACATTTGGTTTGACATTAATGCAATAATACCAGTACTGCTGTTTTCTCTATGTATTGTGCTCTGACTATGTAGCCAAAATTTGTGAATGCAAAAAATGCATGTTCAGTAGTTAGAATATAGAAGTGTGAGTGACAAAACTTTTGCAAACAAAATTTTCATCCTTTTTCTCCTTGTTTAACATTTAAAATAAAGAATACAAGGCCTGTTTTCTTCAGATCCAGGGCAGTGCAGCAGAAGATTGTGTAACCACTTATAAAAGGAGTCATTTGAGGCTATGAAACAAGAAGAGGGAGAAGATGAAGCAAAAACACTATCTTTTGTGGTGTGGCAGAAAGTAAAGAGGGGACTGAGATGAATAGAAAGAATGAAGAAAAAAGAACTAATATTTCTAGACAGAAATTATTTCTTCTGGGATATTTTAAAGGAAAACCAAAAAGTAATAGGAGTTTAACACCTGAGGAAGATCTGCTTTATGATTGTGCTGTGAGTTGCTCTTTGCTCACAAAGGTTGAAAATCTGAAAATGACTTTGGATTATTCAGGACCTAAAAAATTATGGCACAGAGTTCTGCATGATTGTAGAACTTGGGGAAGATTATTCCATATATAGCTTCTCCTCAACCCATGAAGACAATATTTTCCTAGGCTGGGCTAGAAGTTCAGGGCAGGATTCAGTTTGAGATTAAGACATGCACATTTGAGTGCCTAAATGCACGTGTCTTAATCTAAAACAAGTCTAAACAGTCTGACACTCCATGGCTCTTCCACAATAATGTTTCATTTCCATTTATGTTCCTTGAACAGGAACAGTCACCTTCTGAGGAACTGCCATCCCAGCCTGTGGTCAGGACTGCAAGCTAAGTGGGATAAACCTCCTGGATATGCTCAGGTGACTAATTTGGATTAGACACCTAAGTAAATTTGATTAAGATGACGTCTACCTCTAGAATTTAAACTTCACTTTTCAGCTATTCCCTATTCCTGTCAGTCCTCGGGGAGCATCTTTGAAAAACAGGTTGTCCTCTGTTGGCATACATGTTTTTTTGTGCCACAAGGGCACTGGTGGTTTACAGAAGCGTTTGATGGACAGGATGGCACACTGTCCTGGGGACAGTTTTCAGCCTGTGAACAACAGTGTGCTGGACATGCCAGAATTTCAGCTTCTGGTCTGGGCAGCTCTGGAGGAACTTATGGCCTCATCTTGCTGAACTGCCACCAATTGGTTTGCAGTGTGCAATGGAGAGTGGTTGTTTCCCGTTCTCTGAGAGGGACATTTTTTTTGAACAGTATCTAGATTGCATTGTTTATTTTGCTGCCCTTCTACACTCTTTGCAGAAGTAGCTTTGAGGACTCTTGGGGTGGGGTGTTTGTACATCAGGGTCCCTGTTAGCATGAGGATAGCAAATATAGCTTGCATTCAGGTTGCAAAGTGCCAAGTTGATTATAGGCTACTAGCCTCTTTGGGTAGCTTGTTTTGGGTTTATAAATGTCTTGCACAGGCATAAATCCTCATCGCAAATGAGGAGAGGAAGGAAGGCAGATCTGGACAAATGGGCCAAGTTCCTAAACTGGCAGTGAAGCAAAGGATGATTTCTCTCACTGTGGCCAGTTTGAAGTTTACACAGGCGATTTTCTGATGGATAACTGTTAGGGTGCTCTGATCCCGAGCAGCTGGACCACTAAAGTTGGAAGCTCTGTTTAACTGCATTCTCCATGTCCAGATAAATAGTCATTCTGTTATGAAGCAACAAGCATGACCGCGCACAAAGGGTCGAGTCCTTTTTAATTAGGTGCTCCCATGATGATTATTTTCCTGGCATACAAAAAAGGAAAATTAACCTATGCGTGGTTTGCCTCCAAGCACTCTTCAAGGGCTTCATTTAATTTGTCAGTGATACAGAAAGAGGAGTAATTTCTTAGTAGATATTTATCTGGAAGGAAGAAGGTGGTAAATAGTCACCCAGGCCTGTGAAGTGCAGGTGTTCATTAAGTGTACCCTGACATAAATCTCTTCTTTTTTCCTTTTGTCTCTTCTGTTTGTTTGCTCTCTCTTGTTTTATTCAGGAGCAGCCGAGTGTTACCCAGCAGGGATATCCACCTGTGGTCACTGGGGTAGATATGTCATAAATGTTCCTGGAAGCTCATTAAAACAAATCCAACTCCCAAGCAACTTTTGTTTGCTTTTGAGCATTCTCTTAAGAAACTCTGCAGCCAACATTTTATTACATCAAGATATGACTTTTTTTTCATGGACTTGTCTTTTATATCACTTTAAAAAGAACTGGTTATGTTCTTTTTTAGAAGTGACAGTTAGGATTTCATCTATAATTACAGCAAGCTCATACTTCCTTAATAGGTTGCAACTAGAGCCTTAAAAAAAAAAAACAACCCAAAACCAAAAACCAAAACTTCAGAAAGCTTGAAACTTTTCTCTGCAGTTTGCATTACTAACTTATTAGTTGTTTGAAATACTGGTCATATAAAACACCTCTTTTTCGCTTTTTTCTCAGGCTGACTGTCTGGTTGTGTTTTTCTGGGACAAATTTTTTTACACTTATACCTCTTAAATCATTTAGAAAAGTTACAGCAAAAGCATGTTCAAGTCAAAAAGGCCTTGAATATGGAGTCATATTCCAAAATAGTTGCACTTTGCATTTTTCTGACCTGTTTCTAGCAGTTGGTTTCACAGCTTCCTCCACTTCAAATATTTTACCTCCAAATTTCAAAAGCCTTCATTATGGTCACAACCATTTACAGGGAGCTTTAGCACATAGAAGTGCAGCTACCTCGGTGGTTTCTGAGTTGAAAGCAGTTATTAACATGGCAATGACTTTACCTGTTGTCTTCTTTGAAGGTTAGAATCAAGGCACTGACCTCATGCAGTTAGATTGTGCATTAGATGTAAGTTTGGAGCACGCAAAAATCCCAGCCTTATATTGTCTTTCTCTTGGTTAAAACTATAATTCCTGTATTTCTATGCAATTAGAAGTATATTTTAGGATTACTGATAGATGCATGAAGATTTACCAAGAAGGATTTGATTTGTTAAAAATCAAAGGTGTTATATAATAAAAATTGTTTTCCTGCTCTATTAAGATTGTTGTCATTCACAATAAAATCTGAAAGATTCAAACTGAAAGCTCAAAGTGTTTCTTTGCCACATTCAAGTTTGCAGAAAGGTGTTATTCAGGGATTGAATGCTATTAATTTTAAAGCTCTTTGGCATTTGTTCAGAAGAGAATAATGATGATTTTGTTTAAATATAGATGGTTGTGTCTATATTTCACTGGAAAATAATACGAAAGAGAAGAATAGAGGCAGTAGACATTAAAACTCAGGGCATACTTGTGACCAACTGAGAGAAATTGCTCAAGGTGGCTCTCAAAGGTAAGCAAAGAAGACCACAAAGACCTAGAGGATGGCAGCAGTCAAGGTATGGGCATGACAGACTTTATCAAACACAGCTTGGAGATAGGATTCTGCAAGGCCTGGAGCCCCAATGAGGTCTAGTGCTGGACGTTGCCTTTCCAGCTGGAGAACCCTAGGCAATGATGTCAAGTGAAAATCAGCTGCTGTTGCAGATGTATAGTCTGAAGTGTTCTGTATTCAAGCCATGACACAACATGCAACACGTAGTGCAGATCTGGCAGTATGACCAGTCCATACCATAAATTAGTCTTTGTCTGTGTTATGTCATTGCTCTTTTCTTCTTATAATAGGCAACTTCCCTAGCCATGCTTAATTCATAATGGAAAGTTTGGTCAGCAAACAGATATTGGAAAAGAATATTTGTCATTTAGATATTCAAATAATTAATTTTCAGCGTATGTTATATTCCAGTGGGGATAACAGGCTGGTGTGTTTGGGGATGAATGCATAAACCATTCAGGAACTGTTTGAAAATAATTAAGGAAATAAGATGCCTAGTGTATATAAAGTGGGCTTTTAATTACAATAGAAAAGAAATTCTTCAGAAATCATTTATAAGATAACTTATTTCTCAAGTGTGTTTTGGCAGGGTTTCAAATAATGTATCAGATAGGGATTGCATATTGTGTGACAGGATTACAACTAACCCAACACGTTACATAGGCCCAGCTACTGCAGCTCAGCTCCCATCCAAATTTAATGGTATGCTGAGAAGGTTTTGGAAGAGTTCAATCTCCATTCAGGTACTTTTGTGTGCAAGATGTTATGATATTGCATCAGAGGTGGAGAAGCGTACTGTTACACTAAACCAAAAAAAGCTGAACAAAGCAGGTTGGTAGGATGTCCTCCATGAGGAATGTGAGAACCACTTACTCCCCTTCACAGGAAGGTGGTGGCTGCATGGTGCAGCATACGACCTGTTAAGTCCAGATTTGATCTGGATCAAAAATGAGTATGTGAACATTTCTGTTGAATTAGCCAAAGCATGCAGTACAGAGTTTAGACTGTTTTTATGTTGGCTTTACTCTTCCTCTGGCAGGACAAAGAATATGGCATTAAAGTTGTGAGAAAGTTTGTCGGAACTTTTGAATGAATTTGGACTGGGAAAGTGAAGTAAACAGCTGGATTACCTCTTTGTATCATATGGCTACTGCAGTTTTTGCCCCACCAGGATTTACAGGAACAGGTTTGTCCATGTTCTGTTTAGAGAGCTCTGATCTGGCAGTAAAGCTCATGCTGTCACCAATGCTCACGCCTGTGGGGAGAGCTGGTGCTGCTGTTTTCTTCACTCAGGGTGTCAGCAAATGGAGTACAACCCTAAGGGAAGAGAGTCTTGGGTTTAGCTTCCTCCTTGTTCATTTGCAGGGATATGACACTCTACAAAGTCCCAGGAGACAGCTGTAAGTGCCAGCCCTTATGGGATACGGAGGTGAGATGTTGGCAGTTACCGGGATGAAAGAACAAGGAGGGAGGCTCAGTGGTCCCAGCATCATCCAGCGAAGAAATACTAAATTCCCCAAGTTCCAAACCATGTTGCAGTGCATATTTTGGTGTTTCATATGATATCATAATTGTAGCAAAGGCTAATGTTTCTGTGTCTGGGCTTCCTACTGAGCACAGGAGGCCCACACTCTGTATGTCTGGTCTCTTACTATGAATATTGCATTAATGCTTACAAAGAAGATAGGAGGAATTCAGAAGATGTCACCTTAGATTACAATCTGTTGATTAAGGTGTGTTCTCAGGAAGATGAAAGCAAAAAGGAAGATACCTTGGATTTGCTATGTGAGATACCGCTCGTGACTGTGAGAAGGCGCAAGGTTGTGTACCATGGCTGTTTGTATATCATAATTGCGTGCCCACCACCTGGAAGGCTAACCCTACTTATTAGAGAATCACAGAACAGCTGAGGTTGGTAGCTGCCTCTGGAGATCATCTAGTCCACCCTGCCCCCAACTCCAATTTTAGGAATATTTTTACAGTGCAGGGAGTGAGTCCCACCTAATAGAAAGACTTTGTGCTTTTGAAACCTCTAAACCTGTGATACTCTAGACAGTATAACCATTCATATAATACATTGAAAGTAATTACACTAAAATTTCCTCCTTGAAATACATGATTCTTTTTAATCCTCTGTCTGGCTTAGAAACCAGTGTAATATTTGCAGTTTCTGTAAACTGCCCTTTGCAAATAGCTTCTTTTCTTCAACTGTGAATCCCAAGCTGTATACAAAGCCAAGGGTATAGCCCACAGTTTGCATTAAGTAGCATTTGATTAGGTGGTAATAACATTAATTGACACCCAGAATCAGTCGGCTGTAGGTGATCTGAAGCGATAATGCACTAGAGCTTCTAACGTTCTGTTTTAAGTCAAAATGCTCCCTCAGCCTGGGGAAAGATGCAGGTGTTTGGGATAAAAGCGTGTTTTGTAAATGAAGGACTTGAACACTGTGATTCCACTTCATTACTCTTCTGCTCTTGCTTAATGTAAAATGATTACTCTATTACCACTTTTCTTCCGTGTTTTAAAAGTATTAGAAAATTAAACAGCAAACCTTAAAGATAAAATCTGACCCAAATATTTTTTTGGAAAAAAAATCATTTCAAAGCAAAGAAGAAAAAGGATATTGAATAACTATGAAATAATTTAGAAACATTCCTGATTCAAACCAGTGTGTCTATTAATAAAAGCTCTGATTATAAATTACTAGTTCTTGATTATCTCGCTTGCCTTTGTAACGATGAGCCCCTGAAAACATTGGCCTTCCCTGAAAGATTGTTTCAGCTTTGTGGATTAGGGTCTTCATGGAGATAGAAAACGTGTATGCAGCTGGCAAAGCAAGTGTCTTAGTGAATGGTAATTGTTCCCCAATTCCCACAAATCCTTTCATAAACTATAGGCCTCATTCTCTTTTTAGGGATCTTAGATTTCATTAACAACTGAGCTATTGCTGAATTATACTTGATATACTCAGAAGTTAGGCTTTAGCAAAGATTATACTCAGCAATGCCGACTGAGGGGGTCTTAGTGCTCTGGTAATTTTGCACCCTTGGGAAAAGGAAAAAACATGAGCAAAAAAAGATGAAAGCCTCTAAAATTGGTGTACACTATATAGGGCCATGTATAATATAGGCATAAAATACAATTTGACTTTGTTATGAAATTACAGGTGTGCACTTCATGTCTTATTACCTTCTCTGAAAACTTCCTTGTCCTGTATTTTTCAAGGCCCAGGACGACGAAGCTGTGAGAAATGCTCTGTCATCAGTGCATATGCAGTAACAGAGCCAGAGCAACCCTGGCAAGACCAGGATGGTCTTCTGCAACTAGAGACCACAGCATTTAGTCCCTGCCCCAAGAGCCTGTCTTCTGGCTTCAGGCAGAGTATGGCATGGGATGGTCAGGCAGCAAAACAGGGGATACGACTGTAGTGCCTCCAGCCGACTTGTGCGGGAGTGTAGTTTGCAGCTCGTGTTGCACCAATGGACAATGCTCCTCGTATGAGGTGGAGGCCAGTTGTATGATCTGTGGGAATAAACACATTTCTCCTCTTTTAAACATATGCACTGTATTTGTCTATGGTCAAAATTATTATTGTGGATAATTCTGAGCAAGCCTTTGGCGTCCTCAGTTGTATCCAAGAATAAAATTTGTTTTCTTTATTTTTAAATAACAGGGAAGAACAAATATAATTAATGAAGACACATACAGTGGGTAAAGCTGTGCACGGAATAAATCAGCATTTAGACATGTAGATCAGTATATCTTAAGTTATGCTATTGGTACATCCATGCAGTTTCTATGGGCAAATCATTTGTATAAAACACGGAAGAGAAATGTGTAGCATAAACACAACAAAGATCCGATTCTTTTCTTAAAGACTGTTATGCAGTTTACATAGCTTTAGATTCCCAAACAAAGAAGGGTTTTGTCAGACAGGGAACAATGTGCATTGCTGCAGGCATGAGAAAGGAGAGCTGCATTTGGAAAGTATTACAATTATAATGGGAGTAGATTACGAAGCAGATAATTGATGGTAGGGATACAGGATCTTCCCTTCCCACTGGGATTCGTTCTCACTCTGTTGGTGTAACTTATAGCCCTGAGGAACACTCTTTTTAGTTTCAAGGCTCTCTTTTCTAATCTCTAGGTCTTTTAGTGTTTTATTGCACTGGTCACAGAGGTTCAAGGAGGTCACTCCAGAAGATATTCTCTCCAAGGGATTAAATGGACTCAGAGGAACAAAGTAATTTGGAAGAGTTTTTGCAGAAGCCTTCTTCCACCTTTTAACTACAAAAAGTCTCCTCTTCCACTCCTGCAAGACCATTTCCAAAGTGCTTTGCTCTTCTGATTTGTATCATTCTTCCTTCAGAAGATCAGAAAAGAGCATGTAAATCTAAATTGACTTCATAGTTATATCTAAACAATGGAAATGGTATATTAAAAAATGTATATGCTTGGAAGATTATTCTGAATGTTGAAATCAGTTATTTGTATTATTATTGATTAATATAGCATTGCTCTTTCTTTTCAATTACATTAAATAATATAATTTTCTCTTCCAAAGTATCTTTTTTATAAAAAATAAGATTTTGGATGGAGAAAACTAATCTACAAAGGATGATGCTTCCACTAATGGTTTTTTAAGTCATTCCAGTAATACAGGGTAGATGAGAGGGTTGGTGTGAGACTTATTCCTGAAACGCTTTGAAAAGTTGTTGAGCATAATTATTCACAAAGACTTATGAAAGCAATACAAACATTGCAAGCAGAGAAATAATTCTTAAATTTCAAACCATTAAGCTGGCTGGTCAACTATATAAACAGTGAACAAGAAGCATAGGTTAGTATGTTCTTTAGATTACCCCATGCAAATTGTTGTTCACTTAGTGTCTGACCTGTAAATAGAAATCTTCCAATTCATATGCTAAGCACATATATAAGAACAAGAGAGGACTTGTAAGTGGAACGCAGCATCACCTTGAACTGGTTCAAAGTTATATGGAGTCATCAAAACAGTAACTCAAAGTACCATCAAAGCAGTAAGCATCATAGCGTCCATATAGCAATATGAAAATAATTAGAGGAGAGCCATCTGTAATGCATTATGAACAAGTGTGTTCTGGATATTGATCTCTTAACACACACACATATATTAACGTGTTTAATGTGTTGAGATATGCTATGCTGTACATACTGCTAAAGTAAAGGAAAACTATTTTTAAAACATTTTTAATTTGTGGTTTTTTCTATGTGTACTGAAGCATTTCTGCATTTTTGTCTTAAATAATAATATTAAGTTTAGCCTTTCTTGATTATATATATGTGAAGAGAAGTAAGTCTTTCAGTAGGCCAATTGATATAGGTAAAAAAGGCTTTTATAAAGTCACTCAACCCCTTTTGGTCTAACATGCATGGATATTGTCATTCAATTAATGTATTTCAGTGTAGAGAAAAAAAAAATGAAAATTTTTATAATTTCTGAGGTTGCTGGAAGAAAAGGTATATATATTAATGAAGTAATATATAACATTATATATTTTGATGTTTTGCATAATATAAGCCCTAGAACATCACCCAAAGACAGCCCTGCTTAGAGAAAAATGCTGACTATATTGTTTAATAGGAAAATAGAAAAAATTACTGATTTAATAGTAAAATTATATATGCAGACTTATTTAAGATTGAATCATGTTTAATTCATATCTGTTTCTATTCATCTTGCAGAAGGTTTTGTGCAGTTCAATATTACTGAAAAAATAGTACTTCTACAGAGGCAAGCTTAAGACTTGTGATATGGTAAGGTTAGATAGTGCTGAAATATATAGGTAATATCTTAATGTGCATACCATTTGTGTTTTATGATTAGCAGATAGATATAGTTTCACTGAGTCCTCAGATAGTGTTTTTCTTTAGCAATGCTAATAGATTTTTTTTGAAACAATATTATTGTAAAATTTTGCATTTCAGATTTCTTTAAGCTACACCTCATGATGGTTTTTTTTTTTTATGAAAAGGAAATGAAATCCATTTTCATAATGATAGAGATGATAGAAAATCCCTAGTAGGACAGAAACTCTATGTAAAAGGCATTTAGGAGAGAGCAGCTCCTGTTCCAGTGCTTCCGTGGATGAAGGTGAGGAAAGAGGACAGGGTGTCGACAGGAAGAAAACAGGTATAAGTATCATCGTGTCATATATGGGAAAATGACATGGAAGAGAAATTGGCCAGTACAAAGTTATTCAGGGAGACTTCAACATAGCCAAGAAGCAAATCACGTGTCTGGTCCCAAGTCCTATTACAGGTTCTTAACCACAAGACTAGTCTTTCTTCTTCAATTGCAAATTAATAATAGCATTCTGAATTTATAATTTCACTCAGCTTTGTTTCCTGTTGTGCTGGCTGGTGGTTTTCAGTGTATCTGGTATCCTACCTCTTATTTTTCATTAATTGGTTGGCATTTGATTAGCCACCAGCCTCCTGAACAACAGGGAATTTTGTATTTGAGCAAGCTGAGGTGAGAATTGAGTCCAATATAAGTCATTTGAGTGCAGCTGAGCTGGAGATTCAAGGTGTTAAGTACTTACTGAAGACTGTTCTTATAAATCAGGTCAGTATGTGTATATACAACTATGTAATCTGAATTAATTTCTATATTTTAACAGAGCTGGACAAAGGAGGTACAGTAAGGAACTAAGTAACTCAGTGAAAACCTAACTGCCCTAATGCCAATGGGACAAAAATATCTCCATATTTACCTACAGTGTAGCCAGACTGTTTTTTTTTTTTCTTTGCACATTCATCTACCCTGAATGTGAAAATGGAGAAGTGAGGTAATGTGGGACATTTGGTTTGTTGCTGTGCTTTCGCTTCTGTTCAGCAACTATCGTCTTGCTTCTCTCCCTCAGCCAAAATAGAGTTGAGGACACCTTATAAGAAAAGAAGTTCTACAAATGCCTGCCCTGTTCCCTAAGGAAATATTTTTTTCAGGTTTTTTTTCTTTATACATAGTAGAGCAAAGTGCTCCAGTTCACTTCTGGCTAGTGTTGAAAAGGGCTTGTTGCAGTCTGTCTCTTTTTATGTTTTGCACCCTCTGCAGTGCCCTTTTACCACCTGAAAATTTACTGCATGGCAGAGGAACACAGATCCTGCAAATGTGAAACACAGAGTTTGCAACATTTTGGAATCAAAATACTTTAGCACAAAAGCTTCCTGTTTTTCTAGCATTATAGGAATGAGAAGGGTCCATAAATTTGTAAAGCAAGTCATTAGCTTAAATGTCATATGTGCTGTACTTGTCATGCAAATTTAAAACCTGATTTACAGGCTTAAAATGTTATCAATTGAGCTAGAGTATTATGTAATACCTGAAGTAACTGCTTACCCTGCATTATTCAAAAGCACGTATTCATTAAAGAAAAACAAATTGAGCCCAAGTTTTTTTGTGCTAAATTTAAAAAGGGGGGCAAACTGACAACTAATCAGCCATAGCTTGTAAAAATGATTTGTGACTACAAAAGGGAAGAGAGGGAAAAAAAAAAGAGGAGGGGTGAGACGTAAACATTGCACTGTACAGATTGGTTGTGCTTTATTCCAGAGCAAACTTGTCCAAATGAATTATAAATATGGTAGCTCAATAATAAATGGGGAGCAGGAGGGTACAAGCAATAAAATTAGGTGAATGCATAGAGTGCTCTGTATTTTAGTTAAGTGGGTGGTGTAATGTGGTAATAGAAATCCGTTACCTACATACCCTGTTTTAATGAACATTGCTTCGTTACACTGCTGTAGTGAATGTTTCTCATTTCCAAGAAGATAAGGGGGTACGTTACTATGGGAAAAAGATATACTCATTAAACTGCACAGTTGCCAGCGTGCCATCCTTGATATATACCTACACACACACATGCATATATATGTATATAAAGCATAAAATGATTAAAATGTTCCTGATCCCATGCATACATTTTCATTTTTGCAATATGCATTTCATCTATTGCAGAGAAATGCTGTTTAATTTGAATGAGAATGTGAATTTTGCAAAATAAGGAGGTAATAGCATCTTACTTAAACTTATGGCATCTCTGTTCATATTGTATGGTTCAGGAACAATTTCTTCATAATCAAAGTGTCAAAAAACCACATTTGAAGCAAGAATGATGAAATTCATTCGGGATGATTTGCTAAAGAATCATAACTTTAAACTTTCTCCCTTTAAACAGAATTGTTTAGGGCTCTCTCATCAGTTGTCCAGGGTCCTCTTACTTCCTTTTCTTGTTACCCTTGGAAATGAACTTTTCTCTTTCAATATTTCCTTTATTTCCATGTGCTCTGCATATTATATAAATTTTATAGGTCAATTATTGGAGTCTGTTGTACCGATGTTTTATATGAATATTGGTAAATATTTTTTAAAACTTCACTGAGTCAATAAGAAGACGTAACATATTACACCTCAGGTACAAAGGGTATAATCAGTGGAAGTCCAAATTTTTACAGTAATGTGGCGACTTCCAGGCATTTGTCAGTGTGTCGAACTTGACTCCATAGTATTTGGCGTATTAGTTGACTGCTGAGCACAGGATGGTACCTCTGGCCTTGATTCAGCAGTCTTTAAATAAATGGATAAGTGCTCTGCTGAATCGGGGCCAGACAAGTGCAGTGCCTGTTGGGTGAAAGAAAATGTTGACCACAGGGGTTTGATTTCTTCTTCCTTATAGGGGAACAAATCTGAAATGAATCAGGAGAATTATGTGCAAACAGAAACAATAGCAAGAAAGAAGATGGACTGAAAAGTCTTACCTAAAAGTAACTTTGTGTGTTTAGAACAATAGTGCTTGTTCTGTGAGATGGAAAAGATTTGCTTGATCTTCATTATTTTTCTGGCTTTTTGTTTTTAATTACTCACTGGGGCTGTATATAATAAGGGTGGGATTTGCTGCACCTTAATGGCTATCTGAAAACTGTCTAGTCTGAGCTTCTTTCTGTGGAAAGAGACAGGCTCTCTCTAGGAGCTGATTTATCCCATCCTAGGGTATGTGTGGTGAATTACCCCCAGAGATGCCACTGTGTGGAGGGAGACTAGCGGACTCTCTCTGATCAGACAGAAGTTAGGTGAGATGAAGATGATGCTACCTGACTAAATATAAAAAAAGACACCTTATTGCACAGGTGTCTGTCTTGTCTCTTGCCCAGCAGAATTAAGACATGAAATGAAGGGAAGAAATTAAGTTTACGATTTATCCCTGTGCCTGTGTGAAGCAGGTGTCTGAATGTGAGCCAAATAGCCAGCCCTTAGATCCAGCTTAATTTCTGGAGAATGACTGCTGCAGAAAAAGCTCCCAGTGTTCCTCACATTGACCTAGTTTTCAGTGTTAGCTAGTGACTCTGTGCTAATGTGACCCAGTATTTCTTTGCTGTTAGCTGCCTGGTCCATTTAGATTTTTTCCTTCTTGTTTACCATTGGCGTCTATACTCACCAGGCACCTAATCCTGCAAAGTGCTGAGTCCCACCCGGGAGGTATGGGCTATTCTCTTTTCTCATCTAGCAGGAGTCAGTCTGCCCCATTTCTCCCAAGATTAGACTGGATAAGAGACAGGTAACCATAAACAGCATTGTAGCTGATTTTAGGATTGTACCCTGGCAAAGGTCAAGCATAATGGTGCAGTGAAAATAAAGCATTTTGAGTCATTTATTCCTTTAAAAAGGTTTGTATCATCCATGCAGCTGCAAAGCCATAATGCTTTCATTAAAAGTCACATCTGTGCTGAATTAAAACAGGAGCCTTTTCCAGCCAAGGAGTATTTGTCAGGTTGAAAGTTTTTCTCTTAGCTCCTGAAGCTTTTTTCCAAAATCCAAGGGCTAAGACAGAGAGCAGACCTTGTCACGAGCTGGTACCGAGGTTTAAGTACAT
>NW_008824866.1:3101566-3113485 GCF_000699105.1 Pygoscelis adeliae
TGGCTCCAATTTGGAGGTACATCTCCCTTGTGTTCACTTTATTAACCTACATATGACTGGCTCTTTTGTTTAATGTGGAAATGAAAAAATAGACGCTGGGCCCAAGAAAAGTAGTCTGAAAACATCTTTTTCCAGATTTTCTGCTCCTTGTGGCACATTAACCACTTGCATGGAAAATTTGGTGGATAAAATATCTTTTAAAAGATGTTCTTTGAGAGTAGGCATTTTTAGCTTTATGTGAAAAGACTTAAGCAATCATGAAATCTGAGTCCTCTCCTCTCCCCTAACTTTTTGAGCCCATTTATCAATTTCTACCAAAATTGACTTCAGACATAGGAATGTACCAAATCTATGAAAATCACCAAGCAGATAGAATAGGATAACCAAAATTAATACCTCCACTGAGAGTGTGTCTGGAGCGTGAGCCCAGCAGCTGTGTGCCGTGCAGCTGACCAGCGAAATAACAGATGTGTATTCCTTAACAAATTGCTGGATGCTTATTTCACAAAAAGCCACCACATAAGCTACTACTGGTTCGTCCATCTGCTGGGTATGGGACCTGGTGATAAGTGGGAGGACTTGAACGAGGAACTGGAGGTATTGTGGGAAGATCTGTGGTAGATATGAGTGTAAGTGTCGGTTGTTGGGCATGTTTGTTTAGGACAAAAGGCTTTGCTAGTTCTGCTGCTCACAAGCCAGCTGACTTAGAGAAATGCTTACTTCAGAAGGGGTGGAAAGCTTCAACATTCATCTTTGTTGCCTTTTTGGTGTGACCATTTCAGTTAGAAAAGGACAAAAAGCAGCTGTCTGTATGACAACCATAAGCAGAGAGCCCGATGGAGTTGGATTTCTAAAGCACTGCAAATTATCTTCATTAGTTTGGTGAATTTTTTTATTTGAATGCAAGGGCAGCAAAGCTTTGAGAAGTAACTAGGAAGAAAAGGATGGGCATGCCTTTACCAACATAAGTGATGGGAAAAAGTGGAGTGGGACAAGAAGGGTAAACTACCTTTTATACCACTGTGCTGCCCAGGAATCTCTGGTATTATCCAGGACTCCTTGTGCTAAACTTTGCATGACTGTGAAGAAAAGTCCCTGCCCTCAAGTATCTTAGTCTACTTTTTCTCGGTAAAACAAATGAACTTCCACAATTATTTAGGCCTTTAATTCCTAACATACATAATACATTTGTATAAATTATCTATCTATCTATCTACACATGTGTGTGCATAAAAAAATCTAAGTGCTTCTTCAGTTCTTTAAAAAAAGCCAACAAGCAAAGAGACCAGTTTTTATTTTAGAAACAATAGCATTTCAACTAATTTTTTCCCTTCCCTTCTCTGACATCCCACATCACTGATGTCAAGGTCTTCCCCAGTCACAGAAATATACTCTCTTATTTTTCGCAGTAAGGACTGTCATCTCAGAGGGAAAGTTGCACCAAGGTTTCCTCCAGGTTTTTGGCTGGGATGCTTCATGTGGGAAATATTTTGTTTGAAGAAGATATTTGGATGTATTACAAACAGTGCGAAGAACTTCCCTCCACTGCAGAGGAGAAGGGGGAAACCACCTCCAACTCTTTTTTCATGAGAAGTGGCAGATTTTCAGGATGTGTTTAACAGCGCCGTGCTGAATCTTATGTCCTGGGGAGAAGTTCTGGCTCTGAGGAAGCCCACAGCGATGCTCCTGCCAGCTCCCACGAAGCTGAGCAGAGGCAGGACTCGCGGGAGCAGGGAGGAGCTCATTTCTTCCTCGGTGCTCTGGAGTGAGGTTTGGGTGGGGGGTTTCCTCTGGAGCCTGCATCATGCCAGGTCTCTGAGCTCATACAGCCACAGCTCTCCCTTCCTCTATGTTGCGGAATAGATATCTTGTTTCCATTGTATATTTTTACGGACATAAATTTAAGGAAAATACCCCTGAAGGTAACCTTTGATTTAGGTGTTCCCTCAGGGCTGATTGCTTAACCTTCTCCTTCCTGCAATTATTTAAAAGGAAAGGAGGATGGAGATAAATGTGAAGGAAAGTAGTATTTTCCTAGGCAAAACCAAGGGAATTGAAAAAAATGTGTTTAAAAGAGAATTTCTGACACAGCCCAAGCTGTCTTTGCAATCCTGCACTTTTGCTTACCCTGTAAGGTTTCACTGCCCCATATCGCTCAGGAGCAGGGGAGGAGATGGGCAGACTTTGCCTGTATATCCTCCAATAGATATTCTTGGGGCAGTGGTGGTGATTGATATTGAAGTACACTTTGAGATTTCCAGGCTCCAGCTATTGAGAGTTTCTGAATTTCACTGTCAGGTGCAAACACTAAAGAGGACGAAGGGATTTCATTATTGTCAGGTTGCAATATTGTTCAGAACCCGCTGTCTCTGGAGCATGACCGGGCTCTTGTTCCTGGTTCCTCACAAATTAAAGGAAAGAGGGCTGCAGCGGTCTTCCGTTACCTGAATTTTGCAAGCTGAGAACAGGCACATAGAAAATTAAAGAGAAGTAACATGGGTTAAACGCTCTGATGTCTATGAACTCTTAACAGTGGAAATTTGCATGCTGAAAAGCTGTTTATTCAGTGGTGGGGCAGGGGTATCACTATAACCATTGCTTCACTGAGGAGGAAATGCAGATGATCTCACGGAGCTATTCATCATTACTCATTGCCTTGACTTACTAGCCATTGAAAATAGATGCAGGGTGGATGCTGGTGTCTAATGCAATATTAGGTGATGGAATGAAGTGTGTTGGTAAAGACTTGCATGAAAACTCTTCCTTCCCTGGCAAGCTTACCATGAGGAAAGCACTGGGTGAAAAAGCTCCGTGGGGCTTTTCTTGTGGGTGTTCAAGCAATAAGGCATTTCCCGACTTACACCCCTGGAAGGGAGAGATCTGAGAACCTCTAGCACATGCACACAGGTTTAGATATATAGATATCTTTATGGATATCAATGATGACAAGTTCAGTGCCTAAAGGATCTGGAAGGTGGAGATAGGGGATCCTGGCAGTCCCAGTCCTGGACATCAGGTACCTCCCTGGGGACAGGGACATGCCGAGGCTGGGCCAGGATATGGGCCCATGGGTGGGCCTGGCTCAAGAGGGCCCATGGCTGGGCAGGACAAGGCTGTGGGGAGCTGAAGACCAGCCCTGCTGCGGTGTCCCTGGGGCAGCGACTGATGGTCCTGGGGCTGAAATGGGGCCCTGGGCTGTGGGTAGGGTGGAGGGAACCTGGGGGGCTGGGCAGGGACAGGAAAGCCCATTAGTTCCCAGGACACTGGCAGTGCTTTGGTTAGCTAGCCAGGAGGTCAAGCAGAAAGGGGAACCTATGAGCTTGAACCCTAATTTTAGGTGGGGATGTTGGTTCAAGTTTCTTTCCTCTGTCAAGTCACCAACTTCTAGGTGGAACTTCATATATTTGACACCATTGGTTGTCAGTTAAAACTGGTCAGGTTGAAATTTACTTGGCAGCAAAGTTGGAGTTGGTCAGATGCTTCTGGGATGGAAGTTAGTTGCCTTTAGGTACTGATAGTGCTTGGGCAGGGTTTATGGGATAGCTGTTTTGAACAACAGCATCTAGACTTATCTAGTTAGGTTTTAATCTGCCTACAAAACCACTTGGTTTTCAAAACAGTATGTGTTTTCCCTGCATCTCCAAGGACAGGCACAGATTCCTCTCCTCACACAGAAATGGAATGATGCATCCACTTGCTTTATAGTTATCCTTAACTGTCATCTTCTAAAAATGGCCCTTGCTGTTTGTATGTATGTTGGACAGCTGCGTCGCATGGTCAGGGTTTACATTTCTAGACAGTACCCAGGACGCAGAGAGGTGATGTTCTCTGTACGTTTCTGTATCTGTAGGCTGTACTTTACCACTGGTTTTCTCGTAAGAATGTTTTTGACCCCCATTTAGTTTTCCTTGCGATGAATTTTTATCACAAATTACTGCATAACTAACAGTTTCCAGTAGCCTGCTTTAAAAAAAAAAAACAAACCACCTAACAGCAAAGTAACTGCAACAATAATAATAAAAAACCCTGTTCTTACTAGGTTGCAATCTCAAACCAATCCACTTTGACTGTAGCCGTGGCAAATTGCTGTCTGAAAATGACTGCCCTATTCATCTGTTAATATTGTTAGAAAGAAAGCTACAACTGTACTTATCAGTGTAACTAAATTAGAGCAGGTTCACATAAGGCAGGCACACATAAAAATGTACTTATGAAACAGATGTATCCCTCAAGAGGAAAATGACAGCAATTCTGATAAAATGCTTTTATTATTTACTTTCAACAAGTATCTATAGCTGCAGCTTGACTATTGTTGAATCATTTCAATAATCTTGTTATAGGCCTGGCAATAAAAGGAAAAGCACTTCAGCGCAGTGAAACGGCCTAGCTCCTGACATGTTCAGCGGCATGTCAGTGATACGGTGGTATTTTTTTAAGCTGTCGAAACAAACAGCAGCATTGTTTATCCAGGCGGTGAACTGCCTCGAAGGAGAGCACATCCCTTGCGTGGAAGGCGGCAGCTGGCGCAGGTTGAGCCCTGCCGGTGGGGATGGATGGCCGCTGTGCAAGGGAAGCCTCAGTTCTGCTGGGTACAGGGGTTTCACTCGTGTCTCTCGGAGGTAAACAGAGCAGTGTGAAGGACCACACTTGGAAATGAAAAAAGAATTTCGGCTTTAAACTGAGCAAATGCAGTATCTCCAGACTTCTGCTTATTATATACCATAAAGTTCGTGGTCCACTTACAATTTCCTCTAAAACCGGTGCCCCGAGCATCTCCTGTTTCAAAGATAAGGTTTTTTGGACATGGATTGTGGGCATTTTGAAAATGGACGCAAAAGGAAATGGATAGATAACATTTTCGTATTCACTGCCTTTCTAGGTTTTCATAGATTTTGGAAGAACTGTGAGATGATAACTAACTATATGCACAAAACATTGCAGTTGGCAAGTATAGAAGTATCTTTTGCTATCTATAGGAACACAGAAAAATAGACTCAGTGACTTGAATATAGTCATGTAGGATGTTTGTGGCAAAGTAAGGAATATCTTTAGAGTATTTAATTTTAATCTGCTACAAAATAACATTGAATCTACTTCAAAAATGTGGAGCAACTTATTTTTTCTTGTTCTCAAACTTCCAGAAATTTTCACATCTGACCAGAGAATGAAGCTCAGAGCATTTCAGAACAGGAGCTGAAAATGTCTAAAAATGTTAAATAGCGGACAGTATCTATGAGAAGTGATATGAAATGCAAAATCTGATGTCACAAAGCTGTACCGATTCTTCTGGTAATTGTTCCAGGTGAATATAAAAACTTATTCTTTAGCAGAATATGTTAAATTACAAGCTCTGGTAATAAAAGAGTGAAGGTTTCTGTAGCAGCATTGCTTTACTCTTATGTTGTATATATTATTCTATATAGTAAAACCTTTATTTTAAAGTTTCTGAATGTTCGGTGTTCAAGAACTTTCTGTGACTGAAGTCTTAAACTTTTTAATCTTTACCATATTTTGGGGATCTTGCAATGAAATTGGCTCCATGACTCTTGCTTCTTATAATTGTTTAAATTTATATTTTCTCTCTTACGTTCATATCTATTTTTAATAGCTATTTCTTTTTACAGTTTGTTTTAGTGTCTATTGATTGAGAGACAAATAGCTATATTTGAAAACTATTTCTGTTTAGAATTCATAAGTTTCTGAAACTTTCTCCCCTTGCTCTGAAACACACTGTGATTAGATTCCACCCGAAGGAGAATAATTATTCTGAAAATTAGAAATAAATCCCATACTTCTTTTCTTTTTGTTTTCTTTTCATTTCAGACAATGGGAAGCAAAAAAAGTGCCTCATGTGTTAAAAATGTAAAATTCTAATCTCTGCTATTCCAAGAAACAAGATAAATTTTTGAATTTTGAGCTGCTGCCTTCAGTGGGGACCATGTACTTGGATAGTTTAAGCAGAAGTTAAGAATCACAAACATCTTAGGCAGTTGACTAATCTCTTCCCATGCATGTTCAATGAGTTTCTGCCGAAATATTTCAGGCAGCGAATGAAATTGCTTCTCTTTTGAGAGCTCCCATTGCTTGGTTGCCCTGCTCAGCCTGAGAGCCCCAAAGGGGTGGTTTGAATGGGGAGATTATAAATATCTCAGCAGAACAGACATAACACTTACAGTGAAGAGATGGTGGTAGAAGGAAGGAGGGAGACAGGAAATGGGGGGTTTTGCAGGGAAAGGTGTTTTTTCTATAGGGAATTTCCTTTTAGCAGGTGCCCGACTGGTTCTGACTCACCTTAACTAAGGTTTCCATCTAGATGTCTCTTTCTCAAACACATGTAAACTTCATCTTCAATTTTACCTGACTGATAGTACAAAATACTTCAAGTGCTATAAAGATGTTTTCTTTCAGTGACACGAAAATTGATTTCTGGTCAAACCAAATACTCTGAAATGCCTGTCCAAAGCCCATAAATGGAGAAGCTGGTATTGTATTAGTGAAGGCTGGCAAGCATGGGGAAAAAAGGTTTATTCATTCTGCCTACAAGAGCTATGTAAACAACAACAAAACATTCTTTCAGGAGAGAACATGAAGAACTGGCAAGGAAACAAAAGTGTAATGGAGAAGATTTCTAGGCCACCCAGCTGCCTAATTACTGGCAGCATCTCTGGATTTTTACGGCATGCCTCTCTAACGCAGTCCTTTGGAAAACAAAATGCCACATAGTTGCAAAATAGTTACAAATCTAAAGCATTCTGTATCCTGTAGGCTTCAGCTTTTACCTACGGTGGGATTTTTAAGGGACTTGTACTGCACGTTGAACTAAATAGAGCAACCTATTGTTATCTTTTCGTAACATATTAAAATTTAATTTACCAAGATGAGCAAACTGAAAGTCTAGTTTCATTTTCCAACTTGATCTGGAGGACAGTGGCGGTATTATTCACAATTTCCTAAGGACAGTAATGAAAACCCTGGGTTTTATACAGCCTTGCACTTACAGTGTCCATACTGTGCTGTTGTGGAATGATTTAGCCATTCCCATGAGTATTCTCAGCAATATTTTGTATCTGATTCTTTAACAGTATTATTAAGACTTGATGGGATGGAACTAGGCTATTTTTGAGCTCTGCTAGCAAACTGTATTAAGATGAAATACAAGAATTAAAAAACAAACAAACAAAAAAAAAAAACAAACAACCCACAACAAACCAAAAAACAAACCAACGAAACAAACCTGCAGGGACAATAAATAGGTTTTATTCAGTTTCCTGAAACTGTGGCCCTGCTTGCTTACAGATAGAAAAGACCTTTCCTTGTTCTAATAATGCATTCCTAATCATAAACATCTGTATAAAATAACGCAGATGTATGTAATTATAAAAGTATTTAAGGCTTATTTAAGATTTCTGGTTTTGAATCTTTGCAGTCTTTCTGGTTTTAGAAAACAATGTTGAAAATACATTTCTTTATTAGGAAAAATCTTTTCTTTCCAGATATGAACAAAAAAGCATTCCTTTATTTTTCCTCAAGTTACTGCTCTCCCATGATACATCGTTGATGCTGTTAATACTTTTTCTATGTATTAAACTTTGTTATCACAGTATTACTGGGGGAGTAATTGCAATCCATTTAGCACAAGGAAAAAAAAAATAGGTGAGTGAGTTACTGCTGTCTCCAGTGACTAGTGTTAATTAACTCTGGCTTCATCTGCACTATAAAAATGAGCACTTTTTAAATGGTTGTGAAATAATCTTGTGGCTCAACTATATTTATAAAATGTATTTCCATTTCTAATCCAAGAAACTATCCAGCAGTTTGGACATTTTGCAGATCACGCCAGTTAAGAAAAAAAAAATATTAGTCAGGTATGTTACATGTAATTCTGTTTACAAGAAAATATCAATATCCTATGCCACAAACACAGGAGGATCAAATGACTCCAGATTGTTTGGGGGGTTTAGTTTGTCTTCTCTTACTTGTATCTTTAAGCCTGTCCCAGGCAGCACCCTCTGCTCTAGCTGGGCTTCTGCACAGAACCTCACTGAAATCCTAATTCTGGCTCTAACCAAAGCTGCCTCCTCCAAGCACGTTCTTTCTCTCTCTCTCTCATCCTCATCCACTGCTACACACAGGGGTCAGCAAAGCTTTGGCATCCATGTAAGTTAGATTCCTGAGGGGATTTGCATATTTCTGTATTTTTGGTTAGGAAGCTCTTTCGGTCATTACCTGTTTGCCCAAGTATGCTTGCCTCCTCCCAAACATCTGAACATCAGGTCAGTAGTTACGTATGTCAGTCTTAACAATGCTTAATCCAAACTCTAATGGTATATATATTTTTTTCTCTGTCCATTGACAGGTAAGACCACTTTTATTACTGCGTATAAAACCACATTTAAATCTTTTTAGATGTCTAGTTTCTGTGCATAGCAACTAGATGTCAGAGTTTGCAAAAAGGTTGTAATCTGGTCCGCATCCAATGCAACTAAGTTAGTGCAGTATGGGAAAAAATCTCTTATAAAGAAGAAAAAAAAGAGGTAGTCAAGTTAATGCAAAGTGTCCTACCACAGATTGTACCCTGCCAGTGTGAACTGTCTTGTATATCATTTTTAGATACAAGGCACAAAAACAAACCACTAGCAGCGTGCACTCTGTGGTGAGCATCCCAGTGTATTGACAAGCTGAACTCTGGCAGGTTCCATCATCCCCAGAGTATCAGAGAGTTTTCAGGGCACCAGCTAAGTCCAGCAAGAGGAAAGTTTTGTACTTTGGCTGATGATGCTCTTTTTTTTTTTTTTTTTCCTGTGCCTGATTGCCTAAATACATTATTCCACCAAGGTCATGGCATGGTAATCACTGCATATTTCAGAGAAGGCACTCTGAACTCATTGTCTCAGGTGACTAAAAATGTCATTTTACTCTGCATGCACATATTGATTAGTTATTCTCACCAACTCCAATTACAAATAGTACTGCTGTGGTAGATGCCAGATAAACATATCCTAAGGTGATTCTCAACCTTTAGCCTATTAATCTGAGACCTGACCCAGTTCAGATGTGATAGATACATCATTGTTGCCCCGACGTCTCATACGTATGTTCTATTAGATCAAATGTGAATAAGTACATGGTGACATACACCAAACCTGCGAACTACACTGCTATGTACACTGCTCATACCTTTGCAATGCTGTAATTGTAGCCTTTAGTTATTTTAAATCTTTGGAATGTAATGGAGAAAAATGCTTGCTTGCAGTAAGTAATGTTGGCTTGTTAATTGCTACTCATTGTGTTAAATCTTTGGTATATGTGGCTTGCTTGCATAGAGTGGGTAGCTGCATTCTGTCTCATTCAAAAACAAAACCCAGAAAATATTACATTGTTGCCCTACAGTACTTGTATTATCTTGGGTTGCTATGACATTGCCACACATAATACAACATAATGGCAACAGAAAGCAAAAAAGCATTCTGGCCTGTGAAGAGTGTTGATGTAAATAGATAATGAAGCTTTCTATTGTATACCCTGATAATAGCATAGGAACAGAAACAGATCTTTATACGATAGCAGTTTTGATTTATATATTTACTGGGATATATATAAGGCATTCATTGTGATTCTGTCCTCCTGCACAAATAATTGCATATAAATTTCTCATGCCAAGATATCAGAGCCACTATCTACAGCAAGATCTTTTTCACTTGTCCAACCCATTTAGCTACCGAATAGGGTAAAGCTTTTTTAACCGCAAACCTCCTCATGACCCCAAACCTTTTGGGATGCTGACTTTTGGACCCTTTTTTAGTCAGGCGAGGGGATAATTTCATTCAGGCTCTTTGTATTGCAAGTACTCTGTCTTTTCAGGTGAAAACTACTGGTGGGCATCCTAGAAGCTGCATGCTTTGTGGTGGACTTGCTGCAGCACTATGACACCAAGAGAGAGATACTTTCCTTTGGGACTCAAGTTTAGGTCAATTTGAGAATAATTTTAGCCCACACCAGCCAACCAGCAACACAGTCACCCAGTCAGCATGAGTTCTGGTTGCAGCATCAACCACGTACTGAAGGCTCCATGGATGATATGAACATGCTGAGAGAGAGATGCACATTTTTTCTGCAGGATGTTGAGAACTGACCTGATCCTCTGGTCTCAGACGTGCAAGAGCAATACCACAAGTCCTCCTTCCTGACTTCTGGCAGCTTTGAATCTGTCACCTCTCTCTGCTATCCATGACATGCAGACTGTTTCCTATAATATTCCTAGGGCAAGAAAGAACCTGAGTTATACTTCAAGGTTACCTTTGAGAGGTCAGAATTGCAAATGTGGGCAACTTTGCTGAAGGCTATAGGGTATGGTATAGATGGAGTTCTGTGTTAAGGGAGCTGTAAGGTTAAACCCATATGTTGGAGTAGGAACTGTCTAAGAAGTCTGCCATCAGCTCAAGTCAAAGGGGCTTGACAGCATGTTAAGTCTCCACAGGGAGTAAAAAGGTTGAAATAATTTGAATTGGGAGCCCTCCCCCTCCCTAACCAGTTACAATCTTAAATAGTTTAAGGCTCAATAGAGCAATAGGAATGTTTTGCATTGGCCTCCAAAACAAACCCTAAGCTGGTGCAACCTGAGAAGCCCTGCCGTGAGTATATTCCCTGGGTTGCGGCAAATGAGTGCATGGGTATTCTGCTCCCAGAATGGGAGTTTCAAATTCAGTAAGAGTTCTCCCCACCCCCACACCGCCAAAAATTTGTGAATAATATAGTCAATGAGACAAGGAGAAAAAGTGTACAACACCCTCCCACCACCATTCTAAAATTATTTTTGCCCTGAACATCCCCTTCTCCTACACTCACTTTGACCACTGGACTGAAAATCCATTATTTGATAAATTCAGGTTTGCAGCAAAGAGAAAGGTGTCATATCAGCTGCCTGGTGCATGGGACTTTGGAGGTGTTATGATACTGGGAAATGGCTTGTGTCTGTTGCAGCTGGACTATGTCTTTCTAGAAACATTTTATATGTTAGACTGAGAAAAGAAACTGATGCTTTAAGACGTCTTCTTGATTCATTTGACATAGGTCATCCAAAAAAGTAAGCTGACTCAGGACCATGGTACAAAAAGGGAGGAGAAGAAGGTGACAGCTGCTGATAAAGATACCCAGGAGCCAAAGCTCTTGGTAACATCCAGCCGGACGTTGGCAGTGCCCTGGGACTCTCTCAGGAGCTCTGAACCTGATAGGCACCTCTAATCTCCTGTGCCACAAAGAAAAAAACTGGATGGGTTCACCAGGAGCTGTAAGGAGAGTTTTACTCCATCACTCTTTGACACTCTTTAATTACATAGCCTAATAAAAAAATGCAGACAGTAAAAGAAATTAGAAAGAATTATCCCTTATAAGCTTAAAAATGTTAGTATATATATATTTGCAGCCCTCATAAGCAGTCTGTATATTATGCATGTTAATATGTATCTTTGAGTGATATTAAAAATAGCATTCTGATCATATGACAAACCAGTTGCTATAGTAACTACATTTTTGCTGTAGAACAGCAAAGTAATAATGTGTAAAATGTGTAAATTATCGGTGTGTAAGAGCAACTGGTGCGTCTTCGCTCTGCTATTCTGCTTTAAAATGAATCTTTCTATGAATATACATATTTCATTCATGTATTCTCATGACACTCCTGTTGCTGGCTCCATCTCTTCAGTTGGCCACCCTTGTAGTGCTTAAGGGAGACGTGACATTTCAGCCAAAAGAAAAAGGAGCAGGAGAAGCAAAGATAATGGACTCGATCCAAAGTAAAAAGGCTTGTACTGATTTCAATGGACTTTGCCTCCGGCCTTATGCAAACAAAGGTGATTTATGAGGGATAGCATAAAAAGGCAGAGTTCACTCATTTTTGCGTGCCTGTTACCACATTCTCCT
>NW_008824866.1:3113496-3120242 GCF_000699105.1 Pygoscelis adeliae
GCTGAAATCTGAAGAGATGTTGCACTTGACATTGGGGAGAGGTAGGATCAAGCACTAACATGTTGGAGATTTCCACAGCAGACTGAGAATATCTCAGTGAATGTGGAACCAATTTTCCAGACCTCGTCTCCCTTCACCCCGAATTCCAAGCTTCTAGATTTAAATGCCTGTCAAATGGTTTTTTGCCATTGAAATTTCTTAGGATAGATAAGATAAGTTTTACTAAAATTTAAGAGTGGGTGAAACACGTGGAATGAAGTCCTGGCTTAGCCGAAATCAATAACAAAACTCCCATTGTCAGTATTTCACCTTTTCTGTTTAGTGTCACGCTGAAGAGGGCAGCGATCTACTGGCCTGCAGGAGATTGCAACTCCCCAAAAACAACAGAGGTATTTATTTTTGACTCCAGAGAGAGGAATGATGTTTGTAGCAGTGCTGGCTAAAAATCAGATGTATTCCCATCCAGGGGGAATTATACGGTTAACCAGTAAATCGTTTGGCTCACTCACTTTAATTATACTAGGTGACTGTGATATTTTATTTTATTGGGCTTTCTAGTTTTCCTGTAGTCCACATTTTAAAACAAGTTGGTTGAACCTGAAGTCATTCCTAATTTTAAGGTTTCAAGGCACTGTGTTTTTCTTGTTGCAGCCACAGCATAGATGTAATTATAATGTGCCTTGTAACAGCACCTGCCTAAGTGGAACAGTTAGTTATTTACTAACACTCCAGGAGGGACTCCAGACTGAAGGAGATCAGCTGTGTCTCTGAGCTCATGGGTAGCCCAGTACTAAAACATGAGTCCAGATTTACTGTGTATGAACTTCATGACACAGCCCACCCCCTGTTCTGTATAACAAGCTGAAGGCTTTTTGTTCAAATGAGCCAAAGCCCATTTTTGAAGCGAATACATGCTCCAAAATAGAAAGTGATAGTTTAAAATCAGAATTTATTTATTATCTTAAGTCATTATCAAGAGCTTCTACCTTTCCCTTGGAACGTTTGAAAAGCAGAACTACTGCTGCCTTAAATTCTGTTGTAAAATTATATTATGAGACTCTGTGATACTGGTCCAACCAAGGGTGCTTGTATTGTAGCCTTTTGGAACAAAACTTTTTATAAAGTCGTGCTCTGAAATCTACATATGGAAACCAGCAGACTTTGTATCAGACTCGGTATGTGCAAAATATTGTTGTTAATAGTTTTATGTGACACCAAACTAACATTTTTCCTGTTTCCTGTGTCATTGCTGCAGTATCAGCTTTATCCTTCAGTGTCAGATTTTTTTATCTATACCACCAAATAGCTGGAGATCCCTTTTCTTTCTAGTGGAAAATTTCAACTTTTGGCATATATCAGAAATTGTTTAGCTGGAAATGATGTTTTGTTCCCTCCATCTCTGTTCTTGCTCTATGGACTTGGTGCTCACATGGACTCTCATGATGCACCGTAGAGGTAGCAAGAGCTATCATCTGAGGTGACCCAGGCTCCAGAAAAAGTGTGGGACTCCCTCTGGATAATACGCTGCAAAGCTTCATTTACTTGTACGTTAATCTTACTCGGGTATTTCTATGCTGCCCTACAGTATATGCTTGCTTTCTTATCTGTAACGTGGTGGAGGCAAATGTGGTGATAGAGATTGCAGCCCAAACAAAAGAGTGGCAGCATGAGGTGTCTGGCTACAGTTCTTACAGCCTGCTGCAGTGGCATTTCCAAAGAGAAGACCGCTGGTTGAGTTTTTTTAAAAAAGCCTCGGGGTAGGGGGTTTGTGTTCACCTGGAAAGCTTTTCCTTTGAAACTTGAGATCTTTAGGTGGAGATCCAGGGTTTTTAAGCAAAGGAAAATCCTTCTTTCTCTCTTGTTTTTTTTTTTTTTCAAACAAGAACCCCAAAAGAGAACAGCCTAAAGGAGTTATTTTATGAGAAGTAATGCAAGCAAAATATACATCAATAATCAAGAAAATAAATATTTTATAAATTATTTGCGGTAGGAAATAGTTAGGAAAGGTAAATTCTGCAAAATGGTGACTGAGTGCATTATTGTTCACATTCCCACATTTTTATCATCTCCTCAAAGACTTCTTTCCACGGACAATAAAGGATTAAGTAATATATTTCTTTGCCTTTTTTAAGCAGAATGGTGAAGTGTATTCTGCTATATGTCTTCCTACACTTCCGTGCTATTGAAGTTAGAGCCTTTATTAGCAAGTCACCTTTAACTTGATGAGTCATCTTGTGGAATCAGAATTGAGTCATTTAAACCACTTGTCCTCCCAGCAGTATGATTGTTACTGATGGTTATGAAATAAGGCTCATCATAATTAGGAGCTGGTCAGGAATTTCCTGACAAAACAATTTTGCCAGAAAACAATTAATTGACCTTGAAGTTATGAATGTATGAACTGCTCTATTCAGAAAAGATTTCTTTGGTTCAATCTAGGATTCCTGTGCTAAACAAAGACATTTTTGGCTACTTTTAAGTGATCTCCTTCCCTCCTGCAGTTGTGTTCATTTTGTATGAGGGATCACAATTTTGCTCAGTGGTTAGGGTATTCCTTGTCAGTCCCTGGGATATTTTAAGTACACCAGGATTTTTTTCTTTTCTTCCCCTTTACCGTTTCTTCCTCAAAGCCCCACAAACTAGTTTTGAGCCATCATGCATTCAAGTCAGTGTGAAAGGGATCTTTTCTTAATGGAGAAAATCTTTCTGAGATTGGAAAAACAGTCCAAACCTTTTGCTTTGATCCCAAGGTTCGACCACCCGCATCAGCTTTGCAGGTACAGGACACTTTATTTTTCAAATGGGGAGTAGGCAGCTCCTGGATGCACCCATTTTGTTACAAAACCCTTCACCTTCACATGTAACTTACATATGGTGGTTTAAGTTATGCGAAGCCATAAAAATCTATAGGAATACTCAGGGAATAGTTCACAACTCAATGAACGTAAAGGCAGCAGAATCTAGTATTCAATTTGCCAAATATTCTGAACAGAAGCCAGAAGACCATTTACATATAAATATATAATTTATAATGTAGAAATGCTTCAAGGCCTTGCATGCAAATGCTTTGGATTTTTTTGAAAAAAAAAGTTTCTTTTCATCCTCTTGTCTTTTGTTTCAATTAAATCATGTTTCATTGTTGCATGTATTACAATAAATTAAGAGGGCAACCTTTTCTCTCTTTGCATATAACTGGCATATAAATGACACTTCCTGCATGACATAAAAACTCAGATAATTGTTTTATAATTAATTTACCTAAATTAATTTAATAGAGGAAAAAATGCATGATTTTATTATAAGTGTGTCCCATTCATTTAGAGAAAATAAACAGAATATAGTTTCTAACTCCACTCTCTTTCTTCAGAACACCATTCCTCCTGAACAGATTAGATGTTGGGGTTTTTAGCTACTAAATTTTTTTTCTCATTACTGTTTCTGAGTGTCAGTGCATTATGGATGTTGGCTGGACCAAAAGAGATAAATATAAAAATATCAGAACTGACAAAATGCTTCTGAAAATATTTTCAATATTTTTTATTTTTTAACTAAAATTTTGTTTCTTGTTTATGTTCAGCTGCTGTTCTAGTACATTTAGTGTGCTGGCAATACTAATGACAAATAATGAATTCATCTGAGGAAAACAAATTCTGGCTTTGGAGCAAGAGCTTCTGATCACAGGAATTTGTTTTTCAGACTATGGAACTGAATATCACATGTGGAGATGTTTTACAATAAACTGTGTTGTAGACATTTATTCAAAACCAAAAGCCATTCAGCAAATACTTTGATGAATGGATATGCGAGAATACTGTTTTGCTGATGGATCAACCCCAACTAGGAAAAAAAATCCCGATAGCTTCCTGCCATTTCTACAAATTAAAAAATAAAAGCCCTTCTCATAGACATATAGGTCTCTTGAATGTATAGATAAAGAAACTCCAGATTTTAGAAGAATGGACACTAAGAAGAAAAGGAACATTTATGCAGATGAAGTAGCCTGAGGAGCAATACAGTATTGTCTATTTGGCTAGGAAAATGTGTGCCTTTTATGAGAAATAAGTATTTGACCATAAATGGAGGTACCTGGGCAGGAACCTTGAGAAATACATTTTCCTGGCACAGATTGTAAAAGCAGACAATACAGAGATAAAGGAAACCTGGTCAAAGAGAACCTGGGCTTGGAATGTAGTAATCCATGGGAGAGGATGGAGAATTGCTCAAGGAAAATTAAAAAATAAACTAAAAATAAAGGTAGTGCAAGGCTTTGAATACTAACAATGTGTTAAACTGTTAGGAAAGAATAGAGTGCACAAAATAACACATTTGAAATAAATACATTTCTGAGAAGGCTAATAAACACCTTATTTTCCACATGGCAGTAATAGTAAAGGTGGTAATCAGCACACTTAGATTCAGAATGGACAAACAGCTTATTGAATAGACCAAGTGTTGCCAGGAACAGTAGCACTGTGCCATTAAAGGAGACTTCAGCCGCAGCTGAAGGAGCCAGCCTAACATGAGCGGTTTGCCTGGCGCAGCTCTTTCTGGATGTGGTAGCTGCCCAATTGCCGTGTAATCACTGGACCAACAAGAAGTTATGAGTTGGTGTGAGTAATAAGAATGTTACAAAAACGATGGTCTCAGAGAATAATCTTCTATCCTGATCAGCAGCATTTTTTTTAAATTAAATGGAAGCTAAATAAAAACAGGTGCTTAAGTAAGGTTTCTTTACTGTTTAAGACATTGAGGAACCCAATTAGTGGAGTCAGCTGGATTGAAAAGTTCAATGTCTTGAATATGGATGAGCTCTGGAATATTTTAAAGTCAAAACTGCAAAATCTCTCTAAAAATTTGAAGGACAGAAGTGTAGAAAGGCTATCAGGTCCAAATACATTGAGAGCAAAAAAGGCTCAAAAAGGGCATAAGGAATGAACAGTGAACCCACAGGGAACGGAAGAAGGTATTGATCAAGAACACAAGTTCCTTGAAAGGTGAAAAACTGTGGGGAAAGAGAGAGAACTACCTTAAGTCAGACTGAATTAGGCATTGCAGAGAAAATAAAAACAAATAAACAAATAGCAGAAGGTTTATTGATAGTAAAGCTAACAAAAGAACAATGGAGGAAGCCATACTTCTATGCAGGGGGGGGGCGGCCTAAGATTTAGTTACAGCTCAAAAGCCGTATATATTTTTTTTCAGTTTTTGTCAAGGGTGAAGATGTTGAACAATGATTTGTCTTGCTAAACAAATCAAGATACCCAAGAGAAAAGAAGAGAATCTGAAATACCCACATTTGAGATAGAATCAAAATCCAAAAAGTTTAACATCATCATGCATAGGGAGAAAACATGCATATAATCATCAGTGCAGCCTGAAATAATTAGAGTTTGTTAGCTATTATTTTTATATATTGTTTTAAAAGGTGGAAAATATGGCTGGAGAATAAGTATAAACTTATATGAAGAAAGGAGAAAAAGTGTTCTGTACAATTACAGGTTCATGAGTTCAACCACAACAGTGCATATAGTTTGGAATAAATTTGGAAAGAAAGTATAAACAAAGATATGAAGCTAAGTAAGCTAAAATGCAACTTGTATTTAAGAAGAACTAACTTGATGTCATTATTCAGTAAAATAACTGACTGACTGACTTACTTAACTAGGAAGTAAGGTAGGTCAAATCTGCTTGGACTTCAGTAGGGCATCTAATGTAGTGCTCCACTGGAATTTACTAATTGCACTGGAGAGGATGGGGATTAGCAGGGAACTTATAAAATAGGTAAAGAGCTGACTGAGGGCAAGATAATCATGCAATGGCTTGTGCTTAAAGGGGAACATCAGGCTGGAAGGAGGTACCCTGAAGTCTTGAGGGGTCATTAGGGACTGATTAAGGAGACCTAATCAATTGTCATGACTGTCATGGGCTAGAGTGTGAGTTTACAGCTTAAGTGCGGTAGCTATTTCTCTGAACACACTTGCCCCTCAGTACCCCATGATAAATAAGAGACAGCTCCTCTCTTTCACTAAAGGTAGGAGGGTGCACGTGGGCAGTTGCTGCACAGCAAATGATGTGCTCTGGCTTTCCCTCTGATAACCAGTTCCTCTGCCCATACCTTTCCTTAATAGCTTTAGTAATGACAAAGGCATAAAAAGTGGCAGTGTGGTAATGAGACAAAATTGGAGGTATTGTCAATATGGAGAGGATTGAAGCATAATGCAGGAAGATCTGTGTTACCTAGAGGACTGAAATAGTAGAAAAGAGCTGTAATTCAATAGCAAAATGTGCAAGGTCAGTCACTTAGAGGGGCAACTAGAAAGAACTTCTCTGACAAGCTCAATGGCAGGAAATGGCAGAGGAGGAGAGGAACCAAGGTACTCTCATCAGTTTCAGAATACGTCTGAGCCATCTGAGGGATGCTTCCAAGAAGGTGGCAAGCCCAGTCCTCAGATAGAATCATAGAATCATAGAATTATTAAGGTTGGAAAAGACCTCTAAGGTCATTGAGTCCAACCATCGACCCAACACCACCATGTCCACTAAACCATGTCCCTAAGTGCCTCATCTACACGTCTTTTAAATACCTCCAGGGATGGGGACTCAACCACTTCCCTGGGCAGCCTGGTCCAGTGTTTAACCACTCTTTCAGTAAAGAAATTTTTCCTCACATCCAATCTAAACCTCCCCTGGTGCAACTTGAGGCCATTTCCTCTCGTCCTATCGCCAGTTACTTGGGAGAAGAGACC
>NW_008824866.1:3121080-3171756 GCF_000699105.1 Pygoscelis adeliae
CCAGCTTCTCCAGGAGAATGCTGTGGGAGGCGGTGTCAAAGGCCTTACTGAAGTCCAGGTAGACCACATCCACAGCCTTTCCCTCATCCACTAGGCGGGTCACCTGGTCATAGAAGGAGATCAGGTTGGTCAAGCAGGACCTGCCTTTCATGAACCCGTGCTGGCTGGGCCTGATCCCCTGGTTGTCCCGCTCATGCCTTGTGAGCGCCCTCAAGGTGAACCGTTCCATAATCATCCCCGGCACCGAGGTCAACCTGACAGGCCTGTAGTTCCCCGGATCCTCCTTCCGGCCCTTCTTGTAGATGGGTGTCACATTGGCAAGCCTCTCTCCCGTTAACCAGGACTGCTGATAAACGATGGAGAGTGGCTTGGCTAGCTCCTCCGCCAGCTCTCTCAGCACCCTTTGGTGGATCCCATCCGGCCCCATAGACTTGTGAGCATCCAGGTGGCGTAGCAGGTCGTTGACCGCTTCCTCTTGGATTATGGGGGGTTCATCCTGCTCGCCGTCCCTGTCTTCCAGCTCAGGAAGATACAGCTAATATAGCTCAGATATATTAGGTGAGCCTCATGTCTCACCCTAAAGATATTAATATGAGCATACAGAGAGGTTTTTGCAGTTCTGATCACCTATATTAAAAAGGTGAATTCAAACTGGAATAATGGTTGTTTGGGGAAAGGATGGATTGTTTTTATAAGAATAGATTAGAAGACCTTGGTGTGTTTAACCTCATGGGGAAAAAGGGCTGGGAGGGAACATGTTACTGTCTAGCAGGGCAATGAAAAAACAACAAGCGAAAGGTCTTTTGGGAATATGACAAAACTGGTTAAAGGCTAACAGTTATGAGCAGATGAGGCCATACATGAAGGTAGAACTGGGAATGAAAAGTTGTCAGATAATTACAGAATAGTCTTGAAATTTCCTGGAACTTGAGAGTCCTCATGGAAGTATAAGAGTTAAAAAAAAAAAAAAATCTTTTAAAAGAGTTTTAAAGATTTTTTAAAGGTTTTGGAGGTTTAAAAATCACTTTATATGATGTGGTTCTCAGTCATAGCAGTTGGTAAGACCTGATGAGTTGGTAAGATGCCTTACAGATTTACAGAGGGCTTCTTAGCACTGACTAAATGAAGAGGAGAGAATGGTTCGGCTTGATAGTCCCAAGGTCTTGTGCAGAGTGAGTATCTGCTGGTTTCTTTTTGTTGTTCTGTTAGTTGGATCTCAACCCTGTATCCATTCCTATTCACTGAAATATTTGACAATAGCCTATAGTTAATTGTGTGCTAAAGTGCTGTGCTTAGTGTGGAAGGGCTAAAGGACATGCTGAAATAGTTTGCAGAATTAAGACCACAGAGAAGTCTGGGCTGCTATTTTAGTTTTCATAACTATCTAATTTTTGCGGTAATTTCATTCTGCCCTGTCATTTTAAGATGCATAGCAGAATATTTTAATGCTGTGTTTTTATATGGTGCATTTGAATTTTTGTTGTTGTTGTTGTTTACAGAATTCAGCATAAAAGTCAGGAAGATATAAGTCCTCTGTGTGGTGTGACCATAGTTCTTTGCAGTTTCTGGCAGCACTGGCAAATCTACTCCTTTAATTATGAGCAGATTAAGTGTGTCGGACCTCTATCTTCAAGTGATAATATATAGATATTCTTACTGTGTAATTAGTGTAGGTAAATCTTTGTCCATTTTAGTTGTATTACTCAATGGAAATTATTATTCTGAATTTTTATTACTACTAGCCTACAGTGAATGAAGGCCATACGGACTTCCAACTGTAACCAGAAGTAAAAATCCCATTAACTCAAGTGATACAGGAGTAGATCCATAGTCCACTGGAACCTATCAATAACTTGTAATCTTTAATGTTTGGAAATATACTTCTTTCCTTTCATCTCAAGGCTAGTGCCAAAAAATCCTTGATGACTTCAGCTGAAAGTTGCACAAGTGCAATGAGAAGTTCAATGTGAAATTTGAAGAAAATAAAAATGAAATGCATTTTTATGGTTACTAGCCATGACATACCGATGAGATCTCATGGATAATACAGGATTTCAGTGGGAGTCACCTGTGCTGAAAGGCAATTGCAGTGGAGGAGGGTGCATGTAGGAGACTTCAAGGTGTCTCATTATACCATAAAACACAATGATAAGTTTCAGAAATTGGAACACTGACATGTGAAGATTTAAAAAAAAAAATCTGAAACACTGGAAATTACATGTAAACAATAGGTCACATTGCATAGGGTCTGAGAATGTTGCTTTCAGCAGATGAGCAACTAAATTAAAGCCATGCAGTGATACCTAGGTAAAAGTATATAGTGGCTTATAGTATATAGAGACGTGAATCAGTCTGAAGGTGCAGAGGTGCCCCTGCATCTTAGGTAAAAGTGTAGCATAGACCAAGAGGTTACGGGACAGCAGAAACTGTAGGAGAGGCACAATTTACAATAATAAGTCATTTGACAGAATGGAATGCTGGTAAGTGATAGGAGGAATTAGGTTTGTTGATGTAGGAAATGAGTTATTTGGAAAGATACTTTAACTGGAAAATGTTGTTTTTCAGTGAAAACTGGAGAAGTTAAAAATGTGCAATTGTAAAATTTCAGGGGTCTTGTGTAACTTAATCTCCTCTTCAGATGTCTAAGTTGGCATCCAGTCTGCTGAATTTAGTTATCAAAATTGTGCCTAGATTTTGGATGTCACATAGAGCACCACTTCTGAAATAAACACATAAATTGCTGCTAAATTACAGCTACTACATTTAGGGCAGTGAGGATGCAGTGGACATCAGAAAAGACTCCAAACAGAAAGAAGCAGATGCCTTTCAAAGTCACTAGAGAAATCTTACTGGCCTGTCTCATCAAGAGGGTTAGGAAAGTTGGGGTCTTGGAGGATAGCTGAGCTGAAGAGCTTTGGGAACAAGAAGAGGTGGGAGGTGACAAACAGCAGATCTTGACCTGGCATGAGGCCATTTAGAGCAGGACAGAAATGGTGGTGGGCTGGGGTGAAGAGCTCTGGTGCAGCATGGGTGCATTGCAAAGATACCAGACACTGCTGAGCACTGTTTTCACCCACCCTTCTACCCAGGACTGCATCTCCCAGCCACCCTAAATCCCTGCTCACACCGTGCTCTCTCTGCTATCAGAAACGGGGTAGCTATGGCCTCATCCATCTGCAAGAAGCATTGCGCTACGCAACATGTGGGGATGCCTGCCAGAAAGAGGCGGGTGAAATTCACTGACCCCAAGTTTTTTTGACAAAGTGACTATTTACATTCATTGCCCTTAACACACTAAACTATTTTAAGCTTCAATGTGAATAAAGCTATTTTTGCTAGATGCATGGAGTGCTTGTCATTATTCTATGTGCCTCATCATATTTAGTGCGTAAAAATACTCTCAATGGAAATACCTGGATCAAAACCAACAAGGAAGCTGCACACATACTCCAAACACCTGCATATCACAAAAATTTAACAGTGCCAGCACCAAATAGTTCTGGTTTATCTCAGAAGAATGTTTGCAGCTAATCCTCTCTTGTGGACATAGATAAACATACTACAGCTAATACATACTTATCATAATTCAGCGGAGACATTTCAGAGTGCACCACTTAACTGCTTTTCAATTTCTTTTCCTGTTTTGCCATTATCATTGTTGTTTTTTTAAAAAAAAATCATTTACAGGTGATTGTTTGGCCCTGTCTTGGAACTACACTCGCAGTGTACTTCAACTTTCTTTTCCTCTCACTGCTGCTTCTCTTTGGATAGAAATCTACAAAGCTGTGGGAGAGGATTGCGTAGAGCACCTAGCTGCATTGCAGGTTTCTCAGGCCCTATGCCAGTAATGCTAGAGTCACTTTGGGTTTTGAAATTTAAATTGCAGGTATGTGAACTATATTTATTCTTCTGTTGGACAGTAATTTTTTTAAGTCAGATATCAATTTTCATTTCCTGAGCATTATATTTTCATTCAAACCAATGAAAGGCTATTTATTCTTTGCCTTTCTTTTAGATGTAATATCAAGTTCAAATCCAGAGTTGGTATAGATCAAGGCAGATTTACCAATGTACCAGTTTGCACTAGCTGGGCCAGTACTTTCTTGTCCTTGTGCTCCTGCTGTAACTGCAACGATGCTTTTCATCAATTCTCCCTCTTAAGCTGGTATTCTCCTCCTGCATGGCTCTCCTGAATTTCTGTTCCACAGACTTCAGCTTGTCCTAAATGGTGTTAACTCTCTGCTCCTGTACCTTGTGTCCCAGACTTTTCATCTGCTCAATCATGCGGTTTTACTCTCACTGATATGAAGCTTCTGCTGTGAGGAACAGATATTTTGTCTCCTGCATCTTCCTCAGAAGCATATTGTAAGAGGGTTAATGCAGACCTCCAGGTAGGTAGGTAGGACAGAAAGCTGAATTTTGATGCCATTCCCCTACTGGGCCAAGCAGCACAATTGCAGAGGTGGATAAAAGAGAGTGTGTTTGCCAACAGGTTTAGCCTACTTGAGTTTCCTCATCATCTGGAGACTTCTCTGAGACATAATTGTCCTGCTGTGCTTCCACAGTGTCTCTCTTCCTTGCATTGAACAAGCTCTTACATGCAATGCAGAGACTTTTCCTCGTCTGTGTGTTCTTTGAGACCATCCTGCAGTTCCAAAGTTGGGAAAGACAAAAGCAGTAAAAAAGGGCATTCATTGTTCAGTGTAGCAAACGTCTGATCTGAGGAAAAAAGGAGTTATTGATTCCACTTCCATAATGTGGAGCTCTCTGGTCTGGTCTGTCTCCACTGCTGTGGTTTATCTCATGTTTCAGGATGCATGCAGACTGGATGTTATTAATCTTTGATTCCATCTTTTGAGCTAAGAGCATATTTGCATCCTAGGGGTGTGTAGGGTGAGACCAGCTAGTCCTTGCCACCATGTAAGTGTTACTACCATGCAGCAGGGGTTTTGAAGTTGCAGCAGGATAGAAATCCCTTTCACTTGCTTCACCAAAAGTCATGAGGCCGTAGCTTGCAGGAAAAGAGGGAGAGTGTTAATTTGTTGCAATACTTCAACCACCTCCAAAAGAACTGTATCTCACTGTTTCCTCAGCCGAAATCTTTCCCTGTTCACGCATACCAGAAATCGGTCGTTTGCTGCTGTGCAAACTCCTTCTGCTGATTGGCCTGACCTTTGCATATTTACTCATGTGCCTCCATCTTCAAAGTTTGCTACACAACCTAGTCCAGCGTGTGCTGCATGTGAGGCCAGGAATTAAATGCAAGCTTTTGTGTATTCTTCTTTGAAATATGTGCATTTGGGAGAATGGGAATCTACCTTGTATATAAATATGTTCAGTCTCTGCTTTTCAATGATTGTCTATAATAGTTTGGCAGTGCAACTGCACTTCAAAAACTCCACTTTCTTTGTGAGATGCATTCCTCACACCAAATAAATATTTTTCTGCTAATATTTTGGTTCCCAGGCTGGTTTGATAACCGTTATTCTTTTGGGGTAGGGACAAAAAACATGCCAGTGTGAGGCATGGTTATGAACTGAATAAGCACGGACTGGTTTTGCCAACTAAGGACGATATAACAGTGTAATCACACACTCTGATAAGATCAATATATACCTAGTTGTCTAAAAATTAACAGTGGTTAAACATCTTGTGCTAGGACACTACAGCCTCTCCTGGTTTTCTGGTACTTTTGTTTATTGGCTATACCTCCTTTTTGCCTTTGATTCACAATCACAATACATTCTTTGAGAACAGAGATTATATGTTTCTACAGTGGTTGGCAACTGATCCCATTCAGAGCTGGAATTCTACTCAATAAAAATAAAGACTATGCTTTAGATGCTGGTGGGTATTCCTTCTCACAGATAGTCATAGCACGTAATATCTCAGAGAGGGCATGTATATATGATTTTGCATATAAAGTGTGTTTAAATCATTCATAGGCTTTAGGGAAGTGCCTGTAAGCCTATTTCACCACCATGGTAGCCCCGGAGCAAATGCAATGTTAATACTCCTGCTTAGTGATTTTAAATAGTTTGTAAGCTGCTGTAAAAAAATGTGTTGTCAAACTCTGCAACTAATTTACTTCTTCCAGTCTATAAAACAAGAAAAGGAAACATCTGTTTAAATGGGAATGTAATGGCAGTGGGGATTATATTTTTCTTGTCTCTGTTGTTGTTCATTGTGTTTAATCGGTTTAAACACCAAAAAATGAATGTCACTGATTAATAAGTAGTAATATTTATTAGAGCTTGAGACCCTGTACAAGCCTGTGTAGATGAACATTTTTGTGACACTGCTGGCATTTCTGAAATAAATTAAGCAGATGTGGGAACATTCCAGACATTGCTGAAGACCTAGTTCACTCCACATGGATGAAGTTATGGCAGAGTAAGCACAGATGACTGGAGCTATCAACACAACTTCTTTGTCCATAAGTTCTTTGTGGAAAGGGTTAACATGTTGTAAAAGGCATATCTTGCATGGGAATTTTCATATTCCTCTGTGTGATTCATTTATTTATATGTATGTGCTCTGTGTCTGTCTCTCAGATTATTCAGCCCCTGGTACGCCAGAATAAATGCTTTAGAAAGGTCAGCCCTGCTTGCAGGGAGCCAGCCTCGCTGTCCTCCGAACTCGCAAAACCCAGAGACTGTTTCTTGCATGTGCTTTATAACGTCCCTGAAGAAAATGCACTAGAACAGCATTCAGCGGAGTGTGAAAAACACTAAAGGGTTTTACCCTGGCCATTGTTTACTGTGAAATGCCAGTCTGGTGCTCTAGCACAGCTTGGGCCGAGAGGCCTTTCCTTGTCTGCTCTATTCTGCTTGGTTTCTGTGGGTTTTTTTCATTTATAAGCTAAGACAATCCGAGGTTAAGCTGTTGCTGAAGAAAATAAATAAATAATTTGATATGAATGTTTTGACATAATCAAGTGAGATGAACAAAAATACTGGGGGTACGTTCTATTGATCATTTCTTACTCTGGAGCGTGTGGTGCTCTGTTACTGTGCCTCGAGGACCCTGGAAGAAAACTGGCCAAGCCATGAGTGTTACTTTACAGGTGTAGATATAGATTGGTATTCGGATGGTGTAGATAAGTGTGAATAAAATAATGTATGAAAGTTTTTTATTGATTCAAGCACTTCAGCGGTATGTGTAAGAGCATCCAGAAGAAAGTTCAGGAGCAATGTCAGTAGAAAAAAGAACAGAGAAACCTCTCTAGAAAAAAACAACTGTTTGTTGGTGCCCAAAGTAAAATACACTGGAGTGCAAGGAGAGGATTGTGAAAGACATACTTAAACCAAAACAATAAAAAAAATGTGTTGGGGGAAAAAAACAAGTGTTTGAGGAGATGTCCAGTAAATGACAACAAGCAGTCAGTATGAAGAGTTTGCAGCAGTTTGTGTTGGACCTCCTTGAAGCATGAACCAAAACATCCACAGGATCTAGGACTTAGAGTGACATGTAAGGCTGGGATCCTCCAGAGACATGGTCCATCGTAGCTCAGGGTAGAGACTCTCTACTGACTGCGCAATAGCGCACGTACATTTCATGTGGTAATTATTAGAAACAGAAGCAAATCCAGGTGTATTCATGGTTTTGGTCTCCACATAGAAATGCATAAGCGATCATGGTTCCTTTCAATTTGCTTCGGGTAGCTGGAGAGGGGAACCAGAGCTCTGTAAAATTGCCTAAATGGGTCAAAGTTTGGGTATTTAATTTCTAATTTCCTTGACTATTTTTTGTCTCTATCCAACATTTTCTCTTCATCAAAACTGTGTGCTCCACCATTCCTAGTACTTGATTTGTGAAGTGTTACTCCTCTTCCACAGTGACTAACAGAACAAAATCAATGGTGGAGCATGTCTAGTGGGCAGTGAGGTAAACAATGAGTAACACGCTAATGGTAAACTCAGTGAAACATCAGGACATTAAATTTAAGACTTAAATCTGCACAAGGCACACCTAGGAGCCTAATTAATATTTTTGTGAAAAATAAATATCAGCTAAGAGATACAGCTGGATTTTCGTAAACTTGGATTTTCTGAATGAGGACTCAGGTGGCATTTCTTGGGGTTAAAATGGATTTTCTAAGGCCAGCATCTCTTTTGGGCTAAGCAGAAAAAGGCAGCTTAACAGCCCTTTAAAACATGGATTATGTACTTTGCTTTTATTTTTTACATATTTTTATGCATTTTAATCAGTCTTCTGGAAAGTCTAAGTCATGTGCTGTATTGTTAACGTCACAACGTCCAGCAGCTACCCTTGGTCAATGGGTGAAATTCAAGGTTGAAGGGATTTACATAAAAAAAAATATATATATATATATTTAACTCAGTGAAGACACTAAGATGAAAAAAAGGAACTTTGTTGTTGTTGTTGTTTTAAACAGTCCTTTATTTCCTTGAAGACTCACCAACCTGTGCAATTTTAAAATATTGTCTTATCAACTGGGAAAGAAGAAATTAATATGTCCTTTTAAATATGTCCTCTTCACATGAGTAATGAAATGAAATATGAAGTTCAGCATATGCAATGCCTCATCAGGAGATGAATGGGCCTTTTTTAAATGTCTCTGAAAGGCAACCATCACTTTTACAAGACCAAATAATGGAAGGGCTTAAAAATCCTGTATGCAGGCTATTTGTAACACTTGAACAATGTCAGTCAGAAAGATTTCAACCAGTGGGAAATGATTCCATTGGTTTTCTAGCTTTGATCACAAGAGGGAGTATTTGCAAGTAATCTTTCCTTGTAAAAAAAAAAATGCTGCTTAACAGTGCAAGCAGTGGATTTGGGCAATTAACTGTTTTCTGCAATGCACCAGCAGCATCTGTATCAAACTTGCAACAAGTGTAAATTTTTTCTCGTTTGTCTGTTTGTGGAAATGCACATGATGAGGAGACCTTCAGAAATTTCATGCAGATTGTATACCAATCATGGTGAACTGTTTTAGAGGAAGAAAATGTAGTCTAACACTCAGAGTCAGATTACCGTGGCATAAATTCTTTCTTAACGTACCAAAGGAATAAAAAATCTTTCTTTTACTTGTAGCTTTCTGCCCAAAAGAGACTGGCCTTTCCATAAAGGAAGCTTTAATTTCTATTAGTTATAATCTTTAATTATAATTTTTCAGAAGATAGAATGTCAAGGGAAGGAACATGTGGAGTGTAAAAATAAAAAAAGGCAGTTTTGGACTAGTGTGATTTAAAGCTCACAGTTTAAAGCTATCTGCAAGTTCATAACAGCAACAAAAAGTCCTCATTCGTTACCAGTGACATGACTTGCAGCTGTGTTTGGTGCTGATCAGTTATCTTACACTAAATAAAGGGAAGGCAACCCGGCTGGTAGAATAAAAATTTTAAAAAGTAATATTAGCATAGTTTGTTACATGTTCTATCCAAACATCTTGAAACTAAGCCATGAATTAGTGAAGGTTCATAACTTTCCTGCAAATGAAGAGTAATTTTTGCCCCCTCTTTGACCTATAAGCAGAATTTGACCCAGAGGGGGCTATACTGCTCATGCAGTGGGAGGGCAATGACACTGAGGGGGAAGGAGGGGGGAGCCTGTGTTATTGTAGGAATAGAGAATTGCTTGAGGTTTCAAAGGAAAATGGCAGCAGGCTTCATAATTCCCAAACTGCTGGGTTAACCTTTTCCTTATCTAAAAATGTTACAGAACTATTTGGGGATCAGAGGAACATGGAGCAAGGGAAGAAGGATTTGCTTTAAAGCCATACTGTCAGGTAGAGTTATGCTCTACATAAATGTGATTTTTTTGAAGACTGCTAGATCAATAGAAAATTTCCGTGAAATCAAATGTGGAAAATTATTCCACTGAAAAAAACCTTTTGTTTGTATTTAACCATTCCACCGCAGCGTCTGCAATCCAAAGAAAGCGGCTTTGTTCAAATTCTTCAGTGCAAATTTTTCTGGCTTTCTGTGAGAGCGATTAATCATTTTGCAGTAAGGAGAGCTGCTCTTTGTGGTCAACATGTACTTTTCCTGACTGCACAGAGGTGTTTTGATGATGGCTGGCAGAGCAGCGTGTCAGGATCTTGCTTACTGATGTTGGTGATAGGTGGTAATGTATCAGAGCCAGTGGGAATGTCTGAGTGGCCAAATTATGAAGAAGTGGAAAATGCCAAGCCAATGCTCAGAGGTGTGAGCAAGAATGGTGCCTCTCTGCCCTTCCCCTCCAAACTGCCATGCACACCTGCCAGCTCTGCAAAGCGCTTGCAAAACCTGCACTCTCGAGGATGGCACGTGTCGGCAGGCAGGGGAGAGGAAAGGAGGAGGCATCAGCTGGCCATGGCCCCATGCATTCCCCCGTCCTTGCACTTGGAAGGAGGTATTGCTGCTCTCTAACAAAGAGAAACTTAAATTGGAGAGCTTGAAGTGAGTTTTAATAGCTCTGGGTTTGCTCATCATTGCACACAGGTTTATCATTTCATCCCCTACTCCGTGTCAGTAGCCATTCTCCTTAATGCCTGGAATAAGCACCAAAATCGCTGTCCTGGAGCCAGCCTCTACCTACCCTGTCCCTCTGACCTGTATTCTTCTTGATGGTACCACCTCACGGAGAAGAGGCAATAGGATGGCATCCATTCCTGCCAAGTGGAAGTGTCCATGTCTTGGGGTGACCACTGGGAAATGAACCCATTTCATAGCCCCAAGAGCAAAGATACAGTGATTTTTTGGCTTTAACTACACTGAGGAAGCTTTCAGGCAATAAGTTAGAGGGTTTGCACAAAATCATCATTTTTTTTCCCAACTGTTACTGGATTTCCCCCAGTTCCCATGTCTAATTTCTAAACTGTTTCCTCTTTAAAAGCTACATGTTCCCTTCATCCTGGAGTTGCCCTTAAGAACGGGAGTGCAGAAGAAGAGAATATCCCTTCAGCTTGATGTGAATTGCAAAGCAGGGCTCTCTCCTTCCATTCTTAAACACGAAGGGTGGTACGAGTAGCAATGCTGACAGTGTACATTTGCAGATGCCACCATATGGGTCTTGAAAAACTAGTTGCACTGATGATTCCCTGCACATGTAGGAGACAGTTTGCATTGTTGGCATCGTCCCTGCACAGAAACAAGCACAGCTTAGCAAAGCTAAGCAGATGGCACTAGATCTGGTGCCAGGGAAGCACTGAATTAAAGGTTATACCCACCAGGTTTGATGCGGTGCCAGTTTGAATTGGTACAGAAGCTTCGGCCCACCTGCTTATTGGCCCCGTGACATCTGGCATCTTTTTTTTTTTTTTTTCCCCTTGGACTAAGCTAAATGCAGCAAGGAAAAATGTCATTTTAAAAGCTAGTTACCAATAAATGGGATTAAAATTTTCTAAGAAAAAAGAAAGCTTTACAAATACATTGTGTTTAACACTGCTATAGTAGAGATTTTGGGACAGCTTTGGGAAGATTATATGGTGGTAAATAAGGGTTTGGGTAAAACCACATTTTACGGAACCACTTAACGGTCAGGGCAGCATACTAATGAGCACACATAGCTGTTAGGAGTTTAGGCCTATCAGCAGCCTGCACATAACGGCTCACTGTCTCAGACTGTCACCGTACATATGTTGTCACTCAGAGCAGGAGAAAGATTTTACGCTATGCCACCTGAGTGTGTCTGGTGTAGGTGCCTAACGATGCAATGCACCCTGCTAAACTTACTGCCCTGCTGCACTTAGGTTTCTCCCTCATTCATTTCTGTTGTCCTACATGTTGCACCATTCACCTTGTGAAGATTATTATTACTTTTTTAAACCAGTCCCTCCTTCCTCTCCGCACGTTCACATGCTGTATACACAAATATGCTGCCATGGGGACTGTGCTTGTTGCAGAGACTAAAACTGTTTATATGTCTTCTCCATTAGGGATTTAATCCTTGCTCCCTTGGTGTGAAATGAAAGCATGCAGCTGTATGGCACTCTGGAGATGATTACCATTAGAGCTAAGCCTGAGTTTATACACACCATGAGCCAGATTAATCAACAATTTATTGACTCAAAATTGAATCCATACAGCATTGTTTTTTTCTTTTTTTTTTTTCTTTTTTTTTTTTAAAGGAGGGACTCAGGCTGCCTGAATAATTTTGGTGGAGAATTGTCAGAAAATCATTGAACCAGATTTATTAAATATCTGAAAAATAGTGACAGGCATTGTGTGATTTCTAAGGCTCCATCACAGAATGGTAGAGAAGTTGATTTGCTTATAAACTGTAGACATACAGGTTTAAATCATCAGTGCTGGTTTGGAGTCTTCATTACAAAAAGAAAGAAAAAATTATCAGCTTTGGAAACTGCCTTGAATTTTCTTGGCTTCTGAATAGTCAGAACCAATGTTTAGAAAAAAACAAATGAAAAGCTGATAGGAATGGATAAATAAAGCAATATATAGCTGAAGAGCTAAATGTACTGGTAAACCAGTTATAATGCAAGTGCATTTCACAGCAAAAGGCCACTGGGATCCTCCACACAGCAACAAGAAAAGCACTGTATGCCTGGAAATCTTTAGCTTGAGAATATTAAAAAAAAAAAAAAGGTGAATAATATTAAACATCCAAATTTTCCACTGCTGACCTTTGAGATAGAAAGTATTTGCAAGGGACCTAATCCAAAACCCACTGAAATCAGTGGAAAGACTTTGTTGGCTCATGCCTGTCTTTCCTTGACCTTGTTGCTGGTATCTCTGCCTCTCGCTTTCTCCAGCAGAGACAACTTCATGGTGCTTTCCACTGCAGGAGGCTGCCTCACAAGTCCTTTCCCAGCACAGATATGCATTGAGTTTCAAGGTGGCCACTGGCTTTTTAAACTTTCCTACAGCACAGCTTTGGGATGTGCCTTCGTTATTGATTTCCAGGGGCAGAAGTTTGGGGCTTTCAGCTCTAACCTTCTAGATTTGCTGCTTGTAGACAACAGCCTCATCGCAGTAAGTGAAGACACAAGAGCTGGAACTCTTCTGGCAAGGTACCAATGAGGATCAAAGCCTTGGAGGTAACTTCCTTCTCCAGCTGCCTCTGAAGCAGCCTGATCTGAGAACATCTCTATGATTGTCCAGATCTTCAGATTTTCAGGGATGGAGGTGTACAAGGGCAGCTCTGTTGGTTTTGGGGTTAAGTGGGGAGAGCCAGGCTGGCTTGCTTTTTTGTGTCTCACTTTAAGTGTTGCCAAAGCAATATTTGGGTTATTTTCTTGGGTATTGCTGAATATCAACACTAAAATAAAGACAATGGGCCAGACTTTGAACCCTTATTGACAACAGATCCTCCTCCTTGATTCTCTGAGCTGGGGGAATTTATCATTCAGTCCAGTAGCAGTACCAATTGAAAAGAGATTTGTTTGTTGTTGGCTTTTTTTTTTTTTTATAGATTGACAAATGTTCTATTTACATAACAGATTGGTAAATAGTTTGGAGAGAAATTGCTTTCGGTAGCTCCTCAGATTTCCTCATCTAATACTGCTTTCTCAGAATATTGTCTATTAAAATTATTCACTAGCATTTTCAAGTTATAGACAGTATCTCATATTACCCAGGGACAATGATGCTGAATTTAAAATAACACCCTTAAAGAAAAAGTTTATAAACAAGCAAGTTTATTACATATCTGTAACCAACATACAATAAGGATAGAAACTTTTCACTAATGACTTGCCTGAATTTAGTCTGTTTTCTTCTCTTATGGTTTATTACTACTGAAGTTTAGATTTTTCATCTAGCACCATCATTTCCATCACTGTCACTCTCTTCATCATCTTCAACTTCTTCCCCACTTTTAGTGCCTTCATCACTCTCAGCTTCTTCTTTGAACTCAAATCATCATTGGTTCTTCTTATGGAGTTTGAAATACAGTATTTCCTAAACCATTCCATGACAACTTCTGGATTTATCTGATCCCATGCTGTCTTAATCCAATGACAAAGCAGTGCTGCACTAGGACTTCTTTATCTTCCCTGTAGGAGTTATAGCAGGATCCCCTGCCAAGAGCCATAAGGGCTACAAATACTCTTTAAAGGGCTTGTTCTCTACTACATCAGGCACCTGCAGTTGTGGCATTCCTCCTGGTACAACTGCAAGAGAGGCATTCATTTCTCCAATGATGTTCTTCATTGCTGGTGTTAGATACCCTTTGAATGTACCTAGGACAAGCGTTCTCATTTTGCGTAACAGCACACCTGGTCTTGTGTTCCAAACGATGTTCAGCCAATCCTTCATTAAGTCTGTAGACATCCATCCTTGGTTTTGACACCTAACAATTATTCCAGTAGGCAGCTGGTCCTTCAGCATTGTTTTCCGCTTCAAGATCACATACGGTGGCAATTTTATACCATCTGCTAACACTGCCAGCATTACTGTAATGCATATTTTTTCATTCCCCAAAGTTTTGATGATGACGGATTTTGTGCCTATTTCTTCAATGATGTTATTGGATGGCTTATCAAAGGAAACTGGTGTCTCATCTGCATTTCCCATTTCGCTCAGCAGATAATCATGACATTTATGCAATCCAATCAGGTATTGCTAGAATGCAATGAATTTTTTGGTGAAGTCGGAAGGTAGATGTTGGCAAAGCAAAGTCCTTCTCTGTAGGCAAAAACCATTATGACACATCATCTGTATGCACCAGCCATTACCAGCCTTGAATTTTTGCCATGTAATTTGTCATGCTTGTGCTACTCCTTGAGATTTCCATTTAATGATTTCCTGTGTAACTAAGGTTTTTTTTTTTAATTATTATTATTTTTAGTGCACACATTCTGCAACTTATCATTCTCCTTGAGCAGGAGGGCTGGACTAGATGACCTCCAGAGGTCCCTTCCAACCTCAACTATTCTGTGGTTCTGTGATTCTGTGACAGTTCATGGAAGTGCCCTTTTTCAGGCACTGAATAATTTCTGCATTGAGTTAGTGCATAAGAGCTTCTGTTTTGATTATTTCCGTCTTGGCACATTTGCCTCAGTAGCATTATATTTCCTCTTGGACTCACAATTGTTAGCTTTTTCTGCATACAGTACCACCATGAGTTTAAAATCTGCATTGTAACTCCTACTTATACCTTTTGGTATGTTCCCTCTTGCACTTGTCCCTCTCATCTCCAGATGTTTTGCTATTTCATAACTCACCTAAAACTATTAAAAAAAAATCACAGTGGAATTCTCTGATCCACCCCACGCTTCTTCTCTAGTGAGTGAGAAACCAACAGCAAATCACTACCTTGTCTTGTACAAACTTTGGGCTGCTTTGGGCGTATTTGTGCACATAACTAAGGAATCTTCCACAGTGCACAGTCATGATATCTTAATAATGCAAAGGGAAGACAACCTCCAATTTGTAAGTTAAATTTTTTGGACAAAACCCCCTAATCTTGCTTTTGGGTAAGTGGAGTGTTGTTTTATGTTGCTGGAATTGTGGTCAGATTTAGTCAGCAGTTTTTGGAAGTCAGGAAACCATCAACACAGTCTATGTATTCACTCAAGGATAGCTAATTTTACTTATTGAACTACTTAAACCAGGTCTGCATAGCACATGACCTGTGAAATCATCTTTTTTGGCCAGCTAGTCCCACAAACACGGTGTGTACACTCTTGCATGGGCAGAGGTTGGCTGAGCAATGACCCTCAGCTATGGCCAGGCCTGATGCCTCATGAGTGCATACATACCTCTGGTGGGCTGGCCAGCCATCCAGTTAGTGTTTGTGCACCCAGAGAAAGATATCAGGTCTCTTGCCTGGTATTTCCTTGCTGTAGACTATATGACAGGTATACTGTCCCTCTACATAGACATTTCACCTGAGTAATATACAATAAATACTGCATACACGAATCATGCAATGCCAGATGGTAAGTAAAATACTGCTCATAACAACCCAGATACAAGGTATTTTCAATGCATAAAGGAAACTATTCAGAAATAACATTTTAACAATGAAAACGTAGTGACTTGAAATATTTTACCATATTTTTATATTTTGAAATACATGGAAGAATTACAATGAAATGATCTGCATTAACAGAAAAATCCAAGCAATCAACTCCTTGTCTTTGCATATAATTGCTTGAAACTAATCACGAGCACGGTTTAAAAATAACAACAAAATAAATTGGTAGCATCCTACACTTCTACTAACTTAATCCATAACAGTAAGCACTGAAGTTATATTTTTTTTTTTCACCCAGTGACTAATTCTGGATAATAAATTGTGTGTTGCTGTGAAGTGCCTCATAGCAATGGAATGTATTTAATTTCTTTAATTAAGCTACAACCGGATCTATTTTTAAAAGAGCGTTGTTCCTTCATTATTTTGGTGAGTTGGATTTAACTTCACAAGTTACAGAGTAGAACTATTTTATGGACTTTCTTTATTATTTGAATGGTAGACAAATAAAAGTGGACATAAAAAAGGTCGTTTGTTTTTGGAAGTTTTATTGCTCCAGTTACAGATAGTACATATAAGTGTAAAAAGACTGTGGCCCGTATTAGTTCCGCTATATATTTCTGGTTTTGCTCTTTAAATTAAAAAAGTGTGACGGCATGAAAAACAGATGCTTTCAACCCATTTTCCTCCAAAGTGAGAAAAAATATGTGTTTGTTTTGAGGTGCTAGGAAAATTGTATATAGGGATGGATCATTCTGAAAAGACTTTCTACTTCCTAAACAATTTCTTTGGAGTTGGCATAGACCACGTTGCAGTTCACAGGCTCAGGTCTGAATTTTGGAGATGAGTGTTTGATGCCTAAGAAAACATAAGTTTTGTTTGGTGCAAAATCTGCCCCACAATGTAAAGCCTCAAAACAAGACTGTATGTACATCTGTTGCATCTTCCTGTCTGGGAGAAATCTTGAAGCTGGAGGCCACTGAATGGCTGCAGATCTGCTCCATGCTGAGTACTTCTGCGGTATAAGAATGCAATGTGCTGTGAAGAAGGAAATGGCTGGAAGCCTTCACTTGGCAGGTCTGCATAATCTGGCTGCTTATGATTTTAGTCATATAGCAGTACAAGTAGATTTTAGATTTTTGTGTTCATTTTTCATCAGATATTATCTGTATATTCATAATAATGAAATAAACCTAGAACAGCTTGCAAACTCCTCTGTGGGTGTTCAGATTCCTCTTCTTGATTAGCTTCTTATTCATTTGTATTAATATCATCTCTTTTCTGTGGGATAATTTGCTAGTTTTCCCCTGGTTATTTCTTAAAATGTTAATACTTCGTGATTCTTTTCTAATTTGACTTTGCACTAAGATTATTTCAGTTTCAAATTTATTTCATTTTCAATTCTATTTCAAGAGACTTTAGTAATGCAGCGCTGAAAATGAGTATAAGTGTTAAGGGTATCAACTAGAGTAAATGTTAGATCATCAGCAGAATATCAGGCTTCTTGTTTCATGTGGTTTTGCACTGGCACATCATGTACATATGTCATTTTTAAGCACTGGCACAAGTAGAGAGTCTATAAAGTATCTAGATACAAAACCTGTTCAGTTTGTGCTGGATTTGCATATAAAAATGGGATTTTGCCTGTAAAACTACCCTAGTTTTCATACAACTGACATTGTCATACTCAAGTCTGATGTCTGTCAAAATCAGAGGGATCATAATTTTAAAATTTGGGCTTCAAGGTCAAGTTCAGCAAGGTCCATATTACCTCCACTGATATCAGTGGTGGTGTTTCCAAGGGCATCCTTTGTCTTTGCATTTTATAAAGCTTTAATACAATTTGCAACATGCTCTTCATTTTGAAAACAAGAACATTTTAGTGGAAGAGACATAAAGGGAAAGAACTTAAAGAGCTGCATCTTAAATACACCAGGTGAATAATTAGATGATAATGCCACAATGCAACAGAAGGAAAGAGAATCAACATAGCAGCCTGTATTAAAAATCAGTTTCCTTCCAGAACGGTCATACTATGGTATGACATCCACCATGGTGAGCTTCTGCTTTGAGTATACAGAAACATTCCCTGAGGAGGAACAGCACTTGTCTTTGAGATAATTTAAAGCAAACAAATAGCTGTTTGGGAAATCAAGATGGAAAAAATGTTGAAATTAACAAAATTTAAATAAAGGGCTAGCTATCGTTATGTTTTATAAGAAAATTGTTAAAAGAAAGACCTAAAATCAGGTTTTTTCCTCACATGTCTTACAATTCAAAAAGAAATTTAAAATTGTCTTCAGCAAAGATTGCCTACAGCTAAGAAGAAATTATTCTGCTACATCCAACTCAGTACTTGAAGGGAAGTACCAGCCCCTACGATGTGTAGGATCACTAATGAAGTCCAACTGCAGAGCTGGGAACCTGGGACAAGGGCCAGCCTTCACATAATGAGTCCCAAGATTATTTGGACAGGAATATGGAACACTTATTCATAGAATCAATAGTTCATTACAGTATCAAATTCAGACAAAGAAAATCATTTGGGGGGAGTGAATATTTTATTATTATTTCTTCTGCACTGGGAAATTTTGTATAACTAGAGAAGGGACTTGCATTGATTACCTGGTCCTGGGGTGAAATGACTTCAAGGTGATGAGTTTTGAAGCAAATTTGAATTAGGACAGAATTTCCTTGCTGGTGTGTAGTTATGGAGATTTAGGGAAAAGAAGCTTTTGTAATATTCAGATAAATATACAGTAATGGCAATACTGCAAAACCTCCATTGATACAAACGTTTAAACTCTCACTTAGACCGTGTATAGCTTCTTTCCTTCTCTAAATATTCTTGTGATAGAATAGCTGGAAAAGGATTACTTTTTAAAGACATGTGGAGGAACGTCTCTTAACAGCAGTTTCAGTTTCCAGTGTAACATTTTGCTCAAAAACCCTGAAGGAACATTAACAGCAGTGATGGCTTCTCCTTGGACTCATCAGTCAATGAGTGAGCAGAAATACGCCATTTGAACTATATCAATACACAACTTACATGTTGCTTATTAAATAAATGCAAAACAGTGGCTACAAAAAGTTACAAAATTATGCGAAATTATATGACAAATGCTTTTGAAAAAAATTATTCTTTGTTTGTGAAAACATGCAAACAGAATTACATGCTTAATTATTCACATAGCTTTAATAAGGATAACAATTCAAAATCCAGAGGAAATGCCTACAGTATTTGAACAGTAAGATTAAGCAGCATCTATAAAATATGGAATTGGAATTGGCTGTAAATATAACTAGCTCCTACTTTAATTTGACATTAGAGTCGTTCTAAGGACCCAGGACTTGGTCTGTAGTGAGCAACGGCAACTTTTCTGTGCTTCTTTGTGCAACAGTCAAAGCACCTAGTAGAAGTGACCACCACAAAATGTTTTTGTCATAACTACAGGTAAGAGATAACTAAGCAGTGACTGCTGTTATCAGAGTTTTCCATGCAAAAGATTCAGCGTGCTCTAAAAAAGTATCTGTCGTGTGACTACAATGTCGCTAAGTTATGACAAGGAAATATCTGTGATATGACAGTGGCATCGTACAACTGTCAATATAAAGTAAGTGCGATGGGATTGCTCTGTACTCTAAAGCAACTGTCATGTAATGGGGGCTGTGACTAGGCTGTAATAGCAATGTGACTGCAACGTGCCAGCAGAGTGACTGATAAGTAACTCCTAGAAGAGATGACTCTCAAGTAAAATTGGCTATAATAGTTTTGAAGTGCTGCGGACCCTATTTGCAGTGACAGCATTGCCCATCAACTTTGGCAGGCTTTTAGTTGGTATCTCATGAGAGGCCAAGCCAGCTTATGGCTGTGCATCTGGCAGCCTTTAAGGCCATCCTGGATAAAATATTTTATCACCCAATCAGAGTGATGCTGTGGTAAGGGAGCTGATGCTAGGTATAGCCTCATGAGCAAATGCTCCCCAAGCCAAAGGCGGGCAACACTGTTGGGTGGCCAAAACATGGGGTCGGACTGGGCTCCCTGGATGCCGTGCTGAGAGGTCTCATCCCCAGGACTCCCTGGGATGGCATTACCCTATGGTAAGCAGGACAGAGACCTCCATCTCGGGGAGGTCCCCACTGTGTGTGAACTCTTTGGACTAGACCTTTGTCCATGGGTTCATGGCCTCTCTGCTGGTCAGCCCTTCCAGCTTCCTGGAATTAGTCTTCAACGATGAACGCTATGGGCACTTGGCAAGTAAGGAGAGAGAATATTACAAATTAATTAAGAAAAAGGAAAGAATGATTATATTCATATCACAGATGGAGATATTGATGTTCAGATTAATTGATTTGCCCTGAAGCTATGCAGCATGTCATTAGCAGCCTTGTGATTACAGTAGTGTTGGTTGAAAAATGGTTTTCATAGATAGTCTTCAATTTTCCAATATATCAATGGAGAAACCTAATTCTCTGAAGGAGAAATATATTTTTTGCAAGAAGAAAGATGTTAGGGACTCCATATCTCCCCTTCTCCCCTCCCTCAGATTTCCTTAACTTTCAGTTTATCTCAAATAATATTTGGAACATCACAACTAAAATGAGAAAAAACAGAAGAAGAAAGGTTAAGAGTGCTTTTCATTTTCTTTTATATTTTGGAAGTGCAATGGCCATCTTTGCTTTGGAAGAAGTTCCAGATGGAAAATTAAAAGCTGCTTTAGAACGCCAAGTTTGCCTTATTTAAGATGAAGGCATGGACATTTTTACATCAGTGAGACTGAAGAAAAAGTCAATGATGCCATGAGAGGCCAGATGACTAATTTGAATCCTCTTCTTGCTAGTTATTGTTTCATATATAGAGATCAAACTTATTCTTGTTTTATATTGTAATAATAAAGAAAAGAAAAATAATCTACATTAAAGCTAATAGTCATTATCCCAAAATAATTTTTCAGTGTGAATTATAATCTATATTCTGTGTGTCATTTGCCTCAGGTTTAGCCAATATCTCAAGTAAATACTTTTTTTATATTTGCATACCACTGTATTTAGTGTTCTGGCGATGCATTTTTAAGCCTACTATTTTCTGGCTTCTGTTCTATGTCCTTTCTATATTCTGGTTTGCCTAATACTCACTGGATGGACCCCAATAGCTCTGTTGGAGTGTGGCTGTAGCTTAGCAGGTATTTTAGAAAACATGTTAATTTGGAGAACATTCTCTGCTTGGGAGATTGTGCAAAGTGGACTTTGGACCCAGCAGACTGTAAAGGCTCGGGAGGAACTGTTACAGCCTTTCTTCCTAATCCTTCTTACAGCCTTTTGGGTCAATAATCTGAGCACTAATGTTTCCTTAGATCTATTGTGTCAGTCCAGCTGCCTTGCATTCATATTAAATTTATGTGCTTAATATCTTTATGATATTTTAGTATGAAAAAAAAGGATGTGCAACTTATGCCAAAATTCAAAGAAATAATGTAGTCAGATTGCTGTCCCCTTGCACTCCCACCTTCAAGAATCCCAAATATGTTAGTTCATATAACGGATCATTGGTATGTATGCCATTGTATTCAGGTCACAAATCAAACCAACTGTGTTGGAAAGGAATGCAAACATCACTCAAGTGGAGAATAATATTTCATACTAAACAAAGGAGGACGGGAACAGTAGTTTATCCTATCTCAAAATGGTTCTGTTTTTGCATACCAATGCCTTCTATCAGCAGAAACACCTGCAGCCACCATAAGGTCCACCTTTCAAAGGGAACATTTTCATCTTTTCCCTTTTTCTTTAATATAAAGGAGCAAAATAAGTATACTGATGTACAATTAATTGTAAAGGCTCACTGCTGAAAAGATTTACTTATGGTTCGGCAGTGTAATCATCTGTTGGGCATTTGTTATAAATCATGGGTGTCTGCTGTTGTCTCCATTAATTAGTACACTAACTTATTATTAAGTAAGTCCCTTAAACATTATACGAGATCTGGGCTCTGCACAGGATTACTGGGGGAATGAGAACACTTGAAGTTTTATTGCACAGCTACAACGTGTACAGTAAACCTCTGGGTGGTGGACAGTTGTAATGCATAAGACAAGATGGAATATATATCCTTCAGTAACTTCTCTACCCATCCAGAATTATAAAAGCCCTTTATTTTCCAGCCTTCAATGTGCCAGTTCAGTCACTTGGGCACCAAATAAAGGTCTCAAGCATAATAATTCAAAGCAACTGGTACAGTAGCAAGTGAAGTTTTAAACAACAGTAGACAAGTTGATTAGAGCCTTTGGAGATGCATGCCCTGAATAAAGGTTAACCTTTGTGAACTTTGAATACAAAGCTTTCAGATGAATTTTATATGAAATCTGGTGACAAAGAAAAGCACTATTCAGCAAGGGCTGATTAATTGAGTTACACTTCATTGTAAACCCCTGACAATGATGGAAAATAAATTTAGCAATGCGCTTTGTAGCCATACAAGTTGACGGGATCTCACTAAAAAGCAAGAATCAGACCACATAAAGGCCCTGTTGAATACCTCTGAAGATAGTCTGGTGAGTGAAATGTAAAGCCAGGATTTACAAATATTACATAAGTGAACACTGTTACTGCACTCAGGCTGAAAAATCCTGTTCAAATCCAATAAGTGGTTTAAGATGTGCAAATAGAGGTTTCTGCAGGGAGTCAGGCATTAGAAGCCACCTGGAGCATGTGGTAAAGATTGTATCCATCAATACAGCAGCTGGGCTGAAATTATAAAGAGAGCTGCTTTCCATCACGCTTGTTTTAATGCATACATTTCTCCTGTCACTAGCACCCCAGGAAAACTACTAACTACAAAAATGAATGGTACCCATTACCTGATATTCATACTTGTGACAACAGAGACAACAATCACAACACAACAGTAAGCAAAAAAACTGATATCCAAATTATTTTTAAGTTGTTGCAGTGGAAAGATCTTGAGAACCAGTTGGTAATATTTTAATAACACTGTAGGTTAGAGGAATGAAGCAGGCATCTGGCATTCAATCCAAAGTTTCCTTCTGCTCCACACATTCCGTCAAATCATGCACCAAAGCATTTTAAACAAAGCAAGATCAGTAAAAAATTGTTCCAAGAGGGGGAACCCTACATAATGTTCAGCTGCATGCCAGCACTGAGGAAAATGTGACAGTGGTTTTCATTGTGATTGTTTAAAAATAGCATGGATTTACCCTAAATGTGTTCCCTATGCATAAAGAGTGCTTTTTAACCATACGGTAGTGTGGGACTGACTGTAGAGGCAGGTAAAGTAGCTCGGGGCTGCAAAAAAATCATCTGCGGTTTCCTTCCCAAACTGACAAGAGTGATGGGTCAGAGAAATGTGGGCCTCAAATTACAAAAACTACCATGAAAACAATGTGCAAGTGCCACTCAGAAACAGGAAAGGAAACCGTTAAATTGCTTGTTGTAAAGTCATGTTAAAAAATAATAATAAAAAACAAGCAAGCCATATTGCGTGTGTAGGGACAGACTGTGCCACTAAGTCACAGGCCCAAGCCGTGGGTGGTGTGGAGTAGTATTGTTCCCCAGCAATTAAAATGAACATGCTCGCCACACAAAAATGCAATGTGTTCCTTCCTTTGCGAGTTGTGCCCTCCCTCTGCCTGTGCTTCTTCTCCCTCACACAACCAGCAATCGTGGCGAGCAGCAGCAGTCGCTGGTGTTTCAAGGGATATAGGGGATTGCAAGTGTCATTGATGTCTCTTGGCAAAGAAGGAAGGTGAACAGGGTTCCCGAGTGCTTTCTGCCCTTTTCTTGTGCATCAGTTCAAGCGTCAGGAACCCCCAGTCCTCTATTTAGGTTATTATCTTATTCCATGTGGATTTTGAAGGAATACATTAATACTGATGCTGGGCATTCGGCAAAAAGCAGGTTGTGCATCCAGATGAATGAGGCATAGGTTGTGTAGTGGTTCCTATGCAGACCCCAGACGCACAGGGTCAGGTGGCAGGGCATCAGCCCTCCATCCCAGATCTCACACAGGTGAGCAGCAGCCATCTTGGGAGAGAACACCACGTCAATGCCTTACCTTTTTTCTTGCCTGACTTCTGGATATTTATGTTTTACTTTGTCTATGAAGAGAACAGCAGGTCCGCATTCAAACCTTACCAGAGTGTAACTTTTCTATCAATTAATACGTTGTTGTGCATGAGGAGAGCTGATAACAGCCCAAATTCTTTCACTGTTTACTTTGCTGTGCAGCTTATTTCCTCCATAGCCAGCCTGATTTAAATGTGTTAATGAGGGTGCCCCAACCTTGCCCTGAGTGATTAGTGGACCAAACCAGTGGAGATGTTTTAGCTGTTCTCCAACGTACCTGCACTAACAAGGGCGATAGGGATCTCAGGCGGTAAGTAGCTACGTGGGTAATCCCCTGCCGCGTCCTGCGTGTGCACACAGATACCGATTAACCTCCCCTGGGCTCCCTCTGAGCCTGATGCCTTTGTTCAATGGCTCTCACTTACCCCAACCACAATTATACGGTTTTCAGTCCCCCGTTATTTTCTAGGACTGCTTTCTGAAGTATTGACGGAGGAAGGGAGAGAAGAGGTTTGGTTTTTTTTTCTGTGTCCTTGCCTCCAATCTGTAGATCCTTTCACTCAGCAGAAATCTGTATCTCTTTCTGCTGCCATGGTGATTCAATGAGTTCGAGATTATTTTGCTAAACCTGCCTCTCCCAAGAGACGGCGGTTTGATTCTCGGCGTTCTTAGACAGGTCAAGAATCGCATTAGCTTGGGTCAAAAATGCTCACAGTACAAGGAGGTGAGTTTCAAGATCTTGGCAGAGCAGCAAAAAGGACTCACTCTTGGTTCTTGTGATAGACGTTACAATGCTGCCAAATAAAAGCAGTTTTGCTGAAAGAAAACTCGCAGTGGTACCACTGCAGTCAGAGACAAACCAGAAGTTGTGCAAATAGTCCACCCACGGAGGAGGATTAGGAAGAATATGATATGATAGCATCAGGCATAATAAAGGAAGAGATGGCAGGTGAATGACATGCTTGTTTTGCATCTTTGAAGCCATTTAATTTGAGACAAACTGTTGTGCGATAGCTACTCAGTAGCCTAAAGGCAGAAGCACATTTATGCTTTGCATATCTGTGACTTGTGTTGCACAAACAGCAGTATAAAAGGCCACTGTTCTTGGTTTGCGTGTGCACACGATTAGGTCCATTCACAAATCTGCTGCTATTTATGGATACACCAGCCAGCTACATAATGCAGCACATGGCTCTTTCTGAGCATGCATTCTGAAAATCTTAACCTTCTTATCTTGAAGCAGAACTGGGTAAAAAGCAGAATTTTTTATCACATGGCAAAGATGATTCTAAGATGTGTTCTATTTTGAAATGTAAGTTATTAGAAAGCTACCATAAATTGAATAATCTTCCTAAAAATTAGTAAGTGGACTTCATAATAGTTATGTCATAGTTATGTCTAATACTGGAAATAGTCTATACATATTTTCAAGATGATGACTTATTTCTTTTTAGGGAGGAAATACTAAGTGGAAGATTCCACAGAACTGATGCTTCTAAATCTTCGTCTCTTACCATCAAAAGTTCAGTAAAAAACATTTTACCCATATCTATCTTGAAATGCTCTCAATATGCAAACTTCTTGTTGTGGCTTATTTATGTTTTAATACCTTACACATCAAGTTTTATCTAAAAACTTCAAAACACTTTGCAAGAAATAGATTATGCTACAGTCTAGTGGCAATTATTATCTTATTAATTTTATGGAGAGTTGGAAGAACCCAGGTCATATCAACTGATCTCTCCTCAATCTCACTCTGAACATTTAATAAATCTTGGTTCATTCTGAGCAAATTTGGGTGGTTTTATTCAATGTCAGTGGTTTTCCACAGCTTTAGCAGTATCTTCATATTCTGCCACCAGTCCAGTATAAATCCAGGATGCCCTTGCCATGACCAGGGACACCGTGCAGGATACATAAAAGAGTGCTCAGCTGCTCAGCTTTACTTACATTGTCATACTTGCATGCTACTGTGAAAAGTACATTTTCGGGTAGGCTGTGTTTCAATTTACAGCAATAGTTAGTATACTGCATTGGACTGCTTACAGCCTTTTTCCTCTGTGACCATGAACTTTAACTTCTTCTGTGTGAGTGCAGAATATTGCAGGGAATTTTATTTCTTAATGTTTGTGTTGTGCCCTGACTTGTTCCACATGACTTCTTTCTTCATGCGTTATTTTTAGCTGGCAGCCTTGTAAATGCAGACTTGCCAGTAAGTGGAGTTCAAGTTCAGTCTCAAAAAAGCAAGGCTTTTAAAAAATAAATATGTTGACTAAATATTAATTTCAGGAAAGAAAACATTCTTGGATGAAGCAATGTCATAGCTTTTGATTTCTCTGATTTAGAAGAAGCAGGGGAAGGAAAGAAATCAGTTGAATACTTTCCATGGAAGTTTGCAATTTTGTTAAAACAGTTAAAGTCATTAATTTGTGAGTCATTCAGAGCTGCAAACCAGATTTACCTATATATGACAATACATACCTGAACTCTCAAAGGTAATGGGGCTATGGGTTGTTTGTCTTGGAAAGACCTTTTTTTGTCATAATTTTTACTATGTACATATATTTTTACAGGAAATTTTGTCTGTTTCTGCTATTCTCAATGAAAGCTAACAGGGAAAAACTGACGCTGCCATCTAGTCCTGGGAAAGTTATTAAGGAGTTAGATTACCTTGTCTAGGAGCATGGACCAGCTTTCACTCCGCAGCTGGGACTGGGGTGGTGTGTCCTGCTGCAGACAGGGAACATCATGGGTCCATTCTCCTGTAAATCTGCTGCTGCCCAGCACTAACCATCGTTGATATCCACTGCGATATAGCTTGACAAGGGGAAAACCACAAATGCATTTTACAGTGGAAAAGACAATTCAGAAGTCGATAAAAAGTGCTTGATGGCTCCAGCTTAGACACAGGGAGGACCCCAAGCAACCAGGTCCAGATGTAAGGGTTTAGATTCACAGTCCCAGAGTCCAGAAAACCTGCCAAAGTGGGGTAAAATATGAAAAGGTGAAACTTTAGACTAAAGATGGAGATCTGTGGCTAGAATTTTTACTATAACTAAAAGTTAGCTTTCATCATGCAAATTATAGTAATTTTAAATACCAAGCTATGTGGGAAAAAGATTGTCAGAGACAATCTTTATTTTCCAGTATATGAATAGCCCTTTGGCTGAAAATTGAATGCAACCAGCCATTTCCTTTCCCCATCCACTTTACACTGTTCCTTTTCCTCCCTCACTTGTGTAAGTGCCTAGATTAGGCTACATGTCAGCTTGACCAGAAATAAGCCTTTTCTATGCACTTCTTGTCTTCTTTTCCCTGTGTCTCCACTTTAGGAAGCCATTTGGGCAGGAAGGAACAAAAGAAAAAAGAAAGACTTCCTAAATCTGTACTTCCCTCTTCTGAGAAAGGCCTTCTCCTGTCTTGCTGGAAAGGTATTGACCTGAATTTTTATTATTCTTCAGTAAAAAGTTGAAGCTGGATAAACATAGCCTTCTCTATCGTAGGGAAATTTGTATAAAATTTGCTGTGCCTGGATCAGTTCCAAAGTTGTTATCTCTGGATTAATGGTCCCACCTGAGCTGAACACAGTGCTTATAATGCCAGTAACATAGGAGCTGAATCAGCATGAGCTGTAGTATCTATAGTCCACCATCACCATGTCTGCAAGTAGCAGTAGACACCTTAACACTTGTACCTTTGCCTTTTTGTGAAAGTGCTCTCTGAGAATGTGAATCATCAGCTTGATGTACATTTTAACTCAGGAGGCACTTCATAACCAAAGGCATGATTCTGCTCAGAAGGAAAAAATTGTGAGCCTTCTTATTAACTTCAGTAACAGCTGGATGATTTTTTTTTTTCCAGTTTTTAGTTTTCAACTCGTTTCAGTGTGAGCATAGCCAATGTGAATATGTGCCTTTTAAAATCTGTAGTACATAGAAGGATGGATATTTTTATGTGTCAGGGATTCTGTTTTTTTTTGCCAACCATGCATGTTAACTGCCATTAAAAAGCTCAAATTGAGTTTGGACACTGGTGTTGAAAATCAACAGATGTATTTGAACCATGCTTAGACTGATGGAATTCTGTTTTTTCAAAACTGCTATTTTTTCTTACTCTATGAATATGTTGCCATGCCAAAAGGATTCACTAAGAGTGGAATTTCCATGAGAAACACTCTAACATTAAAAAGTCACAGTCTATTGGATCATGCTTTGTCTATTGCAGGATTTTACACAAGTTTTTATATGTTGAATTGACTAGAAATGTAATTCTGCCTGCTTTTACATGTATGCTTCAACTGAACAAATATCCTCTCTGCATCTCAAAGCTCAATATATTTATAAGCTATGTGGTTTGCTTTGTTAGTACAAACTTTCGCTTCTCCCCATTCTCCCTAGTCACTCATAAATAATACAGACCATAGTACATTCCAATTTTTCCAACAATATCTCCTTTTTGCATTTATCTATTTCTATTTTTAGCATTCACAGTGAATTGGTGAAATTTAAAACTAAAATAAATACTTCCTTTAATGAGGAGTACAAATGAGGAAAAAATGGAACTAGGACTGACTAATTTCAATTAAGGTTGCGTATTTGATCCATACGCTTTGGTTCTATATTAAAGTGACAGCTTAATTGGCAGTTGTGGCTAGATCTAATTAAATCTAACAAGGACGATGAGCCTTTTTAGGTTGGCACGTAGATACAGGCAAGTTACATGGGTATGTTACTGTATTACGTATTAGATTTCTTGAAGCAGAGGAAATATAAACATGTCTTTACTGTGCATCTGGTACTAATGTAGGAAAACACGACAAACATGGAGAAAAAATTAAAACCCTTTGTTATATTTATAAATTAAATTTTATTAGCATAAATATCAGATTCTGATTTTCAAATAGGGCTTGGTCAATTTTACGTATTTAAAATAAAAACTAGTCCAAATAGATGAGAAAGATGCACTTAAAATTCTTTAATTAGAACAATGTTTTGCCTCCATCAAGGAAGATTTTGTCAGGGTTACTCTTGGAAGCCCCTGAAATAGCACATTTTCTGTCTGTAGCACTGAATCCATTGAGGTTATCCATGTATTTACATTGGTCTTCTGTTTTCTTTTTTTATCTGTGAAAGATGCAGACCTTATTCACTGATGATAAGTACTGCAAAGTGCTTGTTGCTATCTATTGCTGAATTTGCTTCTTCCTCCATCTAATCTGATTCTTTTGTTCACTTATGTATTCACGGGGTATAAATGTGTCAAGGAAGACAAAGTCAGCTGAAAAAAATAAGGGATATGTTCCAAGAAAGCAGTACTAGTATGTTAAAAGAAAGAAACCGAGAATCAGATACAAACTTTATAATTTAAAATTAGCCCAAAGCAAGAGTAAGTTATGCCAAATATTACGCAGCGTTTAGGTGGTAAATCCTTGCCATCCTCGTTTTCTGTTGTTCAGTACTTATTATTCTTAATAACAGTGTAATTTATCTCCTTCCTTGTAAAAATCAACTGATAAATAAAATGAATGTGTATGCATATATTTGAGTATACGTATGTGTATATCAATGCACTAATATCTACATACCTATGCAAAGAAGCAGATTCTATTCTCATCTCTACAACACATCCTCAGGTGTTCCTGAAGAAGTTATACTAAGCAGGGCTTCTGCACTAATTTGCCTTCTAAGGGGTTTGATCTGAGGCAGATTTTTCATGTGTGCTCAGAACTCATTGCTCCAATGGACATCAACGATAGTTTTGTTTTGAATGTACAAAGAGCAAGATAATGCGAACTAATCAAAAAAAGGGGTCTCACAGGTCTCAGATTGGGTACCCAGCATCAGTAGACACTTTTAGGATTACTTTCTATGCCTCATGTCCCCAGCTGAAACATAAAGAGTAGCCGCTTCGTCATTTCACAAGGTTGTTATGAAGATAAGTGTGATTAAACAAGATTTGGATAACGTTGTGATGAGCACTGGAGAAACATTAATCATTCTGATTTTAGAAGGCTGTTTCAATAGTATGCATCAGGGGGCTGCAAATGGGACAGGAGAAAGAAGAATGGATAGTTGTTCATTAACTGACTAAGCACGGTCTACTTTGTGCCCTAAGTGAAATCAGGATACCATGCAAAAATGGCTTGTGATGAGGTTATCAGAGACTGTATTACTAAACTTATTTATAGAAAATTGCATTTTCTAACTTTTAAGTGCTTGACTTTCTAACCAAATTTATGGTCTTCAACTGTTTTTTAAAATATTTTGCTTGTATTAGAGACAGGTAATTAAATTGCAATTTCACTTTTGCAGCTTTGTGATTTGTATGTGAGTCGTTAAACATTGTTGTAAGTATCTTGTCACCTACACTTGATAGTTTTGCTCAGCACCAGCTCTGCACATTGTATTTGTTAAGATATCCCAGTCAGACATTTCTTGCCTCATATATTAACACAGGTTATCACCGGGGCAATTTTTCTCAACCTGTTCTTGAAGTTTATTCCTTCTTTTTCAAGACTAAAGAAAGGTTTGTTTCCCAAAGTTTGCCTCTCTTTCCTAAGTATCAGCAAGGGTATCAATAGAGACACACTCTCCCTGCAAATCTTTCCTCACTGTCTTAGACCACCATTGCGATGGCACTGCGTCTCCCATCACTCATCACTTGATGCACCCCTGCTGCTCTGGTCAGTGACTCCACATGCATGCCATCTCTCTTCTATTTTATGGTGGGTTTGAAAAGTGAATAATATGCCCTAGTGAAACTGCTTAGCTTGCTTTCTTTCTGACCCAGTCTGGGACTGAATAAAAGGCTACCTAGCTATACGCTAAAGAGGACAGAGAACAAATGGTTTCTTTTTGCAGGACATTTCATGCAAATGAGCTCGGGAAAACAAGATCCTTTATAGCTTTATCGTTAGGTGGAAACTCACCCAATGTGACTAAAGCTCTGTTCCAGCCTGGGGTGTTTTTCCTGACCCTGTTTTACCAGTGCTGTACTTGGAATTCTGACGAGCAGCAACTGGTGCACGCTGCCGACCACAGCTCTGTGAGTGCGTTTAGTAATGTGCACACCACCACAGGAGAAAATTGGGCCAGAAATCACAGTCTGGAGGCAAAGAGATTTCCCTTTCATTAAACTAACAGCAGAAGCTCTACTGAGCTTTTCTCTGCAAGCTGTCACTCTTGGATGTTTCTATAGACTTTCCAAAATGCTAAGTTGCAGTAAATAGCAAATAAAATAATTTGGCCCAGTCACCATTTGCATCTATGAAGTTTTACATCTCAGAAAGCTCCTAACAATCAGACAAGCTCAACAGATTTTGAAGAAAGTGTAATCAAAAGCCTGGAGGATGTGTTAGAAGTATGAGTTCTGCCTGACTCTGCTAGTGAAGATGAAGCCAACTGACAGTGCATTATAAAGAATATATGTCTCTGTAGCGATGCCTTTCATGGAAGAGCACTTGATACTTTCTGATGATGAGCAAAGAGATTGAACAGTGTGGTTTTAGTATGGCAGTCATGCACTCACAGCTATGTGAACTGAACTCAGAGAGGTAATGGACAGCTGAAATTTTTGACTGATGTTTGAGGGTTGCTGTTAGCCAAAGATCAGTAATTTTTGGACTTTAGTAGCTAATTTGTTGTTTTTCTGTAACAGGTGGGTCATTAGAACAGGTGAATCATTTGTTAACAAGTTTTGTTCTCTAGAGATAAATGTCATTGCATATTTGGGCTTTTTTAAATTCATTTTTGTTAAGCATGGTATAAAATGGTAATATGGACTTTTACTGTACAGGATGGATTTATTCCAGGGATAAATCTGCATGAGTCAATGCTGATCCTGTAGAGCATGTTTTAAAACTGTTCAGTTGGACTTACCATCAGAGAAGACAGAGTTGCTGCATGGCAAGGGTGTCTTTGCTGTGTTGCATGTATAGTTCCAAAATCACAGCTTGCTCTTTAGATCATCCAGAGAGACAGAGGGAGAGAAACTGCTGGGTATATAGACTGTGATTGCTTATTTTAACTCAATATAAAACATAAGAATACAAGACTTCTGACAGCTTTAAAGCTCAGCAATCTCCAATATGTTGATTCTGCTATTCTATACATTTAATTTTCTTTTTAAAATGTATCATATTTCTCCAAGCAGTGATTTGCTTTTCAAATTATCATTGCCTAGCTAAGACTTGTGTACCAGGTGCCATGTAAAAGCATGTTAAAAGTAGATAAAAGCAATTTATCCTGCCCTCTAATTAGAGATGTCTTGTCTTTACCACTGACAATAGCAGTATGCAGCTGTGGCAGAAGAGAGATAATAGCACCAGAGCAGAGAGAAATTAAAGATAGGTTATCATATGTTGGCTGATGTAGAGTGTCATCTCTCCATTGCATAGCTAAGATGGTCCTTAGGAAGAATACTAACTTAGCTCTTGGCCTGACTCAAGCAGATTTATTTTAGTTATTAAATCCAAGGTAGGATTTTATTATAATGAGGCAAGGGGGGCTGAATAATAATGTCTCCATTAAATACACAGAAAGAGAATGTGACTCACCGTGATTACTGTATCAATAAAGACATGCACACCACGTCCCAGGATGTGCTGGATCTTTATGAGAGTGGGACTGAGATTAATTTTTGCCCTGCATAGAGTTCCTCTTCAGATGAAGTGAATGAGTGTCGGGGGGGTCATATAGTGGGATAGATGACTCAGTGGCATGTCTCCTGGATGATATAAAGGGTACCTTTAGTTCAGCAAGAGGCTCAAAAAGAATGGGAAAAGGGTGGCATAAGCCTATACAGATATTCTCTTTTTAAATCCTGGTGCCTCAATATGTTACGTACGGGGAGTCTGCACTGGAAAGATGATGTGGTAAAAAGAAATCACCATCAGGGTTAGGACTGAGCAGTGTCTCAAGAACTGCGAAGAGGCTTGATGAGGGAGACCCAGCAGGGAGAAACTGAGTAAGAGTGGAACTGGATAGATGATCTGTGATGGCTTTTGAAAACCAATTTCCTCATGCTGTATCAATACTACTGGGGTAAGACTCCTAAGTCCTTACCACAAAACCATAGTCGCCAAACTGTTCAGGAGTTAAAGAACTTGTCCTTTGTCTTCAGGGAGATGCTAACAGGGGAGTCATCATCTGTGCACTTTGTCCAGGTCAGAAGAGATCTAAGACCAAGGCCAAAACTCATTTCTGAGGGAAAGCGTGCTGGTGGGGAAAGGCTATGTTCAAGGCCATGGTGGGGAATGAGTTCATGACCAGGAAATCATAGAATCATAGAATCATAGAATCATTAAAGGTTGGAAGAGACCTCCAAGATCATCGAGTCCAACCATCAACCCAACAACACCATGCCCACTAAACCATGTCCCTAAGCGCCTCATCTACCGTCAGAAGAGATCTAAGACCAAGGCCAAAACTCATTTCTGAGGGAAAGCGTGCTGGTGGGGAAAGGCTATGTTCAAGGCCATGGTGGGGAATGAGGTCATGACCAGGAAATGGGCTAGATTACACCACAATGCTCTGTACTCATGCAACAGTTGACATATGTCTGTGCTTCGGAGTTAACTCATGGTCAGATCTCCTGGACTGTATGACATGGAACATTGTACTGAACAAGCCTTTCATGTCCTAGATCCTGATTGCATGAGATGGCACATTATGCATCTTTCCAGTGTTCTAGATATACGTGCAGACATAATAAAACTGAAAGAAGGCATATTGAGGCACAAAAAGAAAATAAATTTTAGTGTATAGCATTCAGAATCAACAATGACTTCTGAAAATCTAAACAGACTTCCAGAATGAGTAATGTTTGCATTGACGTTACTTAAGCTGGGAAATAAAATATTTGTTTAGAACATAATAAGTATAAAATCACGAGTCTCCCTCCATTGCTTTTGCAGTGTGATGCCTGAGAGCAGTGCTTATCACTCACGTCATGCTGTGATATCGCAGGTACTCCACACTGAGAAGCAGAAATTTTTTTCAACTCTGACCTCTGATTTAAGCTCCTGATTTAAGGGAAAAAGGATCAAGAAGTACCCCTCTACTTCTCTTGTTATATCACATACAGACACAGTATAAGGTTTGTTGACTTCTTCAGTTGTCTTAACACATTTTAGTAATGCCACTTGCAGTAGTTGAAATTTTCTCCAAAGATCTAATGAGTAATATTTTAGTACTATCGGGCAGAGTTGGAGGGGAATGTGCAGGCAAAAATCAGTTTAACTGATTTGAAATAGACTGGTATGTTTCTCTAGATCTTTCACCTGACTAGATCCCATCAGGGATTGACAGTGATCAGACTCATTCTATATTAAATAAAATGCTGATGTTACCTATGAGCGTAAGCAATTCCTGTATCTCTTACAGGGATACCGTCACTGAAGAGGACTGAAGATAAATCTAGTATATATACTCTGAACTGTGGTACTCACAGCAACAGAGAATGATCTCCTTAGATTAAATCTGAGCTTTGTTTTCTGTTTTCAGAGAACATGAATTTAAGTGCTGGGATCAATGAGTTCATCCATTCCTATATTGTCAGTGTAATGCAGAGAGTAAGTTCGAAGGTCTTAAACTTGTATTTATGTAGCATCTGAAGTATCGCAAAATTTCACCCTGTAATTTTAGAGTTATATCCTGTGGTTCTAAGCTTTTCAAAACCTTTTCTGACTTTATAAATACAATTTTACATGATGCCTAGTGGGATTACAACGTGTACTGCAGGACCATAGCTAGGCTTTCAATTAATGGCCTCATACTGCTGCTCACTGTTGCCAGGGAATTGTTCAGTTTCTCCAGGACCACAACATCTTCATGGTTTAAATAGCAGAGTCAGGTCACTGATACTGCTATACCTGTTAGGTTGCATTGCTTAATGGACGTAATTTTTTTTTAGGCTGCTGTTATTTCTTTTTGTTTGCTGAGTAAATCTTTGTTTGTAAAAGTTTATGATGCTGGCAGGATTGGGGGTAAAAGTCTCACATGTATCTAAGTCACTAACACTGTGAATTGCTGTGACCCTCTGAGATATCATGCTTACCATAGGATCCCTGCCTCCTAAAATTAGTTGAGAGTATGAAATAATTGCAGTTCATCCTCTCACCCAACCACTTGACTGCTGGTGTCACCATGTTTCCTCTTGCAGACAACACATCTCTGTAATGCAGGTCAAATGCTGCAATAGCAGGGGAAGAAGGAGGAAAGAGGTGGGGGATGTATCATGTGAACTAAGAGAATGGCAATGCATACAGTTGCCTCTAGCACAGAGGCGGCTTATGGAAAAGGTCTCTTTGGGACTGAGCTTTCAGGGAGAAGATGAAGGTGAAGGGGGAACCTCAGGTGATGGAAAAGATTGCAGCAACAGAGAAGGTAGACAGACAAGCACAAGCATGAAACCAGGCAGAAAAGCCAAACAAGCAAAGTCTGCAGCATACTCAGTGCTCACCACCTGGGAGGGCTGAACTCCCATGAAGCGGATGGAGAGTGGATGAGTGAGCTCGCAGGGCACTGGGGGACAATGGCCAGAGGCAGGGAGGTGACATGGAGGCCCAGCTGGACAGCAAATACATGGAGGTGGAGAAGAGAGGACAGTGGACCTGTGATGGAGTGGTGGTTTGATGGTAGAAAGGCAGAAAGTTAGAGACAGGGAAGAATCCAAAAGTATCCAATAAACCCAGTGGCTGAGAAAGGGAAAGGAAAATGGAGCTATGTTCTTGAGCTGGGACAAATGATCTTTGGTGCACAACAGGGAAAATGACAGCTTTGTGCCGCCTTAGCAATCCCTGAACTGGCAGTGTGTTACTCAAATACGGACTGGCTTCTAAAGATGAGGTCAGCAGATGTTCATTGGAGGTTGCATCGACCTTCTGTTCACATCAAACTTGCCAAAGAAGCACAGTAGGCAACTGCCTACAGTAAGTGATTGCTGATGCAGTAAAATAGCCGTGACTTTCCTGACTCCTTTTCTAGATCTGCCATGGGTGGTGCCACCAGGAAAAGGGCCTGGATGTCTGGGGCTGTGGTGACTACTGAAGGGGCTGAAGGTGAGTGGATCCTCCTGCTAGTACCAGTCCCTACCCCAACCTTCCCCTTGTTCATAGTAGTGACAGAAATGGCAAATTTTCTTCCATGTTGGCACCACTGTGCTGCTTCCAGTGCTAGGACCCTTGGTTAGCTCCAAGGACCATCTGAGTAGCAAATCCAACTTCTCCTACGCTCTAAGACATAATCCAGGTTCTGCCCATTTCTGTGCTTCTTACAGGGGCTGTGAGCAGATGCTCCTCAGACTGGGAGAGGAACCTTCCCTGAGCAGCAAAGCTACCTTTGCGGTTAATTCATGTCACTGAAGTGGCACAAACAGAAGGAGCTGAGCTAGTTCAAAGGGGCCATCATCAACAGGGTCCAGAGTTTTGTAATTGCTAGAAATTTCCTTTCTGCTGTCTGGAATTCAAGAGCAGATAATTTGTGATGTGAGAGAAGCTGACACTGCCAGTATCATGTCTATATTTACACTTTTAATGTATATATTGAATCTGGTAACAAGGAGTCCAAACTGGTGACTGCAGCTCCAGCCTTGGCTCGTGTTGTGAGTTTGCATTAACCTCTGAAGTCTGGTCTTTTAGAATGGAGCGTGTGCAAATTGCAGACACCTTTGAGGGTCTAATTGGACGTACAAATGGTGTAACAGCTGACCAGAGATACATTGGAGCTGGTTGGCTTCATGCACAAGTAGCTAACTTGTATTTGCAGTTCCAGCAACTGCACACTTATCAGGTCTAAGACTTCATTTTTCATAAGTGGGAGGCATGACTTTCAAAATTGGATGCCTAATACCATGGATTAAAAATACTAAGAAAATAAGGTAGCAACTAATTTGCTGCAGTGGTGGGCTTTGAGGTTAAAATAATTTGTATTCATAAAATATTTTAAACCTTTGCATAGAAGTGTAGATTTTACAGAGCAAAGATATATACGTAATTGGTGAAGTGCAGTATTTTTGTGGACAGAATATTTTATTGAGCTCTCTAATGGACTAGGTAAATGGATTGCCCCATAAAAAGTTTACCAAGGCAATAAAAAGATCAAAGACATTTTTCACATTGCATCTCAAAACATCTAAACCACTGAAGTTTAAGAGTTGTAATGTGACCTTCCAGCCTTGGAAAAGTTGTTACAATGACTAATTGTCCCGCTTTGCACTTTCAAAAGGTGATGACTGTATAGAAGTTGAGATCTAAAGAAGAATAGGAGTGAAGTGTATGTGTGAGAGAGAGGCAGAAAACCAATTCTGTAAACAGCCAAAGGCAGAAAGTTATAGACACAGGCTATAATTAAGGCCTAATGAAAGAAGAATGAGCATGACATAAACAAAGGGCAGAAGAGTTGATTATAACAGGAGGGTGGAGAACATGAAAATGAAAGACAGTGTCCTAATACAAATAGAATAAAGAGCACATATAGAACAGTGGAAGAAGTGGAATATTGTGAAGAGAGCAAACTATGTGTGCAGCTCATTTACATTGCAGGATCTAGAATCAGCACCTGCTTGAGATAACATATATATTTTGCTCACAGCTTCATCACCTAGGAGATAAACAGACATGCCGATTGCTAGCCAATAAAGTTTTTATCATGTACATCAGAGCATTACTGTCCTTCTTCCCAGTACTGTTACATGTCCATTTAAAGTGAGTATATGAGCTGGCTTTACATGCAACGATGGATAGGACTGTGCAGCGGTGTAGAAGTACAGAGCTTCGGGCTGGGACAGCTCAGGGATCAGCAGCTTTCCTCTGTCATGTCTTAGGAGGGAAGCCACCTATATCAGGATGCTCCATCACCAGCTGATGTTCCTGGTATGCAGCGGGCGTGTTTGTACACAGAACGCTGACACAGTCTGTGGGGCTGCTCAGAAGTAGCTTGTGACAGACCAAGCTGACGAGCTGGGACTCAGCAGAAGGGAGCAGATCACTGCACCACACTGACATGATGACACCGCAACAGGAGCTCTGAGCACAGAGGGGCTCATGAGGGTCTTCTCGTCAGGCTCTGTTTTCCCTCCACAGCAAACAGACAAGCAGCAGTACGGGCACAGAAGGGTGTTAAAGCTGCTCCTGGGCAGCATGGGAAAAGTGAAACCATTTTTCTTAAGGTTCCCAGGAAGAGGTGGGCATCACTCAAAGTTTGGTCCACAGTTCCTAGAGCTGTTAAATGCTGAGCATCTTCTGCAATGGTCTGTGCACCTTCTGTAAGCTCTGAGCCTCCTCAGCTCCCCAGGGTTTCAGTGAGAGCCAAGAGTGCTCAGTACTTCTTAACACAAAGCACCCTGAAAAGTCAGACTCCTGGATGTAGTAAGTGCCTCTCGGGCAGTTGTAGGTGTTCCTTCTGTCTGCTCAAGCATGCTTGTGTGTTCAACAAATCATACATAATCATGTCAAATTATTAATATCTCATAAAATTTCTGGAGTGCTTTGGGAATATTTTCCTAATGTTTTATGCAAACTGCTTTGCTTGTTTCTTTGAGAGCCTTTATTTGCTTATTGAACCACTGATCATTTTCAGGACACAATTAACCTATTTAATATATAAAATCTATTAGTCCATGCAGTAGGAGTTGTAATTTTTTTCAAAAAATGGAGTGCATTTCTTTGTCCTGGAGGAAAGACCACACAGGCTTTAACCTAGTGAAAACAGCTGTGTACAGTCTCTGGTACTTGCTTTGCAAGATCACATCTGTGTGGTCAGCATGTGCTGCAATACTGTGAGCAAACTATTTATAGATCAGCTGTTTAGATGTGTTGATCTGCCTGAAAATGTCAGTAGCTGCTCTCTTTGTTCACTTGATCATCACATTATATTTGGTCAAATTGTTAAAAAAAAAAGCTTGAAATGCAGATAATGGTTTTTGTTTATTCTCTGTCTCTCAGTGTTCACTAACTGCTGGTCGGCCAGAATATTTTCCAACTTTCCAGTCCTACTCTGGGAATGACGTGAAGGGTGTGCACTCTGTTTTGCTTGTGAAATTCAGTATACCAGAAGGTCTGTATAATGCCTGCTTCCTACTTAATTTCCATTTAGACTGTAAGTGTCAGGAGTTTTGCGTTGCACAGGCTCTGCGCTCCTGCAGAGGATAATGCTTAGCATGTGTATCCAAGGTGAGTTTCCATTGTAGTCTATCGGATTGCATCAGACTTTCAAACAAATTCAGTTCTGGGACTGAGTATTTCCAGAGCTTTGGCTGCCTACTTGTATCTAATGAGAGTACCTCATGTATTTTATTAGATAACTGCCTTGAGAAATATATAATTTTGCAGGATCTCATTTTTGAATAGGCATTATACTGCTGAGGTTGTGTGATAAAAAGTTTTAAATGGATAATGGATAGCATAGACTTGTGAAATTGCCCCTGAAAAAGCGTTATTTTTTCAGGTCCATTCAGTGGAGAAATACTGGATGTAAAGACATCTGGCTTTCTGTCTTCATTTTAACAAAGACGAGAAAAGGGCAAGTGGAAGAGTTGCACCATTACTATAGTTTGCAAACTGATGTGTTCACTGTGCTGTTTGCAGCACCATGGTTCGAAGGTGAACACACAGAGGAGTGTCACACGAGATGAGGGAAGTCATACGTCAAGAATGTGCATAGATTTGCTGAGAAGTAGCTTGGGTGTTTCTTCATTAATTGATAGACCAGTATAATGTGAGGATGAAATAATGAAGGTATCCTAGCAACTATATTTTCATAACAACCATGGCCTGTAATATTGCAATGAATGCCAGACACATTTTATTAATTCAAGAGGGTAAGAGCAGATAATTTTAATTAATAAAACTTAGCAGCAAACTCCTAATGCAGGAATTTGATAAGCCCCCTATTGTGGGCACCATCACTACAGTTTCATAGAGCTTTCAGAGTTTCCTAAATCTGAAATTATGAACTAGTCCTATGCATTGTTAAGGTGATTCTTATGCTATTCTTATTTTGTAACATAAGCATATTTTTAGATCAAGACCTCCTGTCCTTGCTGCTCATAACAGGGAGAAACCTGATAACAGGGGGAAATGTTTCCTGTTCAGGGGAACTCCTCAGTGACACTGTTACCTCCCGAGTGTCCCACAGTCCCGCTCCCCGGGAGCGAGGTGCCGGGGCAGGGCAAGGGCTGACCGGGAGCAGGCAGGGCGGCGCGGAGCTGGGGATTTCTGCTGCCGTGCCAGCAGCACACATGTGTGTTGCACAGTGGCAGCCGAACTTGTTCCTGGGCCAAACAGCTGTCATTTAAAGAGCAACAAATGGTTTGCTCTAGAGCAGATGGAATAGAGAATTGACCCTTTAATTTATTTGCATGTCTGTGTATATAAAGATAAGATTCATACAAAAATAAAAAGTGGAAAAAAAACAAGAAAGGCTTAAGATACCCAGGTTATTCCATGTGCACAATGGCAGAAAAAATAAACTGAGTCTTTCAGCTGGCGTAATTCAGGTTAGCTTTACAAAACTTATGTTGCTACAGTGGATTTCTGCCAACTTATACCAGCTGATGATCTGGCTGATTATGTCTGTTAATTTGTTTGTGATGTCTATAATGCCTTCTTAGACTTTTTAACTCTGGAGATGATTTGTTGGATTCCACGTGCTCTGGGATGATTATGAATTTTTATGTTCTGAGTGAGCCAGGTCAAACCACTGCTGCAGGCTTTCCCCGTCGGTGCATTCCATCGAGACGTTTCCATTTGCAGTTCAGCCAGGGTGTATTGGCACGCAAGTGCCAGCCAAATTCGGAGGAGGCACATCCCTTAGGTCTCTGGGAAAAGTGTGGGTCCCTTAGATCCATTCATCAACGCAGACAGGGGGACAGTTTTCTGTGGGAGAGCAGGGGTGGAGGGATCCCAGACCCATGCCAAGACGACATCTTTTCCACAAACCGTCATGCACCCTTATTATCATTACTTATTTAAAAATGTGACAAAAGTGGCATCACTCTGCGGACCAGATCACCAGATGTGACTGACTGGCTGTGGACTACATGTTAGGAGCTGCTGTTGTAGACTTGTTATTGAACCAGCAGAAAGTTGGGGAATTGTCTGCAGGGCATGTTTTCTTTATTGGATTCTCTCAGAATTTACATGTTTTGTAAATACTTAGCAAAGATAATTTAACTGTGGGAGGTACAAATGGACCACTGTGTTTGAAACTGATTTGTGCATGAGGCAGATATATGGAGACACCCCATATAGTCCCGTTGGGGTCCCACATGTATCATATGTGTATCATATACATGTCCCAGAGAGCCTGTAGAAAGGCTACACACATAAGGAATCCTTGCAATGGTCAGAAACACGTCTCATTTAGTCTACGCACAGCTCACGTGCTAGCTGGCATGCTATTGCCACTGTCACAGGCTGTCCGGTCTAAGAGTTATGAAGAAGAGGAAAGGTGATTTCCCCCCCCACAAAAAAAAAAAACCCATCCATGATAGCTTTATTGGTGTGCTGCATGAATACTGGAGACAGATTTCCCACACTGCTGAAAGAATACTGGTGCAAATGTTCTCACAAGTCTATATTTAAATGAGCATTCACAACACTTTTGCTTCTTTTGCTTTCCACAAGTATTTCCTCAACATAAAACGTAGTTCACATAGATATGTACAAAAGGGAGGACTCGAACCCAGCCTAAAGGCAAGGTTCTGCCACATGCAGGAGGTGCAATGGGATTTCATTAAGGCATGAAGGTCCTACAATGTAAGTCTTATATTGTGTAAGGGTTGGAATGTTGAGTGGATCAAGCTCAACATGTTATCCTGTGAAACTGGACATGCTAAAATTGGTGCTAGGGATTTCTGGTTAATTAAAGAAGCCAAAGCAACACTTCCCTAAGTTAAAATAAGTATCCTCTGTATGGAGATTACTCATTCTCAATGTAGAATTGCTAACTATGACAATTTTCACAGACAAGACTTCTTAAATTTGCTTTTGATGTTTTCACATCTTCCTGCAAACACACAGTAATTTGAAAATATTGTAAGCTAAATCATGGAAAACCTACTACACTTAACAATTTGCCTTTACATCATTGTAGTTTGATGTAACTTACTTTCCTGATTTTATATTCTTTGCTATAATGAAAAATGAATTATCATATGCATATTAGAAGCTGAACCATGTATTTTGAGAACTCCTTCTTTATTTCTATATTTCTATACATTTTGGGACACAGCTTTTGATTTAGCCAAACCATATTATGCCTTTACCTCATAAACCATTTTGTCCAACTCTTTTTTTAGCTTCTGCCACTTCTGTAGGAAAACTGTAGAGTGCAGCTATGTTTTTTACACTATTTTGAGCTTGATGAAATCCAGTCTACAGTGCTTAGGCCATTGGCTGAGGCGATGGCTGAGCCATTAGCGATGATGGCGGAGGACCTGTGGAGGATGAATGACTTCCAGGGGATGGAATAGGCCAGAGCTGACCCTGGGAAATTAGAGCCATCAGCATAACTTCATGTCCTAGAAAAAGTGCTCAAGACCACACAAAAGAAAATGCAAGGACTGATTTGCTGGATTGTTGGTTTATAAAGGCTGTGGTCATTTTATTTGAATCGATTCTCTTGAAGTATATTGGATTTTAATTTTTTTTTTTTTTTAGCTTTTTTTGTGTGGTGTTTTCTTTCAGACTTTTCTCAGGGGAGAGGAAGAATCACTGGGAGAATAGCTGATTTGTCTTTCTTTTCCTAAAGCTTCGCCTTTTGGAGCTCTTGGCCCCAGATCAAATGTAATTGTTTAAAATTTGCTGTTCTCCAGTAATAGTCAAACATGTATTTTATAATATAAAAATTATCAATGCGAGAGATCCCTTCTGAAACTGCTGTTGCAATTAAGTAACCCTGCAGTTAGTTTTAATGTCAGAAAAATTCCAGTCTTAATGGTGGGGATAAAAACTGAACCCTGCTCCCCCCCTAATATTTGTGATACCTTAGTTTGTTAAAGAATAGAATTTATTATTTTCTTTTTATGTACAAATAAAGCAACATTTTATTTGGAAATTAATTATAGTAGAAATATGTAACGCTTATGCTTAATGTGTACAAGGTTGTGTTTTGTGTCTGTTAAATTGTTTCCTAAACATAATTGTTAATGCTAGATCAACCGACCAAATGTTTTTGAGGCTGAGCATCCTTGTCTCTTAATCTGAAAGATTTTATAAGCCATTTTTATTTTGTTGATTTGCAAATTGCAAAAAGGTTATTAACACTTTAAAAATGTGAATGGAATAATAATGTTGATCTGTTTACAATACATTTCATCACAAAGTGCTTAACAGAGAGAGAAAATAAGAAGTTAGAGAAAAAAATTGTGCACTTTCTAACAAGTATAGATTATTCCTTCTTATTTTATCCAATCTGATTTTAAAAGTTCCACATATTTTGGTATTTATTAACACCATTTAAATGTCTAACAGGTCCATTCTCAAAGTACTGTATAGATTTTGGCATGAAATTCTAACCAATGCCAATTTTTGCTAAAACTGTGATCAGTGAAGATGCTGCACTTGCCGAGAGACACTGTCTCCGTGAAAACCAGTCTTAATAGAAAAAGAAAATTGCTAGAAATATAACCAAAAGCACAGAGATTAAATGATTTGCTCACAGTTATGAAGACATCAGTTGAGTCGAAAAGCAAAAGCTGATCTGCCCTCTACACTTCAGAGCAGTGCCCTATGCAATTTTGCTCTTTACAGCTCCTGTTGAGGGACCCTTGGCACCCAATTAGAGATGGTTGAGGAGCTGATGGTTTAATGCCTGCAACAAAGCTGTGAATGAAATAGTTTTGCTTCAGAAGTCTTCTACAGGTTGCTGAAGGACTGATCCATGCAGCCCCTTTTGAGCAAAGCCATGTATGAACATGAACTTGTCACTTTGTTGATTTGTGGCTAAACTGAAGAACTGGAAAAATACTTCTGTAGGTGGCAGTGGTTTCTCACTTCTGTCTGTCCCCACTTTGGAGACAGTTTCAAACAACGTGGACAGAGAGAGACAGGACCCTGTGAGATGGCTGCGCTCAGAAACAGGCACTTGCTATAGCGACTACATTTATTTCCCAGTGAAACGGGAAATAATGTAACATGAAGTGAAATTGTGTCACTAGCAGGGAGTGAAGCATTTTGCCCTTGGATGGCTGCAGTATAAGGCAGAGGGCCCTCTCCTGGAAGGGGTGGTGGGTGTTGGGACCAGCCCCAGGAGGGCAGGGAAACGAACCTGAGACCCCCTGAGTGCCGCCTTGAGCCATCAGGCTCATGGGCAACTGCCTAGAGAGGATGTACCAGAGCTGCTACTGACCGCTCTGATGCGGATAAGGTCCCCGTGAAACAAACAAACATTACTGGTGATAAAGTCTTCAGAAAACAAGACAAAATGTTGGTATGTTTTATATGCTTCCCAAATCTCCCATGCCTGTTTGGGGTAGGTTGTACGCTTATTATTTCTTCTAAAGAGGCACCTGGCTTGTTTGGACACTGGAAGTGTAATAATTATGACATGAAGTCTTGACATCCCTGTATTGCTCAGCTGGTGGTGGATATCCCTTTGTAAATTGTCCAAATCATGAGGCCTTGAAATTAATTTATATTTTGAGCTGTAACTGCTGTGTAACATGATACACTTCAGCTGGCAGATGCAGAAGATGCTGGTGTGCCTCTAAGTAGCATCTGAATATGCAGAGAAAACCCAAATCGGGTTGTCACCATTTCAGTGTTCATGAGGTTTAAAAGGGCCTCTGCTTTTTAACGTTGCTTTTAATGAACACGCTATATATCTCAGAGGTATACTTCTCCCTCCCTCCTTCCATGATCTTCCTATGTGATCTAGGGCATGTTTCTGGGTGGCTAGGATTACGTTTCCTTTACTTCATTCTTTACAATTGATGTGTTTTGCAATGTTTCATGCTGAGAGGAAAGGGGGAAAAAAAAGACAGAGCAAAACTGGAAATGACTGATAGCTTCCAAACTGGGAAATGATCTGGCAGCTGGTAAATGTTTTGCGTTTTTTTCCTCTCACACTTTTCTATAGTCTTTGCTTTAGATATAGTATTAATAATAAAAATAATAATAGAAAAACAACTCTGGAGCTTTTGATTGCATTCAACTTTTTTCAATGCCCACTGGCACTATAAACATCTTTTAACTTCTGACTTGGGAATAAACTTTCTAGGATATATATTCTGTATTTTAGTCTACACCATATTATAAAACCTTTCAAAAGGCAGTAAGACATAAGGTTTGGTGGATTGACTGGTGTCTTTTTTTCAGCTGTTTATGATATTGCAAAATCCAGTGCGCTGTCTGAATGCTTACACTGGGAATAAACGTTTGAGTAAGTAAGTGTAATGTTTTTTTCAAAACCCCAAGACCATATGCTGTTAATGCAAAGAATGATTTCCAAACAGTTTGGGCACCCAAATCCCATTAAAAGTAATTCACCTTAAAAAACTTCTGTTATCCCATCCCAGCTTGTGGCTTGGGGCAGAATTGTGATAGACTGAAATGAAAACATGCAAATTTCCAAAACAGTCTTGGAAGAATTCTGAGATTTTTGATGCTGGAATGGCAAGCATGTTTAATACTCAAGTTACTGTTTTCTTCCACTGCCCTATAAGATGCTAAATACAGCAGTACAGCAACTTGCTTTAGCCCAAAATCCCATGAGTGTACTTCTGCTGTCTGTGGGCTTTGATGTAAACTTTATCTTAAACTTTAATTTTTGAGTGCTGTTGCAGTGCTGAAAGAGGCATGAGTGACTCTCCTGTTGAGCCCCAGCGGGTCCTGGATAAGACTCCAGTGAAGTCCTTGAGAGAGATTTCTGTCTCAAAGCTCTGAGAACTTTTGCTTATGAATTCACAAAACATGAGAATTTATGTTGTCGGTAATACGATTTCTTTATTTGGTATTAGTACCTCTCCAAATTTACCTGCCTCTGCAATCTCTGCCAAAACACCTCTCCAGCAATAAAACAAGGGATTATTTTTTGCTGGGAATACTTAGTTTTACACTGCAACCCAGAGGCTCCTTTGTCTATCACAGTAAGAGTGCCACATTGTCCTTGCAGTTTTTTCTCTGGTGACAAGAAACACGGACAGGAAAAATAGGAGGAGAGGAGCAAAGAACAGGACACATTCTAGGTGTAGTTGGATGTACCCTTAGAAGAAAAAAGATCAGCACCAGGTTCATGGTTGGCAAAAAGATGCATACCAATCATCAGGCATAAAACTGAGTTCCAAAAACACATTAAAATCTCTGCCAGTTTAAAGATGGAAAGGTATTGCATTAAAAAAATCAAAGATAGATACAGTAATATAGCATAATTTGCCAAGTGTTCTGCTGCTGCACGGTAGAGTTTTGGTTTGCTTTGCAGAAATTGTGATTGGTACAGTTTTTGAAGAACACCTAATCAAGTGAGCTGCTTCCTCATTTGCTTATGGATACATTTATCAGGCACCAAAATCAAGATCATAATCACAAGTTCTTGCTTTACACGAAATATAAACACTGCTAAAGGAAGTATGTTAGGAGTCACAATTAGGATTCTGGAATAATTGTTTTTGGCTCAGTGGCTTAATTTAAATGAATGTTGGAAATTGTGTCATCCTGTTAATTAAATTAACTTTTTTTTTTTTTTTGGCAAGAGACTCCTATCCCCCAAATCATCAGAAACCCTAGCAAGTCCTAGCTATTCCAAGTGTTTTGTTCCAGAAGACAGCAACTTTCTCTTTTAAGATAACTTCTCCCTCAGACAGAACTCAGACAGCTGCCTTTCTCTTTAAGACAACTATAACTGTCTACTAAACAGATAGCTTCAGTAATTCCTTAGGGAAAAAAAAAATTAATTAACACCTGGAACATGAAAAATGCTATAGAAATGCCAAGTATTATTAAAAAAATGCCAAGTATTATCAAAAAACCAAGCAGATGTGCAATGCAAAGGTATAGAGAGATTATAAACAATAGCAACAGCTGAACCCAGCTAAGAGATTGTTTCAATGCTACTTTATTATTATATGTTAATATGTTACTTAGTAAAATCTCATTTTTAATCCCCTGCTCAAAGTGCCTACAGTGGGACTCATGTAGCTTTGTCATTAAATTCAGCAGTTTCCCTGCGCGCAGAGAAGTGCACATACAAGCTATGCTAAATTGCCATCGCAGGAAAGAAGCAGGATGAAGTGGCTTGTATTCAGTTTTCTGGGCTGGGGAAAGACCGAGAGTGGCTGTGCACCTACCTGGCTAAAAATTAATTTAAGACTCTCTACATCATGCTGCAACCACTGCCAAAGAAAGTCTGTGCAGAAGTTTAGTTGTGTTTGTGTGCTCAAACCAAACCCTAGGTAGTAATGCCTCCCTTAGATCCTGCACCAAGGAGACCTCCCTTAGATCCTGCACCAAAGTGAACATCTTGTAACTTCAGTGGGAACACTCCTACCTGGGATCCTTTCACTAAATCTATGGAGATCTGAGACGTGACTGGAAATGATGGAGCAAAAAGAAGTCAAGTCTTAATATGAAGGCCAACCAAGTAAGTTTGCTTCTGGAGTATATTGAAAGCAATGGAAAAAGTTCCCATTTGCTCTAGTCTGCTTTTTTCCCCAAGGTTCTCTTTTTTTTTTCCTCTTGATTGTATTTTAAAAGAGTAAGAAAACTCAGTGACTAACTCAAAGAAGTGATAATAGTTTTTCTTGCATTATGTCAGTGTGTAGCATAATGCCAATACTGACAACCAACTTTATGTTTGTACAAGCTTTGTTTTTAGAGTTTCTTGGGAGGAAATGAAAAAATGCTAATTTCCATTTTACAAGTACTTAAAAGTATTATTTAAAAGTATTTCCTTTTGAATATCTTTTTTCTTTCATTTTCAATAGTACTGTTTAAAAGTTATCCTGTTCATCTGTTCTGTTCACTATGTATAAAATTTTGTTTATAATAATTCCATGACAGAATATATTTACTGTTATTCAATCAGCTGGATGCTCACAACAGTGCTGGTATAAATCACTCTGTACTTATGACTGTTTCCTACAAAATCATCAAATACTTACAGTTCAGAGTTATGACACTCTTGAGGGATTTACGACCATCACAAGACTGCAGAGAACCAAAAGAGTCAAGGATGACAGTCCTCCTTAGGTGATGACGCATAAACGAATTTCTCAATGCTGTAGTCTTATTAATCACAAACAACACTTCCTAAATCAGATGTTTTTAAAGATGAGAAAAAAAATGCTCCAAACAATTTCTTTCTTCTCTCGTGGTGCCCAGCACAGACCAATAGTATTATTTAATAAAGATATTTTGAATGCTGTTTTGTGTACTGTAGTTGAATTCTAAGTCATGTCCAAAGTAACATGAACAAACCATGTGTAAAGATTGTCATCTGGTAAATACTGTAGTCTCCATCTTCCGATAGAATAAATATATTTAAAGAACATGGATGTTAAATGTATGCTATGTCCTAAATCTACTTAAATAATACATGTACTCTACTTAAATAATATATGTACACACATATTAAATTCTTCCCAGCAGCAACAAAAAAACTAAATGAAAATATAAACCTTATTTCTGTTTGTACATAAAATGCTATAGTACTAAAGTAGTATAATAAGGTCTAGACCAGCTAATGAAATTGAACATCTTATTATAATGATAATTTCAAAAATCTCCTCAATATAAATCCATTCATCTTGTCTTAATCTAGTATCTTTCCCTGTCTGGTGCATTTAATTTCTTTTATTTGCTTTTCATTTACTGTCAAAAAGGTAAATAGCATGACCTGGGAAATTTTGATCTGGACAATCCAGCTTAAAATCAAAACAAAAAGGAAAGAAATTGTAATGGAATGATTAATGTGATTCAGCAAGGTTTCAGTGAAAATAGATCTGTCAAAAATTGGATTGATAAATCCACAAATTGGATTGATAAGGAAAGTGTGTTGAAACAACAAATACCTGTAAAGAATCTGGCCTAGTCTCCCATAATATTTTGGTATAATACAGTATATGCAATACATACAGCAAGTATTATACAGATTAAGCCTAGCTACCAGCAGAATGTAAAATGCAATTGTAAATTGAAATCATCATCCAACAGGAGGTTTCTAGTGGGTCCCTCTGGGATCTATTCTCTGCCTACATACACTGTCCTTGGTGGTGGTAGGAAAACCAATATAAAATCATTGCTGGTAACATTAGCAAATGATTAAAAAGTAAAAGATAAATAAAAAATAATGACAGTGACTGATAAGATATGCCAGGTTGACTTGCTTGGGAAAATGAGCTCATTGTAACACAGCTGCATTTCAGATCATGCTTCTAGGAACAAAGAATCCAATCTTAAAATAGGATTTCCTCCTGGAAACCTGTGACTCTCTTTGGAGTAGGAAAGATGGAGGGGATATTAGTATAAACAGCCAGCTCTACATGAACTACCAGCGTGATGTAAAGCCACTTTGGGATATATGAACTGCAGAGAAGATGTTACCATATTGATGGCCATACAGTGATTAATGCTGGATATGTCATTCTAGTATTGTTGACTGTACTTCAAAAAACAAACTGGCAAATTTGAAAAGATTTGGAGAATCAGCACAAAATTAGCCTGGTAGCTGGAATTGTTCTGTACTGCAGCGATTCTTAGGAATCCAGAGCTTCTTAGCATCGCCAAGGCAATTTTAAGGAATGACTTTATATCTTAAATTAACAATGAGAAATATGAGTAAATATAAAAAATGGTGCAATTATTGCAATTCACTGGACACTGGCTAAGCCAGAAGTACAACTTTTAGGTAAGAAAACACCTTATAGAATTCAAGGTGGTTTTTGTCATGCATTTTCCTTTACATGCATGTTTTTAAACCAGCTTTAAAAAGTGTGTTTATCAATGTACCTAAAAAAAGGGGAGGGCTGACCCAAGACTTCACCAGTAGGATTGTTTATCTCCTGCTAGGCTACCTCTGACTGCAGAATCAATAGCCGATTGCTTGAGCAAGGAGCTCAGGAGCAGGGCTGTGCCGATGCAGTGCTCTGCACTTCTTCCCACTCCCTGGTCTTGTTGCATTAAGACTTGGCTCCCTGGTTTTGCTCTCTTAGCTCCTTGGAGACTACACTGGATTGCTGGGTTCAGTGTCTGTCTTCAAAGGGACAGTAATTTGTGGTGAATGGAATTAAATCCAGTTGGCGGCCGGTCACGAGCGGTGTTCCCCAGGGCTCAGTTTTGGGGCCAGTCTTGTTCAATCTCTTTATCAATGATCTGGATGAGGGGATCGAGTGCACCCTCAGTAAGTTTGCAGACAACACCAAGTTGGGTGGGAGTGTTGATCTGCTCGAGGGTAGGAAGGCTCTGCAGAGGGACCTGGATGAGCTGGATCGATGGGCCGAGACCAACTCTATGAGATTCAACAAGGCCAAGTGCCGGGTCTTGCACTTCGGCCACAACAACCCCATGCAGTGCTACAGGCTCGGGGAAGAGTGGCTGGAAAGCTGCCTGGCGGAAAAGGACCTGGGGCTGTTGGTTGACAGCCGGCTGAACATGAGCCGGCAGTGTGCCCAGGGGACCAAGAAAGCCAATGACATCCTGGCCTGTATCAGAAATAGTGTGGCCAGCAGGAGTAGGGAAGTGATCGTGCCCCTGTACTCGGCACTGGTGAGGCCGCACCT
>NW_008824866.1:3171876-3187833 GCF_000699105.1 Pygoscelis adeliae
ACAAGTCTTATGAGGAGCGGCTGAGGGAGCTGGGGTTGTTTAGCCTGGAGAAAAGGAGGCTGAGGGGAGACCTCATCGCTCTCTACAACTACTTGAAAGGAGGTTGTAGCGAGGTGGGTGTTGGTCTCTTCTCCCAAGTAGCTAGCAATAAGATGAGAGGAAATGGCCTCAAGTTGCGCCAGGGGAGGTTTAGATTGGATGTGAGGAAAAACTTCTTTACTGAAAGAGTGGTTAAACATTGGACCAGGCTGCCCAGGGAAGTGGTTGAGTCACCATCCCTGGAAGTATTTAAAAGACGTGTAGATGCGGCACTTTGGGACATGGTTTAGTGGACATGGTGGTGTTGGGTTGACGGTTGGACTCGATGATCTTAGAGGTCTTTTCCAACCTTAATGATTCTATGATTCTATGATTCTAATTCAAATACATCCCTGTCTTAATGCCCCAGAAATTAATTAATTATAAAATGAATGCATTTTGTACGTACATTAAAAAAAAAATCCATATTTTAAATCTTTGTTCTTTGATCTGGGTTTGGGGTTTTTTAATATACAGTGAGATGGATAAAAGCCTAATTCATTTTCACACCGTATGGAACATATACTTTGAAGACCCAGGTATAGTAAAGGCTTCGGACAGCAGTGACAGGAAAGAAAACTTTTTGACTGGTAAACTGGGTGACTGTGCATGAAGTCATGGAAATGAAACCAAGAAACATATGTATGCATGTGCTTAAGTCCCTAAGGTGTTTTCACAACAGGACCATTCTATAAAAGCCTTCTCAATATGTTTCTTCATGATTCTGCCTTCAAATGCCATCTGACCTTAATAAAACTGCCCTGGCTGCTTTACAGGGCATAACGTACTGTTCCTAGTGGTCTCTTACAAACAGCAGTATTTTTATAGTGTTCTCTGATAATCTTTCAGAGCTGAGCCCAGTTCCTGATAAATTGGTGTTATTCTCCCAGGTTGATTGTGAGTAGTTATTAAATATGTAACACGGTGTAAAACATGACCAGGAGTTTATGTGTGGAAAATTTTAGACCAAGTGTGAAAGTTTATCTTAGAGTAGAGAAAAATGATTCTTCCTTCATGTATTTTTTTTTATAGGAGGCACTAATGCTAAAAAGGAGAAAACCTTGTGCGTATTCTAAATATTCTGCTTTTTAAATGCACTGATTTTATGCAAATATTTGCAATAATCAAGACTGTAGGTTTGGTGTCATCAATTAAAAGAGGGTTTTGCACTATTTTTCTTGTTTTCCTGGAATTTTTTATGACTTAGTTTCTTCTGTTGTGTGATGTTTCTTTCAGAAGGTGTTATGGTTTACATAATAAGATGCTGTATAAAATAAAGTGGTATTGTATTGCTCCATATTTTCCCAAGAAGTTGCATTAAAAATAATATTCAAATTCCACTTCCAAATACTGCAATTTGATAGTGTTCACGTCTAAGGATATCGTTTTAGCCCAATATAGATGCTCAAATTAAAATTAATAGTGTAACAGCCCATGCAGTGCTTACGTTCACAGAACAAAGAGACTGTATTTCTGACTTTATTATTTGTATGCATTTCAGTATTTTTCTCTCCCATGGTTGCTGAGAGTTTAACTCTGTAGTGAAGAAGAGAGGGGTGTGTGCAAAAATTTAATCCCAAATTCTCAGTTTCTTCTGCACAGCCTTTACATTTGTTCTTGCGGATGGATCTGAGGCAAGGCTTGCGTAGGTAGCTAGAAATCTTTCTGCCAAAATGATGCAGAACCTACTAGTCAGCAAGAGTCAGCAACCTCTGACTTGCTTATACTTATGCAAAACTCTGCTTACACACTTCACAGATCATCTCCTTTCTCTAAAGGTCTTTTTGCTGCCAATTCACATGGAAAGGGTTTACTAATTCCACAGCTGGTGAGGTAAGGCCTGTGAATACGTACCACTTCATTTGGCTTTTTTGTTGTTGTTTTCTTTTCCTGTTGCAAGTGTATATCTAATATTCTGCTCAGCCTCAGCCCTCTTGCATTATTGTTTTTTTCCTCCCACTAAATCTCTCTTTGGAGTGTTTTCTCACAGGCATATCTTGCATTTTTCCAGCTTTAATTTTATTTTCTTGCTCTTCTTCTTAACCACTTGATGTCATTTTAAAGATTTTTTTCCTCACTAACATTAGCAGTTCCTCCCACCTTAGTATAATTTTTGATTTTCACTTATATGCTACATCATGAATGATAACATCAAATATGCCTAGACTGAGTACTTACCCCTGCAGTACCCCAGAAGAAACCTCTCCCTCCCCTGAACTGATACGTGGCCATTTATCATTCCCCTTTGTAATTCTCCTGGAAAGGTTAGATCTAATGGGTTTCTAAGCAAACACATAAAATCTTAACTTTCCTATCAGAAGCGAAGTGGTGGAAGACAGAGGTAGGACTGTCTTTCATCAACATAATATTTATAGCCAAGCAAATGAACACTTCAGCTCTGCAAATCCTAAATTTGTTGCCAGACAGTATCTGGAGATTGTTTTGCATGTTTTGATTAAAGGCAGATTCCTTAAACTTCTATTTTTTTAACAAAGCCAGAGTCCTGTTTTAGTTCTTGTTCTTTGTTTTCTCTGGTAAGGGTCTGTGACGAATGAGATGTCCAATTAATGACTCACGTCACTGAGTGTAAAAAGTCTCTTTGTTCATGAATGTAGCAGTTCACTTAAATTAACTTTTTACAACAGTTCTGAGGCAAAATCTAAACCTCTGCTCAAACCAGGCACCTGGGGAGACATGAAAAAATAATAATTCTCAAGCTTTAAAACAATTTGGCTTTTTTATATATGTGAAATTTTTTGAATGTTTCAGTTCTGGCAAAAGTTGGACCTAAGAAAAGAGGAAAAGAGGTAATCTACTTGAATAAATAAGATCTATCATTTAATATGTCCAGATTCATTTACTGTTGATGTCTGTTTCCATGCTACTTGAAAACAATATGCTTGATTCACAAGTGTGTGAAAAAGGAGAAGCTGGCCATTTGCAATATCAGTGCAGTTGTATTATCAAAATTTCAGCTGAAAACTCATTACCGGTATGATTAGTGTTTTTGAAGAAGTTGCAGTCCCGGTTTTACTGCTCTCCGAAATGTTTTTCTCATGGTCTGCGTGACAGACATACGGAAAAAATAAACCTTATCAGGAAAAGGGGCAGAACTGCAACAACTGCATTTTTCTTTTCAAGCTGAAAACTGAGTTGCGGTCACCCTTTGGTGCTCCTCAGAGGCCCCTGGGACACACGTGGCCCATGGGAAGGTGCCTTGTGCTCCCCTGAAGCAGCACTTGGCCTGTGCGAGGGAGGCAGCAATGAAACTTTGAATAGGACCACAGGTTGTATCAGGGTTAAAAAGCAAAAATAATTACAGAATTCAATAGCACTCATCACTGTAGCTGTTGAATTTCCAGTAACCCTTTCATATGACTCTTGCAATCAAAAGCTGGGTATTGGTGAAGACATTTGCCCTGTCACACTGGAGCTTTACGAGCTCCATCGATGTTTTGTGGTGTTGTAGTGTTTAGCCAAAAGCAAATCACCAGCAATTTTTGATTGTGACTTGCTACAAAAAAGGTCTTGTGTTAAAGAAAAAACACACATTTTAATTTTTCTCAGAGTGTCCCACGGATCAGGTTAGTGCTGGAGAACAAGCTGGCCTAGCTGCCTCTAGGAGTGGTTTTGCCCATGTTAGTCCTGTTCGGCTGTGAAGGGCTTTGCTTGTTTGTGCCTAAATTGGACCTCCCCATGCCTAAACAGCAAGCCCCCATCCCACATCCTGCAAGGCTTGTCCTGCACTGCCTTCTGGGCTCCAGCAAAAAAGAGGCCCCCGGCCCCCAGCCAGCTCCCACCAGCCTCATGGTGGGGGGGCACATGGCGGGTGCCTCCGTCAGCCCCTGGATGGGTGAGCCGAGGCCATGTTGAAGCGCTGGTGATGTTCAAGGGAGTTTCCCTTTCATATGGCAGCAGAATATAGAACAAAATGCATAACGTACCCCCAGAGTAAGACTAAAGTCAGGTGTGACACCTGAATTTGAAAGGGTTTAATGAGTAATTTGGTTACTTAGAGGACAAAATCTGAATCTTATCTCTGATTGATGATTTCATCTTCCCAAATGCATCCACATACTTAATAGGTATTACAAATAATAGGTATTAATTATACTACCTTATGATAATACCTTAATAATTACTTAAGATCCATTACATTTTTAACACTAATTAGAGCAGGGACTGTATCACAGTTGTCTCTCTTGCAGCAGAGTGCTGTAATCAGTGTGATGAAGAGGCATTTTCATTCTCTCTTCTTCTTTTTCAGAAAAAGTGTTTTCTGAACTCGTTGCCCCTGAAAAGATCCTGGAGTAGCACACCCTTTCTTGGCTGAGCACAGTCCTTTAAGGAGAGCATGGGTGGAACCTGGGTTTCCCACATTCTCTTCCATGTTTTATTCTTTCCAGACCAGACTGAATCCTTTCTACTAGCTAACAAGGCAACCAAAAGTCATGTGCCATCATGCTGAGTGACAGTGCTCAAATAATTTGATCATTCTTGCTTATTTCCTGTTATAAATCTTAAGAACATTCTGAAAACCTTTAAAAGGGTTTATAAACTTGTATTTCTCCTGTGTTGCATATTATGTTATTGCAGTTGCAATAGCAGGAGATGAGCCGCTGTGAAAGAATTGCTACACATTACCTGTTAAGTCTAAGCAAAAGCTGAGAGGCTATATGCAAAACGACAACAACAAAAACATAGGAATATATGTGTGGTTGCATTGTCTCAAACAGCAACACAGAGAGAGGAAGATCAAGTTTAATAAAAGCATACAAGCTTAGAGTGGGAGGTGGTTGGATTGAAGAATAAATATTTATATTCCGGATATTGGCCTTGCCATCCATTCTGGTCTATTCCACACACCACGTTGTAGAACAACAGATGGGCATGAAGGAGAAGTAGATGGAGAATGAAGACACTCCAGAGGTGACTACTACAAGTGCTTCTACATAGTCCTGTCACCAGAAACAACAGTACAAACCATCTTGTTACCTCGCACAAGCCGCGCTCAGTTTCTGGATGGTTGTTGGTTGTTGGTTGTTTCAGTCTTCCTTCGTAAGACTTTATTTAATCCATTGTCCCAGGTTGTGAGCAACAGAACAACATTTAAATATGAATCTTGCTAGCAAATTGCTGACTGTAGTTTTCTACTTCATGTAGGTAGGCATGGACAGTGTTATAAAGCTTTCTTGACAAATAATATAATACTTCACTAATAGGCTCTATATTAGCCAGAGGAAAGTTTTTAGTAACTTGAGAATCCTGTTAGCTAGTACTGCTTGAAATATGATGACGATTGCTCTAAAAGTTGCTTTATTCTGCTTCCCATAAGACATTTCCTGCCCATAGGAGTCACTGGTAGGGTAAAATATCAAAATATTCATAAGAACTTTCATCAAATATCAAAAGCTTCATATTTCCCTAGAGAGGCTATTTCCCCTATCAAAGGATATGAGAAATTGTCCAGAATCAGTGTTGCCAGAGTAGCCCCTCCTGCTTCCTCCTCTCTCCCTCCCCTCCTCCTCCCAGCTCCCTCTGAGGCTGCTGCACTCAGCAGCTCTTTCTGCATCCAAGTGCAAGAGTCGGGGTGAATAAAAACAGGCCGTCTTAACCCAGCCAGGTCTGTCTTCCCCATCAACATGTTCCCACCACCACCTTTAAAACCTTGCTGCTGGTTTGTTTACTCTGCCTTTTTTTTAAATTCCTTTCTCTGAGGGTGAAGCTGGGGTAGTCTAACAGCTCGCTGCTGCCAAGAGGGAGGTCCTTCTCCTTTTTGCCTGCTCCTTTCTCAGCCAGGCAGTCCCTCTTCCTTCTGTGGGTCAGGTCTGGTGCTCATCAGGCGTTTCACTGAGCTGGTTCAACTTGTGAAGCTTGTCACTTTTTTTGGCCACCTTAGCTGTCTTCAGGCCAGTGAACTGAAGTGGCCCAGCACAGGGCTGACCTTCAGAGCTGGTGCAAGGAAAAGGACAGAAGGGAAGGAGGGAAGGAGAGGAAAAGCAGGAAATAACCATTCAATGCTGTTCTGCCATTAGCTTATTTTAGGTGGTGGGGTGTAACTTTACCCTAAAATTCATCATTAACTTGAGTGAAATTAAAAAATAGTTAATATAAAACCCAGCATAAGAATAAAAGAGTCACACGCTATTTTGCTGCCCATGAACTGAGCTAGTCTTCATAATAAACAAACAGATTTTTGTGCATAATGACTCTCGCGCTCTAAGCGACTGGTTTTTGAAGCGGACGCCCATGTGTTGTGGCTTCCTTATGCTCCTGAAAAATCCATTTTGCTCCATTCTATTCAATATGAGTATATTGTCACTTACTTTGCGTTAGATGCCTGAGGATTTGGCCACAGGAAAGAAGTTTTGAACTTTCAGTGCCTACCTGTTAATGGTATTAAACCATTACAGAAGAACAAAAAGAATAAGAATACAGGCTTTTGGGCAGTAAAATCCTAATTCTTTTGTTCATTGTTCACCTCTTATCCAGCGCCTTACAGAGCAGTCTAAGTTGGTGTGACTCCATGTACCATCACATTAAAAATGGTGTGACTGAGAGATTAATTTTCCTCTGTAGGGTGTGTAGTAAGATTAGTTTCTCTTGTCTAGAGAAATCAGAGGGCTAAGTTCTGCTGCAGAAGTGCTTGCTTGTGTTACAAGTTGTATGGTCATTAATTCCTGAGGAAAAAGACTGGTTCCTGCCAATCAGTCTCCTACATACAGTACATGGAGGGCACATCACTTATGAGAAATGCTACTGAGAATACTTTTTGTTACATGTCCTGCATCACCATTTCTAACAGTACACTAGTTACCTTTAAAGTAAAAATAGCATATAACTCCTTTTTTCCTTCCTTTTGGTAATAATAATGCTCTTTTCAAGACTGAAAAGCTTTTCAAGCCATACCATAGAAGATTCTTTCTTCTGGTTGCTTTACTCGAAGGCACAACTCAACACAATCCCTTACAAAACCATCCAAAGATCTCTGCTGATCAGGCTAGGTTTTTACTTTTGCTAAGTCCTATTTTACATATGTTTGGATCCTCCAGCTCTCAAATTGCTCAGATAGACTCCATTTTTCCTGCTATAAACTTGCTCAACGTTGATGCCTGCTGTCAGGAAAGCTGACGCTGTGGCAGAGAGGGGCACTGCATTCTGAGACGAAGAATTTAACATAGCTAATGAGGACTGCCGCTACCGTTCCACCCCCACAGAGCTGGCTTCAACTTAATCAGACAATTAAAAGTGGATTTCCATTGTCTGGCTAAGAGAAATAGAAAAAAAATAAGGTAAAATATGAGAGGTGTCATTGTTATTAGTTTTAAGTCCTAAAACAGTATAGACAGTAGTGATGAACATCTGGAAATCAGTTGGCCATGATAGCATGGTCCTCTCATTCTGAATAGTGTGCAGCCACCCAGCTCCCAAGAGGCCCAGACTCAAATAATATCTTGACGGATGAGCTGCAGAAAACACTGTGTTAATTTGTGTCTTAGAGAACTGCTGACTGGGACTGTCATATATAGAGAAGTCTGTACATTCAAAAGAGTGGATAGACTCTGCCTTTCCTCCCAGATTACCCTGCAGTTGCTGAGAGTGTAGAAACCAGCTGTGAAATGAGGGTGCAAAATACTTGTTTGCTGGTTTTGAACAAGTGCAAATCTCTGTTCTGTTCCTCAGCTGGGACTGCACAGTGTATGGCAGAAAGCAAGACACCAACCCTCTTGCTCCCAAGAGGTCCTATAGCCATGCGTGCTCCACACCACAAATTAGAGCAGCCTTAGAGTGGCTTCTGCTTGCACTGGCTTCTCCTGATAGACCTTCAGCCTCCTGGATTCATATGCTGAAACCACAGCTCCTACTGAGATTGGAGGCAAAGGAGAAAAAATCATCAAGTGGCCCACTAAACTCAGTTTAGGACAGGTTAACTTGAACAGAGAGCAATAAGCAGCTTTGTCCCACAGCAGAACCTAACAAACACAGGCAAATGATATGCACCTAAGTAGAAGAACTGTTTACACATTCTTCTGTATAAAAAACCAAAGGCATCCACAGTCCATGGCCATTCTGGCAGATGAAGTCTCTGTAAATTGTGTTGCTGGGGACAGATTCAGGCTGTTGTGGAGATGGTGAGGAGTGCATCCTCGAAGTATTGAATAGCATGGCCTGCTGGCTGCCATTTCTCCCATGAATAAATGACTTTTCACTCTCATTGAACAAAGTCCTTAACCAAAAGTCTTCAGGCAAAAGCTCTGGGATACTGGATAAAAGCTGAAATAGGGCTGTCACTTGGTGGTGACATGTCACTAGCCACAGAAGACGCTTTATCTGCTCCCCTGTCTCTCCTTCCCTGAACATTTTCCATTTCATGAGAGGAAGAAGTTACTCCAGAAAGTAAGTTTTGGGTGCTAGACAGTGTCAGTCATGTTTGAAATACTGTTAAAAGCAATGTGGGAAACCAGAGGAGCTCCTCACCGGGATCCAAGTTACGTGTCCTCTCTGAGTGCCCTTCCCTGGGGTTGTGTGCAGCTCAGAGCTGAGTACCACAAGCCTGGTAAGCTAAACTCACTTGAAGCACTCCTGCAGAGAAGGCGTTTAGCTTTCCTCCCAAGGAGGATGGTCCCTGAGGGGGGAAATGGGGGCAGAGGAGCTGGAGGGAGGGACTGTGTTTCACACGGCAGGTGGGTCACAGCTTTGGGGAAAGAGGCACCATTTCCACAGCTGTCCCTAAAGAGGTTTTGAGGGAAAGCCAATAACTTTTCAGGTGGCCAGTGAAATGAAGGGAAACGTTCAGGTTTGGCTGCAGAGCTAGCTTGAATAGAAGTTGAATAACATTAACTTTCTGCAGACTCCCCAAACCATGGGACAACAATAAATCCACAGTCGGACACCACAGAGAAGATCTTCAGTTGTGTTCTCTTTAGCTCTGTTTTTGTGTATCCTTCTCAGATCTGGCTTAGCAGGACTTTGGAATTATGCAGTATTTTTGCCCCTTTACTCTTGTGTTGCTTTGATACAGATATTTTCTTAAGCTGTAAAAATAACGTGTAATTCACAGTAGTGCTAAAGCAGCAGATAAAGGCAGATACCCATATCTAAATGGGACTGAGTATTATTTTTCTGTACTTCGTTTCATCCCTAGAGACCAAATATGTCTATAAAACATTAGAAAACTGTGAAAGCAATGTGAACTCCTAGGGGTGATAATGCTATATAAACTAAACAGGATGAAAGAGATCCTGGTAAGTATACAGGCTTGGCTGTATCAGTTACAATGGTACAGATATAATTGCTTACAGTTCTAGCCTCAAACATGAAAAAGGCCTGCCATTTGGTCATTCCACATTAAATAAACTAGAGATAATGCTTTGATGTACTGATCTTCTTTTCCTTTGAGGGTACCTATTTAAATCTGGTAACACCTTGCCTGTAATGATGAACAGTGAGGGTCTGAGCCTGCTTTCAGATTGGCAAGCAAGGTCAGATCGTAATCCCAGCACTAATGAAGTTGCACAAAGCCTTAGTGCTCCTCGTTTCAGAGAGAAAAAAAACACAGCTCTGCCTAGCACCGGCTCACGGCTCTTGAAGTCTGCTTTGTTTCACCTGAAGTTATCTCAAACAGCTTCGCCTCCCCCTCCCCAAATGATCCTCTGCTCTGCGCAAGCCAGATCTGCTCTTAACAACTTTTGTTAATACAGTTGTGTGAGCTGGTAGTGTAATTTGTTTTTTTATGACACTTTTACATGGACTTTTACCTAACATACTCTTAGCTGAAACATCAAATCCTTCTGCCAGCGTAGTTTGTTTCATCCAAGGGATAGGTGAGGCATACTTCTCAATAAGCATCGCATCTGCACCGGAAGGATGTCTCATAGAGCTTCACCAGCAAATCTTTTTATTTCTTAAGACTGGGTCTTAAGCCAGGTTTGCATTTAGATGGCTCTGTCAGCATAGCAATTCTAGCAAGCCCTGTTGACAGCCCAATAGATAGATTATATATCTACAAAAGTGAGCTTTCTAGTTGGTAAAAATCCTTTAACTGAAAATGACTGTCCATAAACCAAATCAAGGCATAGGACCGGCTGTTCAGAAGTTTGGGCATTACTCCACCAAGGTACTTTTGAAAAATGCACTTGTAAGGGCAAATAACACTTCAGATAAAATATTGTCAAGGCAGTGTTTCTACAGGATGCCTTAAGAGTGAAGCCTTCATATCTGTGAACAATGATTTTCATAGTGTTCAAATGTTTTTTAAAAATTACTTTATTGGCTCTGTCCAATCTACATAAATTACTAGCTAGGGATAAGAAATAATGTTTAGGGGGGTTATGGGGTTTTTTTAATTTGATAATAGAGTTGAAAATTTAGGGGCAGAACTTTGGTTTAGATCAAGCCAAAAAAACCCTTAGGTGTTTCAGCAAATAAAAATAATTATATCAGTAAAACCTACTACTAATAAAATAATGTTGCCATATATCAAGGGAGGTGAACTGAAAAACCTAGTTATTTCAAAATACCAGCCAAACCCACAAAGTTGTTGATTTTGTTAAGTTTTAATTGATTTTACATTTTTCATCACTTTTTTTTTCAGAACGACATTTAAATTCACAAATAATTCCAGTCTCTTTTTATGGTGAATATATTACTTATCAATAACTCTTTTTAGTACGGTTAGCCTGTTCTTGCTTTTTCATCAGTTTTTCAAGACAGAAATAACATTAAAGTTACAAACCCAGAAATACTGCTAGAGGTTTTTTGGTTGGTTTTTGGTTGTGGTTTTTTAATGAAAATTTTTTATGGTAACATGTATCTAATTAACAAAAAAGAATAAAAGCAATGACACTTTCATTCTTTTGACCTTATAAGCCTCATGCAGAAATCTTTTGTTGTTGATTTTTCTTATGGCAAAGCAGCCGCAGAGCTTGAGTTGCCATTTTACTCCTCCAGATAAGAGAGCTGTGTTGTTATTTGGTCTAGGTATTAACTTCAATAACAATTAATTTCACTATTTGACATGGCAGTAGTATGGTTTACTTTAGCTATGTGCCTAGCACTAAGCTGTCACATACTTTCTTTCTTGCCAGTTCATGCAAGCAGAACATTCCAAGTACATCTAAAAGGTAGACAGCAGTGAACTTTTTTAAATAGTCTGTATTATTTTATTTAACAATCATTGGCATAAGAAACTTGGTGCAGGGTTCAACTCTATTGCGTATAGCCGTTGGAAAGGTTGCCTGTCACTGAGAAGTAACATTTGAGTATTGCTTGGGTATTGATTTCAGTGGGATTGACTTCAGTCCCATTGATTTCAGTGGGATTTGGGCATTTCTGAAAATCCCATTTGACATCTACCTACAATGTTAAATGCCAAATTGCCTTAGAAAACCCTGCCTCTTGGATCACTAATATCACATTTTTAAAATGCATTGTAAATTCCTGTGTGATTTAGGCAGTTTTGAAAGTTCAGTCCATGTGACAGCTCACTTAGGGGAAGGACATATATTGCCTGCTTTCTTAGACCTTGAACCCATGTAGGGTAGGACAATAATTGGTCCATCTTCCAGCACCAGAAATTATCTGGTATAGATCTTGTTCTTTGGTCTATTTTCTTGTTTATATACATAGTTTAAAAACCAGGCTTGGAAAACAGAGTTGTTATCACAGCACAAGTACCTACAAGTCAGTAGAGATGGATGAACTCTCCATGTACATGTACATAGGCCACAGGGAGTGCAAAGTTATAGGGATTATTTTAAACCTCTTCAAACTGTTTCACATTTGGTGAAGAATGCAAGCACACACATAACTTGGCTTAGTTAATATGTAGTGATTTGGTAACTCGCAGTAACCTGAGGATGCCTCAGGTCTTAAGCTGCACAGTCAAACTTATATCTAGATTGCAAATACTTTCAAAAGGTGTGCTTTGACCTAGAATTTGACGCAGTAATGATTTATGGATATTTGGGAAAGTTCAGAGCAATTTGTGAGTTCCAACTTCTAATATAGCCTAGAATCTGAGAATGTTTGAATCTTGTGTCTGTACCCATCTTTAATTGTTTGCAGGTTTCCTTTTTAAGCTGCATTATTTAGTTATTTATTTATGTCGCATAAAGCCAGCAGTCTGAAGAAGAATGGAAAAGAGCTGTGATAGCTGGTTACTTTCTATGTTCTTTTATTGGTATGATAATTAATGTCAGAACAATAAAATTTGCATGTGGTTGGTTTTGGATGTTAGGCATGTCTGTGTACTATCATGCAATGAAGACATTTTTATTGCTTTTCACAGCTCTTGTTGTATACAAATTGCAGCACAATATTGACAGATCAGCTAGTAGTAGATCTAGACTGCACATCAGTTCAATAGTAAGGATGAGAAAACACCAGTACTCCAGCTGGATTGGATTCCACCCTTTTAAAATATTCATATTTGATCAAACACCATGGAAGAATGCACATCATATATACACATCTTATTCCTGAGGTATCTCAAAAAGAAATTTCTGTTAATCTTTACACTCTTGAGAAGTGAACTCCAAGGGTCCAATATATACAATTTTTCCCAGCAGGAAAGGAAAAGAGAGTGGGAACAAGAGCGAGCCTACAAGCTGGTAAAAATGTTAAAAAGAAAATAAGGGGGGGACAGGGAAGGAACGTTCCGTGTTTCCTTTGCTAACTCATGATAACAGTCATTCCACTTGTGTCCTGATGGTTTCTCATGACCACAGCAGCCTACTGCTTGAAAAAACAACCAAATAAAAAACTTCATATAAAGAAATTAGCACATCTATTTATTTTTTTTCCTCTTTTGCTGCCACTCAAGCCAACTTTCCTTTCCACTTGCCTGGAAGCAGCTGCGCTTCCACTTTTTAATTGGAGAAGCAGTGCTGCTTCATATGAGTAGCATTGGCTTTTGGCAGCTTGAGATGTGTTAAATTCAATCAAAATACCCATGAGCAGCAGAGAAATCAGACATTTTTTTCTTCCCACTCATTACTTGTGAAACCTGAATCTTTTCCCAGGTAGCAAGCCCTTCAATTTTTAATTCACTTTTTAATATTTTTTCCGTTTAACCAGGTTAAGTTGAAGAAAGGTAACATTTTATATATAATATGAATTTGTGTAGATGAATGAGATTATTTTGAGAAAACTGCTTATTTCCCACCTATCATTTCCCAGGCTGGTATGTCATTGTTATGAAATGTCATGTCTCTTTGCAGACTGCCTGAAACTGATTGACATAACTGGAGAGGATGCCTTGGAACTATTTCATGGGAGTTGAGGGCATTTGGAAAAAAACTCACTTGTCTAAAAAAATCACAGTTTGAAAGGGGGGAGGGAATTAAATGTCTCGGCATAAAAAAATCATGGTTTTGAGGCATGTAAGGTTTTTTTTTTTTTTAAAAAAACTGTTTCATTTCCAATTCAAGATGATATTTCAAATTAAGGGAGGAAGCAGAATGCCCTTATTTCTCATTTTGACACTGTTTTCATGAATAAAATAGTGGTAAGTCTAGTCATTGGCTAAATTGGAAAATATTTAAACTGCCTGGAGAAAACAGGTTGCATGATTTTGTCAAGGCCTTGTGCATGCTTTTATGAGCAACATCTCTATACATCAATCTAAATATTCTACTCTGCACCCATTTAAGTTAACAAGTCTTATCTCTAACTAATGTTGAATAATGGAGAAGGGACTGGCAGAAAGAAGCGAAATCTGTGTCATGGATTTGGATGTTAAAAAAAAGTTGAAAAAGCAAAGTTAAATCATAAAACTTGTCTTGTTCATCTGATGTCAGAGGAACATGAGACTGGAAAGGATCATGGAAGGGATGTAGTTGAAAGAGACATGGTTTATTAATGATTTTTTAAGTGTTGTCAGCTGCAACATCCTGCACTCGGCTTGGATAGCTCTTCTGTAATCTATATCATATCTGTACCATCTTACCTATGGAATGTGTTGACATTCAGAATGACTTAATTCTCAGAAAAAATGATCAGTAACAATAGTGGGGAGAGCTGGGGGCACATGAGTGGAAGGGGACGCTTGCATACCACCAAGTGCAATGAGAAGACATAGTAATGCAGGCAATTGGGCAAGGAAGATGCAGCCAGATACCCTGGCACAAAGAGAAAGGGGAGAGGAAATACAGACTGTGGTCAGCGGGGAGTGTCCTGGCATCACACGGCATCCTCAAGCCTTCAGTAGCTTTGAAGCTACCTAACTTTGGGAGAGGATGTGAAGTGATGAAGCTTGCAGCCCCAGTCTACTAGAATATTATTTAGCAAAATTAGCATTGCTCTCTTCTCCAGACTAGGACATCCATACATGCATCAGAAAAGTACTCTTAGTGCTGTTCAGATCCTCTACATAAATACTCACTTAACTAATTTATTTAAATATATATTATGTAGCTGTTATACAGGAATACTTTGGTTTGTCATTGAATATGTATAAGGCAAACATTTTCCCTTAAATGATTGCCTGTGGATCTGCTTGGGTTTGTTGTAACAATTTGTATTTAGGACATAGTCTCCTGGAGAAAAAAAAAAATCCAAGCTACAAAAAACTAACAGACAAAAAAAAAACTTTTATGGAAATGTACAGGAAAAGAAAAGTGATTTCCTGGTACAATACAAATTTGTACATTTTTTATTTTTTAATTTGCAATGCTAAAATTAATTAGATGAACAGAACAATGCAATTTTTCATATGCAATGCAATTTTCATATGTATATATTTAAAGTGTCTCAAAACAGAATGCAAGGATAAGGTGGAAGAGGGAGAAGGCAGGAGGGAAGAGATGCAGATGTGGTCTTTATGACTTAATGTTTTAAATTATTTTCTATTATAGCTGTATAATCTCATGGGACCCAGTGCGTCTGCCAAGGGTGTAAAGGAGGTGAGAACTTGATCCACATACTTTTCAAACAGATGAAGAGATCTTTTGGGACGGTGTACATCAGTGTCTCTATTCCACAGGACAATGATTGATTTCGATTTCTTTCCTAGGCTAACAGATCCTGGTTCCCTCTAGAATCAATGGAAGTAGTAAGACTGCCATTATAAGTATTTAACTTAAATGTTGTGTCTACCTCTCTTTGAGTGTTTAAGGGGTCATAGGCTAACTGGTCTGGCAGACCTTGAATTAATTGCTCTAACTCATTCAATGCTTTCTTGAATTTCAATTTAAGTACCCACTATTCATTCATCTTAGATGTCACAGATGTCACAGGAGATAATCTCTCTACATATATGCTTAGTTGCCTTAAGCATATTCTTTAAAGGGAAGAACATTCACCTACAAGACAAGACAGCTGGAGTGAGGTGCTTGGACGTATTTGTTCTTGGTGTAGCTGTGTCTTCAATGAAATCTGTAAAACTCACTTTTGCTTCAGTGGGAATAGTGGCTGCCAAGCCAGAATGTTTGTCTGAAAACTGTTCTTTATGTCCGCCTTCAAGAGTCTCAGGTGAATTGTAAAACAAAAACACCTCGATGCCCAATAGAAACTAGCATAAAATGAGCAGAGTAACTCTGTGAGCCAGGATTTGGTATTTGTGAAGATATCTTTGATCAGGACAGCATATGCTAAAGGGAAGTGGATTGAGGCTGATGGTGAGCTGATAAGGCTGATGAACACTTTTGCACTGATTTTCTCACCCAAGGTGGAAACTGCTGGGGGGAGCAACTTTCTAAGCTAAGACCAGCACACTCAAGCTCTGCAGACCTGATGGAGTGGCTTCAACTAGCATCACAGTAATTTTTCAGGCACAATATTTTAAAATTCTGGCAACTACATCTCCGCCCAGAAATTCATAGGCAGTCAGTGTATGTTACTGAGCTCCCCAGTATCTGAAGTCCTGCTGACGCACAGGGT
>NW_008824866.1:3187867-3197152 GCF_000699105.1 Pygoscelis adeliae
CCTGCTGAAGCACAGGGTGGTGGGTTAGAACACAGATGCCTACTCTGCTCAGGTATCCGGATGGTCCATAACTGGCCTCACATAGAGGACTTAGCTACTGTTGGTGCTGCAGAGACGAAATAGGTCCTGATGAAAATGTGGGGCCACAAAGCAGAGAACAGGATGAAACTTCTAGCAAACAGGAGAGGCTTCTAGAAATACCGGTCCACCACTTGCTTACAGAACAAGAAAATAGTAGGTGTGATAGATTTGATGGCTGTTCTGCAACTGGCACCTCCAGCATTTTCCACCAGGTGAAAAACCTGACTGTGAGACATTTCTCAGGTGCCCAATAAAACCTTTAAGAATCTTGTTTCTGAAGAATCTAAGCAGGGGTGAACTTGATTTTTTCCAGATGCTTGTCCAGCTCTTTTCCCTGTTCTTTTGATATATCCGTATGCAGTTCACTTTCTCACTTTAATCTCAGAGGTTAATTTCTTACTCAGAAACAGTCCAAGAGAGCAAAAGTTCTCTTAGGGTGGTGATGATCATGAAGTAGACTTAGTTCAAGAGTGTTGTTTCCTCAGACTGATATTATTAATTTATATTCTTACAGTGTGCATGAGGTGTTAGAGAAATGCTTTGAATACTGTACTCTAGACCAGAGGCATGAGTTCACACCTTACTCCAGATCTGTGCTGAGGGTTACTCCCAGTCAATGGAGCTGTAAGCAACATTTGACTGTATCATTCAGACTGAGGAACTGCAGGCTGTCAGATGTTAACACCTATCTGTCACTCTCTTCTATGCTTTTGGTTAGAGAAGTTAGCATGCCTCAACTACACTGGTGGACAAACTGCACTCATACCAGCCATGTACTGTAACAAACTTTGAAAATTGTCACGTTGTTCTGCAGGTATTTGGTTTTCAAAGAAATAATTTTTGTAGTTTAGTTACACGTGAGAAAAAAAAACAACAAAATACGTGGAAGGGAAGATTGGACATGCCAGGGAGAGAGCATTCAGTAAAACGGTAAGACTAGCAGACAGCTAAGGCTTTGGAGTGCTTTCTGTGCTGCATGATTGTGCTATAAGTCAGAAATATTTGAACAACAACTGAACTGTGTGTGCACAAAGACTCTGGGGGTGACCTGCCTGCTCTGGAGTGTTCACCATTATGCCCAATTAGTGGAAATAGTGAATTTAGTGTGGGATGGATCATTGTCTGGTACAGCATGAAAGAGATTCCTAACTGATTTTCCTTGGTGTGAGAGGTCATATGGCAAAGGCATTTAAAGTAGCCAGGTAAGGATCTAACCATACCCTTCCTAGCTAGGACTGCATATGCATATATTATTTTGTGTGACTGTGATGACAGAAAATTACACTTCAGTTCTGCATGCAGCCTAGATATTCTAGGAATAATGCCATAGGCAAAACAAGGGCAGCCCAGGGGGAAGAAAGAAATTATTTCTAAAATTCCATAATCCTTTTTATCTCTTATCTTAAAGTGAACTGTTACCTCCCCATCAGAGGTAAACCTCCTTTTTTCTCTTTCTTTATGTGAATTCATCCATCCAGGAGAGAACAGAATTAATTCCCTCAGAGTTTATTCCACATAGGTAGTGATTGGAGGAAAAAACACTCATTTTTCTTTGCAATAAGCTCTTCACTACAAATCTATACACTAAAGAGACAAATGCATCTCTTCATTGACATCTGGTAAATATAATAGACATAATCATAAACAGGGTGCCAGTAACTGTTGGAATATCTTCAGGAAGAAATAAGGCGCTAAGGTCAGCAAATACACGTTGGACACAAAGTCAAGATAAGACTTAGAAACTAGAAACAATTCTTCAGTTAGTGTTACTCTTCTGGAGCAAATAGAGATGTTTGTATGGGTGGCCACCAAAACGTGTCTCAAGAACGTAGTTATTGCCTGATGGGGTAGCTGAAGATTTGAGGTAGCCTTAAACAGCAGCAGATAAAATGTCATTTAAATATACTTTAAAACAAAAGAAAAAAGTGTAATATGATTATACCAGAATGCTGTGGGGTAATCATATTACATGTGCTGAAAGTACTGCTGACTGGATTCCTGACTGGAAGCTGGTGGTAGGACTGCCTGGCTACTAGATGTGTCCCCCTAGGAAACCACAATGGTTCAACTTACCTTCTCTGTTAGCAAGAAACCCTGGAAACATAGCTATGATGTGGCCTTTGGAGCAGGTGAGACCACAGGTAGCAGATCCCATTTCATGAGGAAGCCCAGGACATTCCCAGAGAGGATACAAGGTGATCTGCTGGAAGGCTGGTGGATGGTGAGTGAGAAGCAGAGCAGGACATGTTTGGAGCCAGATTTCTATCCAAGTAGACCTACCTGGATGCTGCTGAAAATCTGTCTTAACCTTTTAGCCTCTATATAGGAGCCAGCAGCAACCCATATCGTGGTTTGAAAGTTTCCCTGGCTTCCTGAGTGTCCTAAACAAGCTGTACCCTAGACTCAACAGAAGGTCTTTGGAAAGCCCCCACAACAATCTGATGCAAGCACTTCAAATGAAACACAGACTTATGATCTGTCCACTTCCAAACTACTAGGAAATAACTTCACAGCTTCCTCTTGAGGTGTTTTTCCATGTCAGGATTTTCTACACTACTCATTGCCACCATGCCTGATCTTAATCTACAGCTGCTCACTGAGAAATGGAGGCATAGATAAGTGGCTTGCTCAAGGTTGCACAAGAAGTTCAAAGCAACACTTTGAATCAAACTCAAGCCTTGGGACTTTTATGTATTACTCATTAGGTTTTCCTCCCTCCCCTTACCTCTGGGAATGGAAACAGACCACAAACCTCATACTTCTTAGAGCAAATTACCTGCTTTGTTATTCTGTCTTTCAACCTTTGCCATAAATTCCACTTCATTACCATTGGCCGAAACACCTCAGTGAGCTGCACTGCTTGGGCTATAAAATGTGTCTGGTGAGCAGGCAGGAGAATCTCTTTAGCCACAACCATGCAAAAGAGCAGGATCAGGAGGCTCCGGCTGTTCTGACATGAATTGTCAGTGAATACTAATGAACACAGACGTTTTTTATTTTTTTTTAGCTGCTTACCACTGTGTTGAAGTGGCAATGTCTCTTACCACACACCGTGGAAAAGGGTTTTGCACTCTCTGCTAGCAGATAATAATTTCAAATGGACAGCCTGTGCAACACTGCAGATTAAATCTCGTCTGGATTAAGTCTTTCCTCTCTAAGGCACGCCTTGGAGCAACGAACTAGCCAGCAGCTCAGCCCATCTGCAGATCATTACTGGTACGTATGACAAAGGAAACACCTGAGCAGGGAAGCAGAGCAGTGTGCAGGGAAGCAGAGCAGTGTGCAGAGTTCAGAAGCAGGTGTTGCTGTCTAGGGAACAGGTTGAGTTCTGGAGGGCACCTGGAAAGCCTCAGACCACCAACATTTTTAGCAAGGCTTGGCTATGCACCTTCTGTGCAGTGCTCTGATAACCTAAGCGTCAGGTGCAGCAACAGGGGAGAGATGCTGCACTTTCATGAAGAATGCAAGAAAACGGATGAATCCTTCTCCTGTTTTGAAAGGGTATGTGAAAGTCAGATCCTGAAGTATCTGGGCTGGAGCTGAAGATACTCATGTGGAGAAAGAAGTTTGTCCTTCTTTGATATCCCAAAAGCAGTAAGGTACTACAAGTGTATTCGAGCTATGTTTGCTCTATTCTGTTGGTGGGCCAGTTCCACAGAACTGGGGACAGAAATGATCTACTGGATTTCCATCAACTTCAAACAGAGTCTGTAGCAAACCAGAATAACAAGCAGACCAGGTTAATAAAGGGGTTTTTTTTAAGAATACTTGCAGCTTTCCATGGGAATATGTTGAAATGCTGGGAAATGAACATTCACCAACTCCACGCAGCTGTTATTTACAAAAATAGATAAACACCTTCCTTCATTGGGAGGTTGTATTTGCAGCTTTATTTGTCAAGACAATTATGAGAAAAGGTAGTTTGTGGCTGACAGCGTCACAGAGAGCTGAAAGGACAGATGGGAGAGCAGAGATTCAGAAGGTGGTAGGCAACTGGCATAGCTGGAGAACCTGCTCATGGCTTCTGCTCATGCTGAGAGGTGAGCTAAGCAGAGCCCTGGCAGGCTGTGCACTTCCTTTGCACCCAGGTTCAGATATCTTGCACTGTTATTGTTTCAGGAAAGTCTCAGCTTCTCAGAAAGCCCTGTGTAAAATAGATATAATGGGATTCAGAGTCACAGGCTTAGAGGAATGGTATTAGTTCAAAGCACCTTCAAGCAAATGGGAAAGTTTAAGCTGTAGTTTACCTTCTTATTTTAAAATTTTATTTTACTTGCTTGAATTTTTGAGGGTGGAGACCATCTAAAATCCAATGCCACAAAACCACTGTCCTTCCAAAACCCTGTGGAGGCTTTGTGGAGGTCAGAACAGGTCTCTGGTTTTTGTTTCATTCATGTCTCTACACTGTAATAACAATACGTCTGTGTTTTTATTCCTCTCCAAGTGAGGCATGGGAAATGAGGCGAGTAAAGGCATTACCAAGGGCAATAGACAATGGAAGATTGACCTAGGTATATGTTTAGCTAAATTAAGGGAAGGCAACATGAGTGAGATGAACAAGCATCCAGGAAGACGGCTACTGAATTTCCCCAACAGTAACATCTCTTGAAAGCTACTATCAGCAGCACTCAAATCTCTTTGATCTGAGAAAAGACAAGGCAGTCTTGCCTTGTGCTGCTCCTAAGCAGTTTTCCCCTCAGAGACAACTGTGTGATCTACTGTTCATGAAGATATTTGAATGTGAAAAGCAGGAATTGGGTGAATTAACCTTTATACTAAAGCACCTCAAATGCCTTGTGTTCAAAAGCTTAAATTGCACTTGAATGTTGCTGAACTACTCTTCCACTTATCAGTCAGAAAAGGGACGGCAAGAGAGAACTGAAGGAGAAAATAGGCTGGGAAGGAACAAGTACCGTGAAGAAAGTGATAAACAAATAAACTGTGACAAGAGACCTGAGGAGGAAAGAACTGGATCCTAATATAGAAAGAATTAACACAAGGGGAATATGGTCTTCAAGACTATATGGAGCAGGCTAGCTGTTATTCCAAAATATTCTGCTACTCCTAAAAGCATAAACTTCAGCATTATCTTTTTAAAAAAAAGGGAAAAAGAGAAAAAATTGTATCATAAATCATTGTCACTTTTAAAAATAAAGAAAGAAAGGTGGACTCATGGAATTAAAAGTCAGTGAGATTCACTTCCTCTGCAGAAAAAATACAAACATCCAATATACTCCTGTGAACATCTACAAGATAGCAGAGCAATAAATAACCAAGTGGAAGCGAACAAAACATGCCAGATAACCCGCTACAGAAGTAAATTAAGGTTAATAGGCCTTCTGGATAAAGCAAAGAAGTAGCTGTCATACTTCTTGACTTTAGTAAGGTTTTTGACAGTGTCTGACATGATATTCAACAAAAATAAGTGAAGGGTATGTTGCCAGAATGTAACTGCTTGGGAAACTGTACAGAAAAAGTAGTTATCCCCGGTTCACTGTCTGACCAGAAGGATGGATTCTTCAAGCTCTTTCTTGAGGCCAGTCCTATTAATTAGTTTAATTAAAATCCTAAATGGTAGAATATTAAACCTGCAGTTGATACCAAGCCAGGAGGGACTGCAAAGACTTTGGAAGATGGGAATTCGGAATGTTCTTGACAAACTGGGGAAATGGCCTAAAGCGAAAGGGTGCAACTCAGTGCGGAGTGCAAGGTGATATGCTCAGGGCTGAGAGGTGGGCTGCAAGACAGCGGGGTGGATGGCAAAGCAGCCATTCTTCAGCGAAGGAGCTGGGGGCCAGAACAAACCCAAACCCAACATAAGTCAGGAAGGTCAGGTTGTTGCCAAAACCCCAAACATCGTACTGGGTTGTATAAACAATGTTGACATATGTAAGAATCATGAAATTGTCCTTCTGCTTTCTCACCACAGCTGGAGCATTGGGTCCAGTTTGGGGCACTACATTTCAAGAAAGGTGCGAATCAGTTGGAAAGAGTCCAAGGAGAGGAGCAAGAGCAATCGAGGGTTTGGAAAACATGAGCTGTGTGGAAAGACTGAAGGCAGTGAGGTTGTTTAGTCTAGAGACAGGCAAACTGAAGGGATGCATGATAAGTCTTCAAATGTTTAAAAGGTAGCTGCAAAGAGGAAAGTAATAAACTATTTTGAATGTCCAAAAGAAGTAGCGGGCTTAACTTTCCGGAAAAGAGATTAAGGGTAGACACTAGGAAATATTTTCTGTGATAGTAACAGAATTGATTGGCTAGGAAGCCTATACAAACTCCACCGTACGAGGATTGCTAAACAGGTTGGACAAATGTCTGTCAAGAATAACTTAGGAACAGCTGATCCCAACATGGTGGAGGGGATGGCCTAAATGATCCCCTGAGATGCCTTCCAGGTCTATTTCTACAATGTTATAATCAATGGGTAGAAGAAAGCTATGGGTTTGACTGAATTAGTGCAGGTGATGCAGGAAAGGATCTGGGAACTGAAATATTCATTCACAGAGTTTACAACATTTCAAGCTACATGTGCATGACCTCCCCTTCCTTAAAATAAGATATTCTCATAGGGGTAGGGACAGATCTCAAACCCAATTAACATTTCAAGCACAGTAGGATTTTAGGATGTAGCCCCTGTGTTGGACTGTACCAGCTAACTTCTCTGCAAAGTTAGGAGGTCCCAAGTCCTCCAAATGGCATACTGCTTAACTAGTCTTTTTTTTTTTTTTTCCCCTTGGCAGTGAGATAGTTGTGTTTAATCAAATATGCTTCTGGAAAGGTCAGGACTGATGTAAGTGAGGTTACTTACCAGTATATACATCTTCAAAATTTGATTCCAAAGCAGGACTTGTTTTGGAAGGAGTCTAAACATATTTGGAACACTTTTCCCTTCATTTTATCCAACAGTTTGTTTTGTAAAAGAGCAATAATATATACATGGCCCTTTCATCTTCTTAACTAAGATAACTTGTAGTAGTCACTTTATCAAAAAGTCCTCCTGATATGTGACCATCATTCTGTATCTTTACCTGTCCTTCTGACTCTTGTCCTTGGTGTGTTCTGAAAGCTCTAAGTAAGCTCCACAATGTCTGTGGTGGTTTTCATCTAACCAATGAAAAAGGGGTTTTGTGAAAATTATGCAAGCTTTTTCAGAATTTTTATATGTCTACTGGTTGGCGTTGACTCAAAGTTGTTTGATCTTTAGAAAAAGTCCTGGTTCCATAAATTCCCTGAAATTTGTAGAAATGCAATGTACATAAGACCTGCAAATTCAGACCCCTGCAAATGACTGCATGCTATAGATCTCAACATATGGCTCATGTTGGGCGCTTGCGAAATACATCTATCAGCAACAGACAGTTACCTTAAAAGAGATCTGCATCCAGGTAGATGGTTTATAGACTGTCAGGCCACACTGCTGGTTTAGATTTGAGGAATTACTTTGGAAGAACAAGGCGGGTTCTATTTTTGACATTTCAGCAATGAGACCACTTGTACATTATGACCCAATTTGATTTACTGTAAGAAAATAAGAGTGCTGTAATTTGTAAAAGACATTTATTACATGAGTCAAAAAAAGAAAAAAAGGGGAGGGAAGGGGGAGAGAAAGCAGCTTAACGTCTCTGTCCATCCCCATCTGGTTTTATTTTAATCTCACTCTAGTCACATATGAAATTTTGCTTAGCTGTCTTCATTTTCTTAGTCAATCTTGATTAATGGCCTTCAAAGTAAAAATAATTGGCCTGCATCAGGCTTGTTTTATAACTCTTGTTCACAAAGAATGTGAAAGGCTGGAAAATGAGCCTAAACAGAAGGAATGCATTACGTTAGCCTTTGAGAAAGAGCAGTCCTCCAGTTGTGTTTCACTGTGTATTTTTATAACAGGCGCCTCCTTGACTGTCCATGATATTGCAGATATGCAGTGCCAAAAGCTTTTGTATACTTCATCAGGCTGACCATGTCACCTCGCAATCTCCCAGCAGCCGCGTGTGCGCAGGCAGAGGGAGGCAGAGCCAGGCCCCGCCGACCAGAGCACCCCGGCAGAGCCAGCATGGGCTGCGCAACATGGAGCGGGCGCTCCGAGCAGCTGAAGGGGTGTTTTTGTGCAAGTGCTCTCTAGTCACTCCGCTCCTGCTCTTAAACTTCAAGAGAGCTGCCATGCAATTTAGGGAGTGTGGATCTTGCTGGAGCACAGAAGAGCAGTCACACATTGATTTTAGCTGGGGCGAATGTGGCCTGTGGCTTTGTAACTACCTTTATTCCCCTCCAGTGAACGCAGTCCTGGTAGAGCAATCCACCAAACTGATTATAAATTTTATATTTTTAAAAATCTTTTATGTTATAAAAGATTGCCTCAATTTATTTTTAAATAAACAGAGTATATTCTCATTTTTAAAGAAAAAAAACCTTTTTCTTTGGCATATAAGGAAAGGACCTGATATGGGAAGTTTGTTCCTGTTGCTACAAGCATTGTTTCTAACTTGTTTTCTTGCTGTCAGAAAGTTAGGGAGATTCAGTCTAGTTCTTCCTTTGTGTAATGCACAAAACAGATTATTGTGCTTGCATGTTTATGGCAAGATTCAGTGTTATGTCCTGCTTACCAAAAAGAAGTCAGCTTTCTGTTACACATCTTAGGGGCGAAAAGTATTACTTACACATTAACCAAAGAGAAAAAAAAGTTCTTAATTTAAATTATTTATGTTAGTTTAGGAATTTTTGAGCAACTCATGACAGTCCTGTGAAGTTGTTATGCCATGTACTTATTTCCTTAATTATTATACCGCATACTTATTTCCTTGTACAATTTTGAAATAGGAACAGTTTATGCTTTTCCTGATGCTTTTCATGTAACAGCCTCAACATATGAACTGAACTTCCATTAAGCTTCCTAAGATTTGTCTGAAGTATGCATATGATATACTTATGATACTTTTGCCAGATATGGCTGGATCCAAATTTGGTCTGAAGATGAACACTTTTCCCAGAGTAGCTGAGACCAGCTGCTGAGTCCTGTATCTTCTCTTCTCCCAGCAAGGCAAGCCGGGGTTACACAGATGGTATTTTCATGTCAGTGCAGATCAAGCTGAGCATTAACCTCATGGCATGGACCAAAATCCATCTGCAGGGCTGCCTGTATTTGGTGGGAGAGGAATGCATATTTTCTTCTTTTCAGAAAGTGGCATGCAAAATACAGATATCCAAATA
>NW_008824866.1:3197165-3225732 GCF_000699105.1 Pygoscelis adeliae
CCCTACACTCCAACATTTTCTGCACTGTTCTTTTAAACAGTTAATGATGTATTATAACCCAGACATCTGACCTTCAACGGAACACAGCCCCACCATGACACTCCTCTTTGATGCCTCACCAGCTTTTGGAAAGTTGGTTTTACAGCAGTTCCTGCCAGCTCCAGGGCAGGTAGCCAAGGCTGAGGTAAGGTCCATGAAGAGCAGAAAGGAACCCGCCGTGTTCTTCCCCACTACCGAAATGTGTCTGATTCTTCAGCTGCAAAGTCTTCTCAGTTGCTAAAATCTTTTCTTCAAGAGATTTCTGGACCTACTTGAGAACTGAACAGAGGAGAGAGACCTTTGCCAGGCATACACTTGGGAAAATGTCACCAGCTGGAGAAACAATAGTACCAACTCCATAATGTTTAAAGCTTTGAAATTATGGCAGTGCCCTCTTGTTCCATGGAGGAACATATTTCCATATAGTTCCATATTTTTCAAAGATTAATCATTCCCACCATTAAAAGCTTTGGTCTATAACTTGTTCAGCTTTGGCTTGGGCTACATTATGCCATTGTTCCATTCGACAGCTACAGGATCTGCGTACCTACATTAACCTTCTGTGGCAAGCTCTTATGGCAGCTGTATATTTCACACGGGAGAGATGAGAAGCTGCAAACCTAAGACAGGTACTGTCTGTCTTACAGCGACAGTCTGTGTAATTGATCCCTTCCTTGTACTCCATTCAGTTTTCTTAGGGTCCACCACGGTACCTCCTCTGCTCATTCTTTGTCTTGGAAAGACTTGGCCACCAGATACCGTTGTGTTTGTGGATGACGTTGTGGTTGATGATTTCACTGGTGCCCAAGTATTACCTTTAAATCTTATGGGCATAGGAAATGGACTGAGCTCAAACAGCACAACATTGTGCGAGTGGCACAATACTGGCTTTACTGACCCAGACTCTTAATGCTAAATGTCAGTGGAAATCTGTCAGGTACACATCCTAGCTTGTTATATCAAAGCAATAAGAATAATAAATATATTGATAGTGGTGGTTAGATTAGAGAGGAAAACCTAGAGAGTGCTGGTCTGGTTTGACTCCTGCTTATATCCATTTGCTCGTATTACTCTTTCTTTTCATGACCCACTTCAGCCCCCCGTTTTGCCATAAATTTCAAAAAAGTAGGCTCTTTGGGGTAGCCTTTCTATATGTTGCCTTTAAAAATTGCTGAAGTCCTAAGAATAAAAGAAAGGTTTTCATCTCATCTGGAAATAAATGATATTTCTTTTTTTAGAACTAGTTTGTTTGCTTTGTGGAAATAAGCTATTTTTGGTATTGTTTGCTTCCAGTTGACTTGAAATGAATTTTTTCTTTTGGATTACTTGTTTCCATTTGACCAGCAACTCTCCCAGTCAATTATTTGCCTAGTTCAATCTGTGACTGCCTATGTGAAGCTATCTGAGTTTTCTGTCACAATGCTCTTATATGGTAGTGGAAAATGCCTGAAAAAATCATTGCATTATCTTATAAATCAGTGATACATTATGTCTTATACTGTGTGCAGAAGGTGTTACCTTCTAGAGAAGTTACCCTAGACAGGGGTAGCAGATATCCATAGGTATGGTATGGCTTTCGTATGCAAAGAGACCAAACAGCCTGAATTTTCAGCTTAAAAGAAAAAACATTCTGAGGATATGAGAGAGGTACATGAAGTCATGGATGCTTCAGAGAATGTAAATAGGGAGTTCACTGCTTCTCACAACAGAAGAATGAGGGGAATCCAGTGGTGCTATTAAGCAACAGGTTTAAAAGAAAAGGAAATATTTCTTCTATACCAGCCACAATATCGTTTTGTAACACTATGCTCGGAGGCCAAAGTTTGAAGAGGATCAGTAAGAAATTAGACTTTCCCGTGGTTTGATCAGTTTGAAACAAAATTGAAAGAACTGTCAAAGGGAGATGGGCAGCTCTCCCCTGCTGCTGCTGCTGCTGCTGCTTCCCCCCAGCTGGTTTGGCTTCACAAGCAGGACCTGGCTGGGCGCTGTCGGTCCAGCTGGCTGGCCAGGACACGTGCTGGTCCTGCCTGGCCAGGGACATGTGCTGCCCTCAGACACTGGGCAGCCCAACACCAGCAGCCTGCTTTTCAGATGACAGAGAGGCAAACCAGTGACTCGGCGATGCATGTGTGGCTGCATGCTGTGCAGAAACACTTTACACATGTGTATGGTGAGTACAAGTGCGTCGTAAGTTTTGAAGTAACAAGGGAATAGAAATACCAGAGAAAAGTAGCATGTCGTTTGGATGTTTGCACAATGTTTGCCTGAAGATGCAAAATAAATATCTAATTATTGGCACGGGAAAGGAGGAATCGCCATGCACAATCTCTGTGAGAGTGCTCAAAGGCTATCCTGCTTCTTTATTTTTATTCTTTGAATGAAAGCTTCCCAGAAAAGGCTATCTGAAGGGAGCTGGTACATAATGAGGAATGCTGAGACTCATATGCATATTTTCATATAATATTTTCACAATTCCAATGTGGTACATGAACCTGTGATAGAAGTGGGCAGCAGAACAGTGAGAATGTGGCCATTGTGTATTTTATAGTTTATAAATTAATTTTGTTTCTTTTTTCCTTTTTTTTTCATTCTAATTGGCATATCTTCCTTTCTGGAAATTGATTTTTCAGTTCAAAGCAGCATTCAAAGGAAAACGAAAGAAGAAACTGAAGACATTTTGAACCCATTTACATACTTCTAAAGAATTAATCCACTTTTTCAGAGAAAATGAGAGACAAGTATTTACATTTACTTACCTCAAAAGAAGCTGTGAAAAAATTAACACTTTCATCCAATTTTACTTATGCCAACATTTCTTTTTTTGCTGTAAGAAGTCAGCACTTTTTTTACCTCTGTCTTATAGGACATACATATCTAGAATTCGCAGGTAATTGCATGAGGTATGTAGGTATGTACGTAGTATACTTGCAGCTGCTTGACTTAGGAGTTGGCCTTGCCTTGCTCTTTGACCACAATAACCTTTTGAATTATTAAAACCTAAGGATTTCAGTTTTGCAGTGCTGATATACTTACCTACGCGTGAGCAATGGATTTTATGTAAACACTGTAATGTTGCCAAACAGCCTGTGACATGCAGTCACTTCTAGTTCATTTAAGGTTTAGAAAAGAAGTCTCCTTCATGCTAACAGTAGATCATTCACCTCATACAATTTAAAATGTTATTATTGCAGCTCGTGCTGTTGTTGGTATAAAATGTCATAATATGACGCTCACCTTGGATGTGGGAATGGGTATTAATCTGAAACTGCTTCTGTTGGTTGCTCAGGCTGAACCCTACCATGTGAAAACGCATTTGTTTGTTTGTCTAAAAAGATTTAGGATTGCACATCATCTTTATCCATGGTAAACATTTTGTTATATACAGTATACTAATTATTGTTGAACTGAAGTGTTTTTCTAGCCCCAGTGGCATAATGGAAATTATACTTCGAACTGCATAATATTCTTGGAAAGGGAATATAGACTTAGCAAAGAACATCATCATTTTGTTATAATGATAACATACCTATTTACATAATGATAATGTACATATTTACTGCCAAGCATGTTTGTTCTGCATTAGTGTTCGTAGTGTAGCAGGGAGAATTGCAAAATGGAACTTCAATTTGTGCCTGGTGGCTGCTGTCTTGCAAGGGAGTGAAGAAGGGGGAGCGGGCGATGGGGTGTTTCTGAAACAAAAAGGAGTAACGCTATGTGCTAGGCTTGCATTGTGTACGAGATCAGCTCTGCACATGCCCATTTGCTTTCCTTTCTTCTTTTTTCTCAGGGACCTTGTCTGTTAAGTAAGTGAAAATCCTTTGTGAGATTCCTGGCAGCAGGCATCAAAAAGATGCTAAAAGTCTATGTTAGCTGCATGCTCTCTCTTTGAACACATTCTCAAGTAATGCCACTGTTGGAATCATTTAATCTGAGAGATGGAAAGAAAAAAAAATCTACATTTTTGGTTTCATTTCAAAACCTGTAAATCTCTGTATTCCCGCTAAAGAAGCGGGAAATCTTACACTTGGAGGAGACAGGAAAAAAAAGTTAGAAGACACTGTTTGGTGAGCTGTCATATGTTTTCTGAACTTTTTGTAATAGGAAGAAGTCTCTAAAGAGCCCTTTTCTTCACTCCTCTAACAAAGGCATGTCCCAGTTTATTAAAAAATCATACACAACAATGCTGCCTGCCAGGTTTTATAGCCCTAATGAAAATTTGGTCCAGAACACAAAAAATATCTGGAAAAATGCCTGAAATTTCCCTGTCGCAGATGTTTCAACAGAAGGTGCTTGCATGCCATTCGTTAATATAACGCCATACGGGACTCGGTATGACCACTGCAATAACCAGTAAGTAACACACGCAGTGTGCGCATCACTGCGCCAAATTTTCCGTCTGTTGTGTGGGGCTTGTATCCTGTGGATTGAGACGTACCTTGATGAAACTGTATTGTCATTGAATGATAATATTTGTGGATCACTCTGCTAGAAAACATCCTATCAAGAATGTGGGAGGTCTGTGTAAAGAGTCGGTGCAGCTCATTGGCATTGCAGTCAGTTAGGAAGGATGGGAATGTTAGTATTTATGCCCCTTTTTTAGCCTATCTTTCAGATGCCAATTTACAGGAGCAGCACTCCAGATATTAAAGCACTTTCTCTTTGAGAGAGGCTGTTGAATTTTAATCTCAGGCATTATGTAATTAAAAGGGGCATGTGAAATACAGTAATTATCAATACAGTGGAAAAAATTACACAGACATAGCATTCTTCTGGGGTAATTATTTTTTATTTCATAAGTTTAAAATAGGAATGGACTGAAAAGGAAAAAGGAAAAAAAAATCCTGAAGTACACTGTACTCCATCAGCTCCAGTTTTGTCTCCTGAAAGGCAGAGAAGCACCTAAATAACCGACTACAAAAATTTCCCTCTGCACACAGATGAATATTGTCTTCTGCTCTTGGGAGGGAAGCTGTGGAGTATACTGCTTTGATTTGCGTATGTCTGAGGGAGGTGATGTGACTTTTCTTACTAGTAGAGGTGGGAGTTGTGTGAACAAATCATCCATGCTGTGGTGAGGATGTACTTGAGTGCTTCTCATGGACCAAACCGACACCCTTAGAAACACTTCTGCAAGAGTTAAATCTGCTAATGACAAGGGTTTTGAAAGGCTTTTACGATTTTTCATATTTTTCCTCTCTGTTCAACAGTAGGATTTCCTGGACAGTTTGCCGTCTCTTTTGTGCAACAATGACAAAAGCAGGAAAAAGTGCTGAGTCTGGCTCGCCTAGAATTTGAGTTTGGGTTCAAGGTTGAGTAAGGGCTGAGATTCAACAGAAATAAGGCTTTTCCCAGGCAATCATAAAGGTACCATCAGGTTTTATTAACCATGTTTCTAGGAGATTTCATTCACATCTGACATGAATCTGGAAAATCTTTATGGGTTTGACACAGAAGCAAAATCACTGAAACAAATTCAGAGCCTGGGTTATTCAGAGGACTTGAGTTTACACTTCATATGAAAGGCAGGGCTTTGCCCTGTAGCGGTCCTACTAAAGTAATATCCCACTCCAGTAAATCCAGTTAGCCTATTTATGTTCTTTCACTTCCTTTATTTTAAGTGTCACTTCTTTTCTAAGACAGAACTAAATATAGATGTTTCTAAGAACATGTAAACCATCATGAGTAGGAGTTGAAGTGATATCTCCAGACAAATGGAGATCACTGTATCATAATAAAGATTGTACATTTTGTTTGCTAAGCACTATTTACAGGACAGTGCTACTGTTTTTTTCATTTTGTTTTATATGTGCTTTCATCTATATGAACTTTTCGTTCATAATTCAAACCTTAGACCTTCAGATTAGGTCTCTGCCAGTGGGCTTTCATGACATTATGGATTCAGGAGAATGCCCAGGACATTCCTATTCAGGAGAGCAATCTATCTTTAACTGTCCCATAGCCAAGTTCACAGTCAGGTTTGCTGCTGCTGCCAGGGAAGGAAGAGTTGGGGTGCATCCGGTTTTGGCTCCTCGCGGAGTTGTCAGCTGCCCCTGCTGTGATCTCGGCAGCAGAAAGGACCGGGCAGCCCAACACTCTGATGCTGGTCTCCATCTCAGTTCGACTCCTTTGAACCATTCTTCCCGTGACAGGAGTGCCCCGACCCTTCTCAAGTTTGTGCCGTGCCAATGTTGAAAGACCTTGAGTCTGCTCTGCCATCAAAGACAAGGTTTTTAGAGTTTAGGCATATCGAATGCCCAAAGCATTCCTGGGACTCCTGCATGAAAATTACATAAAAGCCAACACAATCTCATGACATGGACAGTTTGCCTAATGTCATCTTGGAAACAGTGGGCAAGTAAGCCACAGAGAACTGCCTCTAAAGCCTTTGCAAACTGAACCTCAAGAAACTTGCAAACAAAATGTAATTGTATGAATGGAAAAAATATAATTATCCAACCTTTCCTTTTATCTGGGAAGAGATCAGCATTATTAGAATGGATTAACTGCAGTAAGTCAATGGTATCTGTTGGCTGTACAATCATTATCATCTATTTTTCCTGGATATAGAACAGATAGAATTTGAAAATCAAATTTCCCTGCACTGTATAAACTTTTTCTGGAAGTTAAAGTAAATGGTTATTACAGAATTGCTCTGAGGGAAAAGAAAAGTATGGGGAGGTGGAGCAGGAGGAGGAAAAGAGAAGAAACAAGAATAGGAAGCACCTTGATTAATGCCCACCAGGCTGAATCATGCTGCGAGGGTTGTGTTCTAGCCTGGTGTCTCAGAAAAGACGTATGCTGGTTTTTCCTCTAAGCATGTACTTATTTTTAATTTGTTTTGCCTTTTGTAAGATTTCTTTTTGCTTTTGTAAGCACACACCTGCTCTATTTTCTGACTGGCTTCAGCAGGCAGACTCCTTTTTATGTTGCCTCTGGAAGTACATCATTATCTTTATGTGCTTTAATGAACTTGGACAGCATTAAGGTATCAGAGAAATAAGAGCTGGAAATGACACCCCTCCCCCAGGGAATTCCTTGCCAAGCAGGATGATAACCCTACCCAAAGCTGTGGAGTCACTAAAGGCATCCTCAGTTTCCAACACTGTTTACAACTAAAGTGTTCAAGGACCTGGGAATGATCCTTATGGGATTGAGTCCCCTTTGTGGCAGAATACATACACCACAAGGTGATAAATCTGGCAGCTACAACAGTGGGAAAGAGCTGTTGCAGGAGCCCTGCCTGACCTGGCTGTTTGCACAGGAGTGTAAGCGCAAGGGCAGAGCCATGCCCAGGATGCCCTTGCCCTGTGGGGGCTGGCAGCTACTGTAGATCCCCTCATGGATGCACTTTGGAGGATCACTCCGAATCTGTTGGATGAGTGAAGGCAAGCCTGGGGGGTTTTCCCATTGCTCTTTCATCCTTCCCTTCCTTCTGCCATGGCTGGTCTCTGTGGTGTGACCCATCAGGAGAAGGCAAACAAGCAAAATCATCACATAAAGTATGACATTTCTGGGCTGGCTGAGAAAAAGAGGACCCAGACACCTCCCAAAGAAGCTTGACCTTGCAAGATTTCCAGCAAAATCTTTCTGTGAGCAGAGGTGTTAAGGTCACACACCGCACCAAGGTCCTTGCTCTCCTTTCACATACAGGTTACAGAGCTTGAGAACATTTGATTTGTTGATTGCTTTTCTCTTTGGAATTAATTTTCCTCCCAGCATCTCTTCCGCTCATTTGCATTTTTTTTATTATCATACGCAACTTTTAATTGTGATAAGGCAGTCCAGTTCTCAAGGTGTTCCTTACTGTGCCTGGTTAGGCTATGCTTTTTCTGGGGGAGTGAGTCTCCAAAATACCCTGTGCATTTCTTTAGAACCTGCGTACTGCTGGTATGTAGATCTGCTTGGCTGTTTCTCATTAGCGTCACCATAAGTGGGATCTTTTGCACAAACTTGGTGTGCATTTGTGCGTGTGTGAGAGAGCAAGACAAGGAGAGAGGAAGGGGGGATTGGTTTCATTTATTAACCCTGACGTTGCCATTAGATTTACAAAGTCAGAGGCCAACCATGTTACTCTTAATCAACAAAACACAAATATTTACTCTGTGGCAGCAATTTTCTCAAATGCACTGCTCTGTGGCAAAGTCCCTATGAGTCATTTTGACACATCATAATTCATTTGCTGAAAGACCATTTTGTATATGAGAACCACCATATACATGCTGCAAATTTCCAGTTTTATAGGACACTCATCTTCAAGAGCATATAAAGTATCTCATCCATCTCTTTGCTAGTGCAAGACTGTTCCTTTTAGGGTAATAAATAGTGTCCTGTACATTTCTACAGCATTTAAGATATGACGCTTTCACTATTTATTTTGAAACTGGAGATGAGAACATTTATAGATTTTTATTCTGTTTCATCTACCCTGCACTCCAAAATGTCAATAAAGAATTTTTTTTGTGTCTGTATTTTACCTACTTCATTCTCTGCACCCAAAAAAAATTTTTTTAGAACACCACATCATAGCTCAGAACTTCTGTCTGCAAGAATGTCTTATTTTTCTTCGTACAGGTGGCCAACATTTCTAATTTAGTTCCAGCCAAACTAAACATCTGAAGCTGTTATTCTTGCAAAATAATCTTGAATGCAAAGGGTTTATTTTTTGGACAAGAAATGACTGGCAAGGAAACTGGAGAGCAAAAATAAAATTGATTTTACCTTGTCAAGCCACCAAAAGCATTCTAGATTGGTACTGCTCATCCTTGTTTGGATTCTGCACATGGCAGTGGTAAAATCCTATTGGTATTGGTTATTATAAAATGCCCTTATGGAACAAGCAGATCTTTCAGACTAGCTGATAATTATGTCATAACAAATCATGTAATCAATTGCCATTAGCCTCTGTGTATTTTCCTTCCATTAGCTCATTTTATATCATTTTTATTTCATAACTTCAGAGCATCTTACTCCAGGCAGAAACTATCTGGGAACCATAGTATTACTTATGTGCTGTAGATCCAAGACCTTGGAGAGCATAATTTTTAAGCTGTATTCCTGAAATCCTCTTGAAATATCTCCTTTATTGCTCAAATCCTGGTATTAAAAAATTGGTAACTGAAATATAAGTATGAGAAAGCATGAGGGAAGAAGCAATGGAAAAATGAACCCTTTGAATACAGTGTATATGTATGTATAAGGTAGAAATATGAACAAGTTCTGGTCCACAGCATAGTAAACAAGGATAGTAAAAATAGTGTTTAAGAACAAGAAAAGTTTTGGAGGTTGTATGCACTGTCCTAACAGTCAAGAGTTTTTATTTGCAGTTTTCCAGATGATATTGCCTACCTGATCTAGCAGTATTTACATTATCCCTTGCCTATTTCAGGGCTGGAAGGGAGCAGATCTAAACTTCTCTGTTCATTTGGCTTTTCAAACATATGGTAATACAGCATGTACAACTGCACAACATATTTACCCCATCTGTATATTGTATTCCAACTTGCTGGCTAACAAATGATATATAGTACATACCATTTCAGAGTTAAAAAATAATAGGAAAATTACACTTGTTAAAGAAATTTGTGCACAATATTAAGGGTCACCTGTTAGTATTTCTGGATCTAGCGTAAGGCTGTACAGCTATGTAAGCAACTCAAACATTTTAAAAAGTTTAATACTGTTTGATTGATGGAGCTATAACTTAGCTAGCCTTCATTCATTTGGAAAAGTTACTCTTCACTAACGAGGGCAGTTGATTTTGCATGTATTTCCTAGAGATGTGAGTTATGTTCCACTGGAAAGAAACCTTAAGGCTATCAAGTCCAAGGCCTTTGTGTTGCAAGCCACCAATGGACCATATGAGCAAGTCTTCTCTGCACTCTTTTTATTTACCTTCTTGAGGTAGCCATGCACCAACTTACCAGAGATCTTTCCAGTATATATGCATTAACACTTCCCCTGCTGAAAACATGACAATGTCCTCATACCACATTTGCCTCTTTTTTTTTTTGTTGTTGCTTTTCTTCAGTATCATCTTATTAGCTCATAGTCATCCTGTGACTGACTGACACCACCAAGTCCATCTCTTCTGTCACCTCCTGCCAATGACTTGACATGTCCTAGCAAGCTGTCATCAGAAGCAGATGAGCTGCTGTGGACTCCAGGTCAAACCTATAGGATTCAAACCTGTGCAAACATGTCAGTTGTTGCTATGTGCATGTCTTCTTCCACCCAGCATCAGAGCTCACTGACCTTACCCCACCATTTAGCTCTGTGTTTGTGTCCTAAAGGAGCACTAAATGAGACACCATGAAACATCATCTCTGCCCTCATATAAAAATGGAGGATGAGCCTTTCTTGAAGAGGTGGACAAGGTGTGCTTCGCTTACTCCTGAGGAGTGCTGTACCATAAATGATAATGTTTACCAGTGGAAACCAGCCACCCAGCACTGGCAGTGTCCCAAACTGTTCCTACTCCAACCAGCCACACGCCTTACTTGTCACTGACGGATTCGCAGTGTGTGTGCGGTGGATGACTAGTGGTGGCTTTGTGTTGCCAGGGCACGATGCCACAGAGCTGCATTTCCCCTCCGCATGGTCTCCATTTGCCTTTTTCCGCATGATTATCACCCATCTGTTGCCCTCTGCCACGTGTGGGAGGGCAGCAGATGGGCCAGGAAACTGGAACACGGGAAAGCAAGTTCTTCAGAGAGGGAAGGAGAGAAAGCATAAGGTCAGAAGAGGGATCCTCAGACTAGCTCCAGGCAAAGGCGCGCTCCATGAGTGGATAACTCACCATCCATGGAAACCCCAGAAAGAGCAATTAGGCAAAAAGGACAACATTTTTACTGGCTGGAAAGAGTTAGGAAGTTCTGTTTGAAGCTGTCAGTCTGATTATTCATTCTTCCTGAAAGACAAAGAAAAGGCTTTCTCTTTCTAAGCCATGATTTTATACAAAACAATCACGCAAGGGATTAGTGCCTTTTGCTTCTCACCTGCAGAACCATCAGTTTCATTCAGTTTGTTGACTTACTTGTAAGGATTATGGTATTTATTTACCTACATAATACATCATTGCAAACCCATAGCATAAGACATATGTAAAAAATACAGCTATTTCTCTGTATCTCTTCCAGTCTCCAGCTGTTGCTCTCTAGCTTAGAGGCTACATAATGTGGGGCAGAAACCAAGGTGATCTCTACAAAGCCATCACAGTACCCTCAGCATTTGGAGTCTCTCTAATAGATTGGTAAGGAAAATAACAGAGTCAAAGTAAGTAAGTGTTTCCTAACTAATGCTGTCCTCACCTGCAGGAAAAGATCAATAACGTTTCATAAATGCATGTTACCAATGTAACGGAGATCCTATGTGTAGTAACCAAGCCATGATTCTTCAGCAGTAATCCTACTGGGTCCTCATCCTCAGATGTTTGTTGACATTCCCATTGCTCATAAGCACCTTCTTTAAAAAGAGTGTAGGCTTTCTCTTTTTATTTTTTTTATTTTTAACTGACAATATCAAGAATTACTTTGAAGCAATTGATGTTTTTAGCAGAGGCAGCTTGTGAATCTGTATCCCTTTTATTTGTAGTTGTCAGTGTCATTCCATTTGATTCCAGTGAGAAATTAAAGTTTATGCTCTGAAATCTGTTGATGTTAGATGCTGACTAAATGAATATTTCAATGTCCCTCCAGTATCAGGTAGAAATAATGTATGCAACTCCCATATCCCCTCAGAAAGGAGTCTCATGAAGTTTTTCTCTGAGAATATGCAAACACTGTGCTCATCTTTGCCTTCTCCTCTTTCACTTGCCCATCCAAAATGCAGATAGGGGTGCAAAAAACTTGTGGCTTTGAACAGTATTTGTGAGTTTTCTTCCTAATTATCATGATTTCCCAAATACCAGGGGTTCTGATACTCTGTGGAGCTGAGCATCATTGAATTGTGAAGAGCTGAGTACTCAGCAAGTACTCAGTGCATATGCAGTATTTCAGAGAATCAAGTCCTCACTCAAAAGAAAGTAAATGTAAGGGGAATTTTGAATTATATTGGAGGGGAACTTAAGATACAGGTGGTAGGAATCTAATGAGGAAAAAAAAGTAGTGTTCAATGGAAGAAAAGCAGCCACAATTTTAATATGTTTGGAAGCATCCGATTAAAATTAGTGATATTTTCTTGAATGGCTGCATATGTGTGTGTATGGTATTTGTAGTTAACATTGGTTAATGCCTAACACTTACTTGTGATTAAGGGCTGAGAATGCGAGGCCTTCAGCATTGCACAGGATCATGCATCTTCAGGTGCAAATGAACTGCATGCTACCTTCAAATAACGTCAGGTGCTAATCTCAAAGTTTGTCCTGATTTACTCCTACAAGAGGCTTAGCAACAAGCTTTGCTCCTTCATGATTAGCAGTAAACATAGCAAAGCAACACTGAGCTATGACAGAGCTCTCTGTGTGTGCCACTGCTCTGGGTGATTTGGGGAGAGGGGAACAAAGGGGAGGTCCTACATGCAAGAGTAGAGTCTCATCTTTCACACCCTGAATCTGGCAGAACGGGATCTTGAACTTGGGTCTTCCTTGTTCACAGCTGGTGGAAAACCAGCCCTTCACCTCCTCCCAGAAAGCCCAGGTAGGAGCCAAAAAGAACATTTTCACTGAGATGTTGTTTCCAAATGTGTTGGCATTGGACATGGAGGCTCCAGGCATAAGAGGTGGAGAAAGACATGAAGCAAATACTAGCAGTCAACTGGGCAGGGGGCCCCATTTCTAGTCTGGGGTCACTACAACTTGTTGACACAAGCTGTTTTTATAATGTTTTTGAAAAGTTTATTTTTTCCTCACCATGTTCTACTGCAAAAAAAAAAAAAAAAAAAAAATTTGAAACTCTGAAGGCTGTGAGAAAGTGGAACTGCTGTCCCCTGCTCAGCTCCTTGAGTGATTTCTGGATCACATAGAAAGTCTGCCATGCTTCAGGCCATCTCACCACGCAAGCCTCTGCGGTGACAAGAAAGCGCCCTGTCTCTAATCAGTGCTATGATGCAAAAGAGAAATCTCTGGCTCCTTCCCATGCTCTGTAGTTAATAGAAATCTGTTCAGATGTTTGAATTTCCATGCAAATAACCCCCTCAGCTGCAATAGTCAAAAAAGTGGAAAATACAGGAGACTCTTTGGAGAGTTAACACTCAGGCCCTGTGAACATGAAGATGATTATTTTCCTCTACAAGGCTTTTTCACATGTGATAAGCTTGGCATGTTGCCTTGGTTAAGTGTCAAGCCCTGAATGTTTTTGTTTTTGCCCTGGTGGTCCTGAGGAGTTACTGGAATACTTGTTGGACCTGTTTTATATCACTGTGTGCACTGACAGTGACATTGAGAAGAAACAGGTAGAGGAGTGGAAAGGGGATCTGGATTTTCTCTTGTTCAATTCTGATAGCAGTCTCCCTGTCTGCCCAGGCAGCCCTACAGCTTCCTTCAGTCTTTCTTTGGCTCCTTGACTGTGCTTTCTGCATTATTACATTGTAATCTCTTCTTGCCTTTTTTTCCCCTCTTGCTCCCAAGGGAGAGTTGTCAAAACTCCTTATCTGTTGATGAATGAAAGGAATTTTTGTCTCCACTGCCTGGAACTGGTTAATGCAATTCTGGACAATACCGCTGGGTCACTGAGTCAAGCGAACAGCAGAAGTTTAAATACATAGAAAGATTTTGTTTGGTGCCAGTTTGTATCGTCATCTGCAGATATTTTCTGCCATGCAAGGAAGTGAAAAAGACAAGGCTGAAGACAGTTGTAAGGAGTTTCTAGAGTTGGAGAATAAACATTACCAAATTCTGCAACTTAAACGTTGGCAGTGAGAATCCGAAAAGAGACGCTTTAACATTTGCACAAAAAAGCTTTTTCATTCTGTTGTTGGAACACTTTTTCTCATTATTGTTCATTAGAGTTTGATGCTAATCATATTGTTGTGTGTCTGGTGTGAGAAATGGTACTTCTGGCCAAATCGTGCTTATCTGAGTAAAGACAATAGACATTGTCCATGAATACAAGACTGATTAACAGCTATGTCCTTTGGCAGTGGCCCAATTCTATAAGGTCCCGTGAGTTCAACGTCCATTGAAATGACACCTTGCAGAACTGAAATTTAAAGGAATCAGGAAATACTTAAAAACTCTGAAACGTAAAGCCCAAGTTCATTTCTATTTTCAACAATTTTTTGTAAGTTACAGTGCTGAGAACAGTCTTGATCCTGCCTTTGTTGAAGTCAGTGGGAAATGTGCTGTTGACTTCTGGGAGCACGAAGCCAGGCTTTACCTGTTTGCTATAGATGCAGCTCTGCTGCCTCCTGATCTTGGACTGACAGCTCTGTTTGGGACAGAAAAATCTTTGTTTGAAGAACTAGATAAAATACATGTGTCTATGACTCCATAGTTCACTGCTGTATCCGTTATTAATAACGATTACTCATAGATTCTTGTGTTGATAACACTTCCATATGACCATATGCAGTCATAGAAAAAATTCATGTATTTGTGCAGGAATGTGCATTACCCCAAGTAGAAGCTTCTCCCCAGTACTTGCACGAACAAAGCTCTGCCTGGATAAACACTCATGAACAACAGACAACCGGAGAGCAAGAATTCCTTTGAATGGAAAGTCTTGGCTTGGATCTTGAGCCAGACTTCTGGAAGCCAACAGGAGTCATCCCATAGATTGCAATGAGCTTTGTATCATGCCCTTTATTCATAGCAGTGTTTGCAAATCATCTTTTGCAGTATTCACCCAGCTGAAATCATACTGCAAGCATATTCATATGGTATATTCACATAAATATGTGCTGTGATTCATAAACAAATTACATTTGCATCTGTCGACTATGGCTGGGGAAACGACAATAAAGAAAATAACAAAACAGAGAGGAAAGGGAGAAAAAAGTGACTATTGTGTGACGCTGAAAGGAAGAAACTCAACCACATTTCTTTATCATCTCAGGTATCAGGTAGCAAAAGACTAAGAAGTTCCCTTAGGCATTTCAAGAGAGTTCTACACAGAACAAACTCATTCCTGTAGACTAAAAATGACATTGTTTATTTCAGACCATCTCAGCAAAATGTTCTACAGTAACTCTTGCACTTCCAATCCCATCTTGGCTTTTCCAGAATGTCCTTTTTATACATCTGAACTTCAGCTTGATAAACCAATACGAATGAGAGCAGGATCCAACCCCAATTTTAAGGTTCTCTGATGCCAGTTGTTGCATTGCAGTAAAAAATTGCTCATGAAGAAAAAGAAAATGCTTTCTTTGGTGTGTGTATGCACATGTATGCACACACTCTGGAAAGGCCAATTTTAGCTTGCAGACAAGAATTTTTACTTCTGTTGCCTTGGGAGAGTGTCAGTATTTGTTTTTATTAATCTTCTTTGTAACACTTTCTTCTTAGCCGAGAAAATGACCTCTCAGCTGATTCTGCCACCACTGGTTTATGAAAAAGTGGCAGTAGATGTGATTAAACACATACTAAATCATCCTTCTAGGTATGCCAGGGCTTGTAGGGAACCAAGCAAGATCCTTGTCATCCACCCACCCAGGCGGAGTATGTCAGTGCAATCCACTGAGCTGGCTTATGTGCATTGTTGTAATGTTGTTTCTTCCCAAGCCATGAGCCGGGCTTTGAAATGTATTACATATTTTTCCTTGTTCTTGTTCTGAATCCTGTCCCCTCTGTACAGAATATCTATAAAAGCAGGAATCAGCATTCTCAAAGCAGGCTAATTATTTTGGATGCCCAATTAAAGACAAATTAAATGGACCTGATTTTCAGAAGGTGTTGAAACACGGGAAGTCAGGACATATTAAGACATCTCGGTTTAGATTTCCAAAACCAGTCTTCATTTCTGAAAATTGTATTCCAGATTTATATAAGCCTTTGGCCATAAGGACAGAAGAAGCCTTCACCGTAATATGGATTCTCACAACGCAGTCAGAATCTGTGTGAAACCTCATGGCGCCTGTCTTTGGTTTAAGAAATAAATGAGTTAATCATAAAAGCACATATCTAGGGAGTTTCAAACTATAGAATTGTGGAGGCTTTGTACAGCTGGGCACTCATAATCAGTTACAGCACAAAAAGCAGAAAGGTCCTTATTACTTTCCATATAATTTTTTATTTCTCTCCAAATATCAATGCTATATTGACTGTTAATCTGAAAAACCTCATTTAATGTCAGCTTGCTCACAGTTATGAAAATTCAGGTAATGTATTCCTGCTACTAATTGTATTTGAGAAAGTGTTATTAATTTCATATATCAAGTTCGTAGTGGCCATCTGTTCCCTCCGAACTGCTGCGTCTCCCTCCATCTGCCCTGTTTTTCTTCTGCTAATCGGGTGGCAAGGGCTCAGATGATTGGGAAGTTTCACTCTGACTTTTGATTTGTCACTCATCATCAAGCCAGCTGTGCATTTTTAAACAGACTCTTGCAACGGGTGGTGCTGAATTTAAATCTTACTGTCTGATTTTTTTTAAATAAAACTTTTTTTATATAAAAAAATCAAAAAGAAGACAGATTGTATTTTCTACAGTGTAAAATGTGCTTTGCTGCCACTAATTTGGCTGCATCTGTACTCTCATGAATATAGATGAAGGTACATGTCCAGGATATTATTAGGGACTGTGGAGAGTGGGGAAGAATTTCAAGTGTGGTAAGACACCATAAGTTTCTAGCGCTCAGAGTAGTGAGCAAGCACATGTGAAGCTTCTGGCTTCAGCTGACACTAGATTGAAGTTATGATGTTAGTGCAGACCTTTAAGAACAGACATGAATAGTAGTAAATGTTCACGTGTCTAAGTGGGGTAAATGATTAAAGAAAGATAGAATGGCCTTTAAAAGCTTTTCCCTCCTTTCTTCCCTGTGAATCGAGCCACAACAATTAAGGGTTACTGGTGATCACTGAAAAACTTACAGGATTTATGTTTCCCATTGCTGTGAAATTCCCATTTCTCTGTCATAAGAATGTGGGAATTATCAGAAAGGAGCAGGCTTTGAAGTCCTTGTGGACCCGAAAATCACAGAATACTCCAAGCACTCCACCTCAGGGGGTGGCCTGTAGCAGATGTTGGGAACAGGGAGAGCTGAAGAACATCAGAGCAGTCAGACATGACCCAGTCTGTGCTCAGGAAGGTCCCTTTATAATTTCTGGTAGTAAAAGGGTGGTCAAAATTCTCAAACAATAGTTTTATGTCCTTTCCAAAATCCACATTGTCCTTAGCTATAATGATGCTAGATATTTCTGTTATCCATGCAAATGCTCAATTCCTTTTGACTGTTGTTGAAACAATTCAAACCTCAAGTGAAAGATTAAATATTTATGCCTGGTACAGAGGGGATATTGCAAGAAACGATTGGATGAAATTAAAGCAGAGGAACTTCAAGCTGTACAAGAAGAGGAAATTCCCAGACAATGAGATGTATTAAACAATGGAATAAAATTGTAAGGGATATTATGGAAGCCTCAGCACTTGGCCCCTTTGAAACAAGGGCTGACAAAACAGCCGAAAACATGCGGCAGTGGAACTGAGGTGAACTGGACAGATTATCAGGCTCCTTCTGTGTCAATTTTCTATTGTTCTGAGATCTGATTTATGAAACCCAGACAGCACAAGGACATTTGCAAGTAGGAATACATCATAGTACCTGAAGCACGTGATACTGTTTTACAACTCGGAGGTGAAGTTTGATGGTTTCTCTTTGCAGGGGTTCATGAGAACATTTCCTCTGCTCTGTATTTATGAGAGTTCTGAAATAAAGCTTACATGTGGGATCCTGTTTGTGTTAGGCAGAGACAAAAAAGAGAGACTTGCCAAATCTGCCACCTATTCTTTGCAGTGTATTCTCCACAGAGACATGCTTACCTCGGAGGTTTGGGGCAGTTCTCTACAGGAATAGGAACGTTTTCTGTATTGAAAAGTATTTCTGTCAAAGCCACTTCTGCATAAAAGTACATACAATTTTATATGTATCTATTGCAATATTAAAAATATTTCAGTTTTGTTTGATTTTCCCATTTGAACAGTCCCAGAGCTCTGATAAAATTTAATCAAAATTGTCAAGTTTCACCTGATTCTTAGCTGCTGCCAAGAAATACCACAAATATTACCTGATCCTGTTGTGAAAATGTAAGTACAGGCCAACCTGCTCTGAAGTTTTGAGAATCTAATCAAACGTCTCACTTAACTTGGTAGCACAATCCAATAACTAACTAGTTCTTCCTGGTTTCTATGGGTGGGAGCAGAAGGGGGCAGAAGCAGGAGGACTGTCACAATGTCCTCTGCCTGACAATATTACCAGGATTTTTGCAACCCTGCATGCATTCTTTCACCTAATTTTATTCGCAGCAAATACGATTTTTGTACATGATTATAATGCATTGTATTCACAGGTCACAGCATTTGTATGTGCAGGTGACCAGCTAAACATGTGGTTCGTCATTTCCAGGTAGACTTGATACAGTTGTGGGTGTAACCGTGGTAACTGTGTGCCGCTTTTGGGAACTTTACCAAAGATACGTACCCAAATACTAGATTGGCTGTGTGGGGTGAATCACTAATTAATTAAAAAATGAACCTAGTTACAGTCCAAGCTTTGCAAGTTAGCAAAAACTCCTTCTGGATATCAACTCTTGCAAAAAGGACCCTGTAAGCTAAAACTGAAACTTGACTCTCTTTTATCACTGAGCATTGTTTTGTTACCAGGGGCTATAAAAAGACATTATTTGGAAAGAAAAATCGGAAGTCAAAGTAGAGTAAGAAACTATCCAGCTTTAGTAAGGATCATAGAGCAGCTTCTTTAATTACCTTATATTTTTCTGTTTGTCAAACTATACGACTTTTTAATACATCCTATGAACAGAAGCATTTTAATGTTGATACAAAACCATGGAGAAAAGTCATATCATGTTGTTGTTTCCTGACTCATCTACAATATGAGGTTTAACTTGCTCTTGGTCTTGAATTTTTCAAGTTGCAATGTGTCTTTTGTAATGACTTACATGTGTTTATTTCTGCTGAAGTGAAGGGGACTCCATAATTGCCATTATTAACAGTAGTGAAAAAATATTTACCTGGCGTCATTACTTTGACTGTAGTCCACATGTGTAATCTCATTATTCTGTTTGTCATGCAAACAACCCTGAGACAACTAGTGAAATAAAAGTGAGAGTAAGATCCATATCTCTTGTAAAAGCTCCCAATTCATTACACTTCAGCACAGCTGTACCTAGTTGTGCAAAAGAAGGAGCCCATCTGTCTTTCCAAAAATCCATTTAGAAGTCACAGATACAATAATTACACAATATACCTACACAACAAGTGAGATGCAAAAGTAGGTAGAAGCAGCAGATGAAAAACCCTGGTTAAGAATGCTTGTAATAAGATTGGCTGTTATAGGGCACACTAACTCAAATAAATCTTGTGGAAATTTTCAAAATAGGGAAGATGCACAGTGGAGAGACCCACATGTAAGCCTGTCACAGAAAAGATAGTTTTGCTTTTTACGCTTGACTTAGAATCTACAACGAAAGGGCTTGCGGTACTCATCAAGGCATGTCTCAAGGCGATTTGAATGTAGATGATGCCCAAGGAAAGAAGTTTAAAATAATATATTTATTTTACTGCCAGGTCACATGCCAACCACAGAATTGGTGTAATTGCCCTAGCTAATTATTCTAAGTGGCACCACGATCTAGACAAGATGAGGGCACCATGTCACTCGTCTGCCCCAGGAGGCCCTTGCTGCAGCAGAAGACGCATGCTAACATGCAGTGATGTTCTGATGTCCTGGGGTCACTGAAAAATACCTCACAGGGCAGGACTCCGAAGCTTTTCACGGGGGGAAAAAAGAAAACCTCCCAGAATTAACAAAACATTTCTAGCTCATCTGTGAATTTTCATTGTTCTTATCTATGATTTTTCATTGCTGAATCCCTGAGGAAGATGATCACGTCGGGATGGGGACCGAACAAGAACAAGCCATGCCCTAACCCTTTTATAGTCACATGGATAAGAGTCAGAATTTTAAAGGGATGTGTCTAAATTCATTGAAGTGAATGAGTATTAGATGTCTAAACACCTTTAAATATCCCATTTCAAAGGACTAGCCTAGAGGTCATATGTCTGTAAAGAATATGTTTGCCACAGGAATAAGCTGATGCATCCACTAAGAAGTCTTGTTTAATCCAATTCCATGCTTCCCAAAGGAACATAGCACTACTCTCCTTTCCAGTGTCTATGACTGAGGACAACTGATGAATTTGGCACCGCCGACAGTGCAGCATACAACTTGTAAAATTCCTATATAGAAGAAATCCAGACTCCCTATGACTCTTTCATCGCTTTCTTACCAACATGCAGCCCAGCTGCCTCTGCTGCCATAGACCACTACATAAAACCACTGTAGGATTCTGAGCCTAAGAGACAACCTGACCAAGGCAAGAGGCCTTTATAATTAATGACTGATTAGAGCTGTCAGTGGGCAGAACATTCAGACTCCTCTTATTGAAGTCCACCTGTGGGAAGGAGAATTCACCATGGCTACAGAGCAAAGACAGAAGCGTACAAAGCCTTCATATAAACTTCTTTATCCCTATTTTACAAGAAAATTATTCATCAGGAAGGGTTCTCCATTTTCCAGACAGGAACAGTGAAGTACAACATATGCAAGGTTAAATTACAGACCAAATTAATTGTACAGTTTTTGTAACACCAAAAATAGGAATAGAAGTTGGCGCTGGCTGTGTACATACCAGGACAGTAATAATTTCTCTTTTCCAAGTCCAGTCCTATGTTTTCTCAAATCAATCATTAAGCTACCAGATCAGATCATTGATGACTAATACTAAAACATATTTTCCTCCTCTAATCTCTTTCCTATCCTTGTGACCAATGGATAAAAAGTTACGTTATGCTTTGGGAATTTATTTGTGCATTCGACAATAAGAACAGACTTAAGTAAAAAGTCATGTCCCCGAGCTAAAATACCACTATCCCCTCTCTGCGTGGGTAATGGAACAGATTCACCTTCACCATAACATTGGACTGAATTACATGTTATAGTCCTTGACATACTTTGACATGACTAATGTGACCCAGCTGGTCTCAGCAGTAGAAAAATGTGAACATAGAATGTGTGGTTTATGAGATACACACATGCGTTGACAACAAAAAAATACCCATGGTTGTGTTTGTGTGATTAAGCCAAAAATAAACATAAAAAGAGAGAAATCCATGAGCTTACAAGGGTCGGCAAATATGCAAGCTGTCATATTTCAGTATTTACATGTATTGAAAGGTAGTGGGTGACTGCGTGTTTATAGACAGTGGGTTTCCAAGTGTACGTGTGTAAACTGTTCCCTCTGTTGTTTAGAGGATGACCATATAGCCAGGTTTTTTTACTGCAGTGTTTAAGCAGGAACCATATGATACTATGTTTTATTTAAAATTGGGCTTGTACCACTGAGGCTGGAAACTTGTATCTTTAGAACAATTTCATATTGCACAGTGCCACCATATGTTGTCTACTTTAGTGTTTTTAAAGAGATTGCCTACTGCCTAAAGGTAGCATGTCTCAAATTTACAAATCACATATTGCTTGAGGGCCAAAGTGAAACCATTGATTTAAGAGAATGCAATATGCTTAGTTTAAGGGTGTTAATTTAACTCTGTCATCCTCCAGCGTTCCTTACATTAAAATATATTTTAGTGTGGGGCGGGGGAAATAAAGAGATTGGAACTACAGGTTCCGTAATTGTGTTTTGATCTTAAAAGGAGAGAAGAAACTGGCTGATTAGCTAGACAGACACATCTAGCATAAGTGTTCTTGGAACCTCTTGAAATGAACAGTCTGAATTATGAAGCTGGCCTTTTACATTTCTCATCATTAGTGTAAATGGAAAAGTAGCCACTAGTACCTTGCAACTAATTTAGCAGATGGACTTGTTCTAACATTTGCTCTGAATTACCTCGTGCATATTTTAAAGGGAAAACTTGTAATTTATTTATATATTTTAATATTTAACTTTCTTAAAAAATTTTGATTGCTCACAGTAATTTAATACATTTCTATTCAATGCTTGCCTTCAGATAGCTTCTGCAAATTTAGAGATAGAGTAGTCCTAATCCCTCTGGAGGTAAGATCATTACCCCATTCTCCACTGCTTTATAGATTCTAAATTAAAATATTTCAAATGATGAAACTTCCAGTATTTCCTTGAAAAAATATTCCATACCAAAAAAATTCTCCACAACTTCAGAGCCTTCAGAGCTTTCACAATTCTGCAAATTTAGAGATAGAGTAGTCCTAATCCCTCTGGAGGTAAGATCATTACCCCATTCTCCACTGCTTTAATAGATCTAAAATAAAAATATTTCAAATGATGAAACTTCCAGTATTTCCTTGAAAAAATATTCCATACCAAAAAAATTCTCCACAACTTCAGAGCCTTCAGAGCTTTCACAATATGGTCATTATTTTATTTCCTATATTTCTACTAATGTACCTGATGGGGAAGACAAAAAAAAAAAATAAAATTGGAGTCCCATTGTAGCACAGTGACCCATAACAAAGATAAGTCTCTGTCTCAGAGAGCTCCCCATGTAGCCCTTGGGCATAAATGCACAGGTGGACAAAAAAAGCAAACAAACAGTACAGGGTGTTCATTAACGGCGTAGCTGTGCTCAAAGTCTCAGAGATGGGGAATCTTGTTTTCATACTGCCTGTAAGCACAGAGATGGGGTGAAAACCAGCCTTGCCCCCAGCTTCCAGCATCACCTGTGCAGACTTGGGCCTGTGGTCCTGTCCAGTGCAGTGTGAGCCAATGTCTTAGCGGCAGGGAAGATTGGCAAGTTTCTGCTATTACAGAATTAGGTCCTAGATTACCGTGAAACTGGGGGGTAACCTAAGGGACAGTAAGGTGACAACTTTCTACATTTAATGGGGAGAAATGTTAGGAAAAAGCTCAGATGTGCCTGATAAAGAAACCAAGAGTTGAGGTGTCGAGGCTGCTGCTACTGCAGCCTGATGAAACTGAGGGTGCTTCACAAGAAGGGCTCAAGACAAGGTCCAGTGTTAGCAGGTTGTCTTTGCAACCATCTTATTGCCTCACTGTTAAACTGAATGCTGGAAAATACGTCGAAAATGAACACTACAAGAGAGCCTGAATAGGTCATGCAATTATACAACCTAGTTTCTGTAGTATTTCATTGTGGTTAACTTAGAGATTGGAATGGGAAGTTTCTGAAATAACCTTTATTTTTTGCATAAATCCTGTCTGTGTTTCATGTATTTCTTGCTTTCTTATAAATTTGATAATAAAGGCATTTTTATGTGCTTTGGTGACAGGTTTCATGTAGCGTGTATTTTTCGGAGAGTGCTGACACTGGCTGCTGGGGCTCACACCAGCAGGTTGGGTCATTCTTTATAGGAAACGGCTGTGGCATGTGCTGAACTGAGTCTCCAGTTTCCAAAGCAAACGTTCAAGCTATGCAGCTTACAAGTCATCCCCATTAGCAAGGACTAGCACCGGCGTCTTTACAACGCTTCCACATCGCTAAATAGTCTTCAAAAATACCACCGCGGCTTAATTTACTTAATATTAGTATCCATGTTAACCTAATACCTTTCTTTCTTAAAAAAAAAGGGCAGTTTATACGAGCCTTTCTTGTCAGGTAATAGCTCTCTAGATTTATTTAAAGAGCCATTTCTTGTCAGCACAAGCAGCAGCCCCCCGCGATGACCGGAGATTAGGTGCCCCCCGAGGAGGCCGAGCCTTTGTGCGGGGCGCCCCTTTGTGCGGCCTGTGCCGTGGCCGCCGTTTTGAAGCCTGTGGGGAAGAGATTAAGCTCTCCCCAGCCAGCCGGCGCTGGGTGTGGCTTTTTACCATTTTGGCTAGCAGATGGTGGCAAGCCAACAGGTGCACCCCGGTGGCGGCACCGAGCCCGGCGCATCTGCTCGCTGGGCAAGCGGGAGGCTGCGCCCCGGCCCCGCGCCAGCTGCAACGTGTGCTCTTACCGGGCATGGCGGCAGACAAGGTGGTGAGAGACGGAGGCTGGTGACCTTCAACTATTAACCTTTTTACATTAGACTCTGAAAAGGGACGGTATGGCAAGAATGCTTTGATCTGAATATTACGGGATGAAAAATGAAGGGAGACCAGGAGGGGATTGATTAGCGGGTGTAGGAAGCGGTGGGCAGTTTTGTTTCAGGTTTTGCAGTGAGTGACGGGGTCTCTCAGCCACTAAAAACACCCTGGTTTTAACCAGCTCCTCGTTTGCATCCATTGTTTCGTAGGGCATCAGTGGATGGAGACTGCAGTGACTCTGGATTGTATTTTTTTTCTGCTCAGAAATAAAAGTAGATCATTCAGGCTGGAATTTCTGAGGCCCTTCATGCTCAATTCTCTCCCTCTCCCCCCAAAAATCCCAGCTTGTTTTATGCACAGCACACAGACTCTGCACTCAGGGCAACATTGTATATTAATCTGTTAGTGCAGTTATAAGCACCACAGGAAGGAGAGGACTCAAAATGACAATTAATACTCCATTTCTAAGAATATTTGTCTTAGTTTCTAAAGTTTATGTTCTGTACTACCTTCTCACTTTATACATCTCTCTATTCAACCCCTTTCCCTCCCAACCTGACCAGATCCTTCCACAGTCTCCTGCCTCACATTTGCTTCAGTCCAGCCCTAATTCAGCTCAGCTATCACCCTGCACAAGCAAGCGGCTCTCCAGCTGATGTCCTTGGCTCAGAGTTAGACCTTTTAGCTGTTCTCTTCTCACTTAGAATCTTCTTCCTCCCTGCTTTCCCTGTTGCTCTCCTTTCGGTCTGACTTGAGGTAAGGTCTGCTCTTCCCCCAGGGCCCTTTACTTCTACTGACGTTCTGGGTCCATCGCAAGGTCTTTGCAAACCTGGCAGTTTCTGCTAGACTAACAGCTGTCTCCATCTCTTGTAGCTCTGGGGCTTCCCAGGGTCAGAAGCACATCATGAAGCAATGAATTTCATGATTCTCATGTGGAAAAATTATTGGCTCAGATGAGGTTAGAAGAAACCTTCTGGTCCAGAGGATACAAGCCAACCCGCTGGGGTCCCATAAAAGGAGCTGTTAAAATGTGGCCAAAGACAGGAAAGCCCACTGCATGCACTTGAGGTGGGGTAGGGTGGTGAGTTATTGCTCTACACCTTTTGAGTTTTCAGAAAGTCTTAATGGCTGGGATAAGCTGCAAGCAGTTGCTTCTTTCTTTTGGACAGCCTCAGTTCCTCCCAGGGCTGGAGAGAGGAGACACAGATGCAGCGAGAAGTGTTTCCATCACAGCGAAAGCCGAACTACATAATGTCTGGAAAGATGAGTGGCGGCATCCAGGCTTGTCTGGGTGCCTATTCCGGGAGCTGGAGAACAGCTCTAGTTGCAGTTATGCGAGTCTTGAGTGTCCTTTAGATGGCTCGCTTGGAAGACAATGTAACTGATATTAAGCAGATTGCTGTCTCACATCAGAATTGCCAGGAAAGGGTACAACAGCCTTCCAGAGAGGAAATTCTTTGGTGGGAGCAGGAGCTGAAAGCTACAGTGGTGGAGAAATAACTCCATTACTGAAACCAACCTGAAGAATTGGGAGACAATAGGATACTGGATATATAATCCTAGTAAATTCACAAGTTCGTGGGCCTTTATTCTTGCAACTCCATTATCCCTTTTTCATCTTCCTAAGATATCGATGGTTGCTCTGCACTTAGAGATATCAAAAAACCACTTTATTTCTAAAGAGGGAAGCCCTCTCTGCAAATACATTTTATTCAAACACTTTTAGTCCTAATTTCAAATGATTACTCAGAAGTTTATACTGGTAAAAAAAATAGCCAATGTAAAATTTTTAAAGAAATTCTTACTGCAAGTGTAGCTAAATTCATACATAGATAGTTTCAACAAAACTACTAATGTTTAATTTTTGTGATTTTCTCCAGCAGGTACTAAACGCTGCAGCCATCACAAATACACATCAATAATATTGGCCTCATGTTTCTAAGGATTTCACAAGCCCTAGGAACAAACCCTTGTGAATACAAACTCTAGTCCCTTCTGGAAAGCCTGGAAGAATTTCATACAGGTGCGCAATCTGTCTAAATACTTTTTAGCCACTACATAGCATGATTAAAGAGTGACAGCATAACAATAGAGTATTTTACAAAACAATTAAGGTAGCTACAGAGCAGAGATCATTCCACATCAAACTCAACAAGTTATAAAATAATGTCCATAAATCCTTAATACATTTGCGTATGACATTATTGTTTCCAAGTCTGCTTAATTCTCTCACACCCTTGTCTCTAAGCTCTATAAACAGTTAGGCTTACTACATGAAATAAAAAACTTTTCAGACTGTGGCAAGCTTTTTTCCCCAGTTTAAAACCTATACTGCCTTTGCTGGTAGGGATGCTCCTATTGCAAGCCCCAGGAGGCTCCTGGAAAGCTGACAATCCTGTTTTCTTTTGCCGGGATGAGGAACCAGCTCAGAAGGGGTTAAGTGGCTGGAGACCAGATGCAGCTGGGCTCTGTTAATCTGCAGGGACCAGCTGCTTTTTATAAAAAGGAAGACAAGAAACAGAGTGGCTAGTGCTGAGGGAAAGCTGAGGGTATTGAATTGCTTATGTTCTGGAGAGGGGGAGTGAGTGCTTGTATGTCAGCCTTTTGGTGTACTGGAAAAGGAAGAAGAGCTCTGTAGGTATTTTGCTTTGGTTGGGGAGCTGCTATTGCTGGTGGTGATTGACAGCCCACCCAAGATACGGGCTTTTAGTTCTCAGGCACTCCTAAAAAGATGGCCCTGTGGGGTAAAAGCTGGTAAATGAGTAAACCAGGTATAATAAGCTACAAACTGGCTTTGATTTCATTTGAATGCTTTTGAAAGATGGAAAAAGAGCAGTGGAGGCTTTTGGTGCCTTCTGGACTCCTAATGTAAGAGTCAGAGTGACCTCTCTTTTGGCTGTCCCAGCAAGTTGTCAGTCAGATGCAACTTGCGTTTCTCAAATGTGACCAAGACCTTCATCTGCCCCAATGTGCATTGGCACAATGATTGTACTTGTATATCACATGACTGTCACCCCCTGTAACGCTTGCCTGTGACAAATAGGCTGTAGAAGGAAAATCCCTCAATAGTTTTTACTAATTCTTTTCTTTAAATATTAACTCTGAGTGACTTTATTGTTTATCGTAGTGTAGCTGCTTTGAATGAAAAAACTCTATAGGTAGAAGTTGAATTGCATAATACTATGTACAGAGCTATTAAAATATATTTAGTGATTCCATTAGAAATCTGCTGTTGAGCAAGGCAGAACATATGGAGAGAAGTTGGTGAAAACCTGATTAAACATTTATATGGAGCATATTTTGATTTAACCTGCATAAATAATTCATTATTTCTGTTTTCTTGTTTTCTTTCTTTCAAAACCACCCTTTTCTACACCTGCTGTGCTAAAAATAATGCTACTGTAGCAGCACTGAAGTAGCAGGAGTGAGTAGGTATATCGTACCTATCTGTCTGCATCAGAGGCTACTCTCTCAGGTTTGATAGACCTGTATCCTTTTGAGAAACAAAACACTTTATTCCTATAAAATCTGCAGTAGTTTTCTTTTGTCCTTACAAATAGTAAAGTAGTGATGTTCCAAGGGCAGTAATTATTATGCAGAAGTTAAGTTGTGCTAGGAGTCTGGATCAATAGGAGAATTTCCCCAAAGCTAATGGGAATTGCAGCTCACATATCAGATGACTGATCTATTTTCTAAACTGAGGAACAGTTTTAAAGGGAGATTCATTTCTGAACTTTGCCAAAGTCTGGGTTTGATATTCTAGTTCAGCTTCAGTTTTTGTACTCTGTTGGGATTCAAAGTGCGATTTGCAATAGCACTAAAGGTCTTTTATGGCTTCTTGATATTAATAATGTGGTATAAAGTGGGTCTAAATCCTCCTTTAAGGCCCCTCTTGCCATTAAATATATGAGGGAATTCAAGCTTCTTTAAGAGTTGATCTGAGTGAGCATTCAAGCACCCCAAAGCACAGATTTTTCTCTGAAACTCCTGAGAACAAGGTATTTCACAAAAACTGCTTCTCTTTTCCCTCCCACTGAGTTTCAGAGTTCAAACACTGGCAATTTCCAGTACCATCTTTTCTTGTCTCCTCGTTACAAGTAGGGTTTCATTACCTACTGAACAACCAGCGCCCGCTTTCCAGCATCAGCATTGTCCTGAGATCCTTTCTCTGACTGCCGTCACTCATTACAGCAACGTGCTGCTCTTTCATGGCGGCCCAGCAGATCGCAGAAATGTGGGGCTCTGGATCGTTACCAGGGAACAGAGTCACTTTGGGGTCGTAATCAGAGAAAAGTGTCACTTCCCCCCAACGCGCACACACACAAACTGCATTTCCTCTCCAGCTCTGTGTGGCAGCGGTTGTCTGCTGAATCCCTTCTAACTTCTGCAACCCAGCGGCTT
>NW_008824866.1:3225808-3229834 GCF_000699105.1 Pygoscelis adeliae
GCAATTAAATTACAAAATTTTGTTGGAAAGAAGCTGCTGAAGTCTTTTGAAACGGAAATATTATCTCCTGGATGGAACACGCTATGTCGAGTCCTGAAGGGCCTTATGAAGCTGCTCAGATAAAACCTTCTGATAGTGTGTGTTTGCCTATGTATTAATCATAATGCAGTGAAGCAAAAATCCACCCCAAACTCTGAGAGGCTGTGCAGAGTAATTCCTCTAATATTTTAGCCGGTCTATGGACTGATGCTTTTGGCTTGTACGAAAGCAGACTGTCTGTTAGACTGCAAAAGTGATCTCTAATGAAAAATAATACTCTCGGCCTGTGGTTTTGACAGTTATGTCTCATTTCTGTGCACTTTTCAGTCCAGTGAGAAGAATTTAGTGCTACAGACCTGTACTCGAGCAGTCCTTGCAGTGTGCTGCATGCAGGGAGAGCATGCAGGTAGCGCTCAGCCAGGTTCATGCACACCGAGAGCTGCTGATGCCGTAGTAGTGGCAAGCATGTGGGGAAAGCTATGTTGGTTTGTGAATTTCATTAAAAATCTGAGATGTCTATGCACGCAGCCTTATTCACAGTTTTTTCTGTATTGTGATTTTAGGATATAACAAGGTGTTAACAAGAAAAACATGTTTTCATTAAAGCTGTATACAAAATGTATCTTTGCCCTGAGCCCTTCTGTGTGTTTATTTTTCTGAAACAGTCTGTTACTTAAAGAAACAAACAAAAACTGAAGCAGGGGAAGAAACTTTTTCGTTTCTGAGTGAAGGTCCGTTTCCACCCCCACTTTGATTTCCAGTCATTGAGGGTTTTGGGCTACCAGGTGGGCCAGGCCAGGCTGGCCCAGGTGAGCGCTGCACCTCACCTGTTGAGCTTATTTAGTTAAGCTGTTGTAAACATTTGTTCTGTTTTCTTTCTCAGAGTGAAAACACTGTAAAAATAATAGCTGCCATAAAGACTGCATTAAACACTTTCTAAAAGGTTATAGTTCGCAGCTGTGAGGTCGCTGCCCTCTGATTATCCTGCAGCAGTGAAGCAGGATGCCTTTCCCCCATGCACCCTCTGTGGAGCAGGGGAAAGCATTGCCCTGCCTGCTGTGCTAGAAGCATTTGGGCTTCAGGGTTTTGAGCAGTGTCTGGGGGTCGGGGTGGGGATAAGAACCAGGTTGTGGAGGCCTATTGCCAGCCTGCTCTTGCTTGCTGTCTGTAGTGGAGTTGTCCATGCGTCCCATCAGTGCCTGCCTGTGAGCTGGGGGTAGCAGCAGGGAAGGGAAACTCACTGAGGAGGGTGGGTGGAAAAGCAAGAGGGGACAGCAGAAGATGACATGCAAAACTCTACAGAAACTGGAATTCTGTAGGAGACTAAGACAAGGAGTGTTCTGCTGATTTTTTTTCTTCCCTTTTCTTCCAAAAGGGAATGAAAAATCGCAGATTCAGTAATTTTAATAACGAATTTATTAAAAAAGGGGTGGGGTACAGGTACAGACCTAGGTAAGAAAAGCATTCGCTGGACCAAGCTGGAGTTCATGAAGAATCATCTAAACACCTGTCAATGGGGAATGGGGGTTTGCCTTCTGCTGAGCACACAACTTGTGATGGGTAAGCCCGTAACCCTCCTTCCCTCTGAGTCTCCCTTGGCTGCCTCCCTCCTCATCTGTACAGGTGAAACTGCATCAAAACTGGGCTCCTGATCCAAGGCATTTGGAACTTGAAATGGGAGCTGTGGGCTTGTGGGAGAATAAGCTTGGACCTAAGGGTGTGATGCTTGTTGTTGTTCATATTTGTATGTCTGTACCTACAACTGTGCACAAATTCACTTTTACAATGTGACAGCAGATAAGACAGCCTGTTTTGTCCCATACTCCCAAAGCATTAAGGATCCTTCTGGCATATATGCTGCGCTTAGTCTGCTACAGAAAGGATTTTCTCATTTTTAGTTATTTTTTAGAAGTAGGTACATCAGACTTAGGCAGACCTCAGCCTTAGAGTCCTTTTTGCTGTGGTAAGCAAGCATGGGGAGGCAATGGTTGTTTTGCACTGCGGTATTTCTCAGATTTAAAAGCAGGCAACTAAAATCATGGCAGGTTTTTAAAAATAAACAAACCTCAACTCTCTCTCAATTTAAGCATGAGGACTGACCAGTGAAACCGAGCAGGTGCTCTGGGACAGATCCTCAGCTAGGTGTGTTGTCATGTCAGACCCAATGGAGCTACAGCCTCACTGGGGAGCCTGCCCATCATTTGGATAGCACGAGTGGAGCTGTGTGCTTTTCTAATATAATGGGCCTGTAAGTTCACATTCCACCAAGATAAAGTCCAATCTATTAGGAAGAAGAGAGAGAACAGACAGTTACATGCTGGGATCAGTCTGATGAGGACTACAATCATTGAACAGGTTCTCTAAGCTAACAGGAACTCAGGTTTGTTCCTGATCACTTATCCCTTTGCCTTCTATCTGTCTTGCTTTTTGCTACCATACCATGGACCTATAGCTTGAGAGAAGCAATGAACATCCTTTAGGGACAGTACAGTCCTTGTGGAACTGGCTGGAGTCAGGGGAGCTGCACTCTCCATCCCAGCCAAGAAATTAATCCCGGCAGGAGTTTTACATTGAATTTGGAAATTAATTCAGTACTCACATTTTTGCCTCCACTACCAATGTGGGGAGAGAAAGAAAAGGAATACTTGTTGCCAGGTAACTACTGTAACTGGGCACATGAAAAGTAGTTTTAATCCACGCTTAGTTTAGCTGGCAACTGTCCTTGTCATCTGCTTGGAAGGTGCTTAATGAATACAAGGAAAAGAGCAGCCCCTTGTCCCTGCTGCATGCAAGGAAACAGGGAACCAAAGGGTACATTACTGCTCTCATCTGAAATGTGTGGGGTGAAACTGCATAAAATTTAAACCAGTTGGTGTGCATGATGTTCCTTGCACTTGAGGAGACATTGTGCTACACTGCTACACTGTGCTTATTTTTTCAGATCCATTAGCGCTGCACTTTCTTGGAATGTTTTATTCAAGAATTGAGGGAATACTTTCTCTTTGCTTTGTATTTATTACTTAACCTTGATATTCAGAACCTTTATTGCTTAGCCTTAGGAAACCAGATTGGTTATACCTTCTACAAGTAGGTAGCCACAATGTGGGAGGTGCACAGCTGTCGTCAGTCTGTCTGTCTGCACAGGACTCTAGCACTATTAAGGCTCTCAGATCTTTCCCCCCACGCCAGCTTGGCGCGGAAGTAATGGGAGGTGTGCGGTGATGCTACTCCTCCTTCTCCCTGCACCAGAAACAGCAGAACCACTGATCTTTGCTCAGGACAACTGCAGTAGCAGTTTGCCCTTTGGCTTTTTTCCCCCCAACTGGGTATGTATAAATAAGTCTTTACAAAGGAATTATTGGTGCTGTTTGAGCCTAGATATTGCTTTACTATTATTTATAAGGCTGCAGATGTCTTTTTGCACCTGACAGTAATCATTGCAATAACAAGAGAAGGGTCCACTCTTGCCAACATCTGTAAGAGCTCTGCCATGATGTCAGAAGAAGCTGGATTAGACTGACAGGAGCAGATTTTCTGCCTGGCTTTGCTTATTTTGTGCCCAATGGATCTGTTCCCTTTCCCTCTTCATGCTCAATTTTGTACTGTGTAAATTATGTCAGGCAGAGAGTGGGAGAGCCAATGTGGGGTACGATGAACCCCAAGCGCTGTCAGCTGGTGCTGGCTCTGGGAACTGCTGGCAGCTGGTATGTGGTGGAGCAGCACAGAGCCTGTTCCCAGCTGTGCCTGCAGCATGTCCCACAGATGAGCACCTATTTGAGTGGGATGGAAAAGGCAGTATGGCCTATGGTCCTTAAAACATGAGATAAAAGGACTCATGGAAAGCTTTGCTGCAAATGAGAGGCTTCATTGTCTTCTGCAGTGTGTTTGTTTTCTAGGGAGAAACTTTAACCTGAGAGTGCAGTTCCTCTTGCCTAATATCAGCAGAGTAAAATGACAGTTAGCCATGTAGGTACCTAATCTGGCTCC
>NW_008824866.1:3229877-3245879 GCF_000699105.1 Pygoscelis adeliae
TTCAGCAGTAATTAATTCCTTAAAATGGATGAGACCTCTGAAGGTGCCTGAAAGAGAGCCCACTCGGAGGACTGGGGTGGATGGACCATGCCTTTAAACAGCTGGAGTGAGTTGAGCTGAATCCTGCTTTTAGAGCATATGTCATTACAAAATGTGTCCAATGCAGTTATAATCTCTTCTCCTGGCTTTCTTTTTTATCACTGGCTTTTCCTCAAAATATTTTGAGAACAAAATTGCTGATGAAAAAACCATGGAAAATGTTGAGAGTGAGACAATAAGGGTTGGGTAGGAAGTTCCCTAGCAGCACTGGCCATGTGGATGTACATCTAGTAACTCCCACACCCATCCAAGTATCACTTCTGAGCTTGGCCCATCAGCGTCTATTAGTGATATTCAAAACAGTGCTGGCTGCTTTGAGCTGACTTGGTGGGAACAGTTCACTCATTCTCCATGAGATTTTTTTTTTATCCGAATGCCTGAAAGTGAGCATCTTTGTATATCGCCTCTTAAAATATGCCTTGTTTACATGAAATGCCAGTGGTTTGTATTGAAAAGTCTGGCCATTTCAAACCAACCTGATTTTTTAACTGATATAACTTTTTTGATAGCTTTTTCATGAGCTGACACCACTTTCTAGAATTCAAAATGAAACATAAATCCTCCCTGTGGGCTGTTTTTTCCATTGTCTTTGGCAATTTGTTGCCCGTATATCCTTTCATTAGATAGAGAATTAATGACAAATAGCATTCAATACATGTCTAAAAATAAAACATTTTATTGTTCTCTTCTGCAAGTATAACCAACATTTCTTTGTAATCAACTAAATAAATGACATTTGTTGCAGGAATTATTACTAGGGCAATTTCCACATACTGCTTGTTACAAATAGACTAACCCGATGCCTACAATTAAAATAAATCAAGCCAGCTGAGAAGGTTCAAATACATGACACAAACTTGACTAAACAGCAACATGACATAAAGGGATGCTGTAATGCCTCCATGATAATAGTTGCAAAGGCTTCTGTATGCAAAATGCAAAAGACCACTTTTCTGTATGCTGCCATATGTCCACTGCAATTTGTGGACATATGGACGTAGGACTCTCTCATGTGTAATGTATATCACACAGACAAAAATAAAACAGGAGCAAAGGGCTAATATCATGAACACTGTTTAGAGGACAAATTAAAATGTTTGTTGTGGCAAAAACATGGGTGTACTAATTAATAGCTCTAGATTGCTTGCTGGCACTGGCTGCAACAGCCTCAGGTTTTTGATAGGTTTCAATAAAAGACAAAGCTGTATAAAACTAAATCTGTGACTTTAAACATAATTACTTAGATAAGGTCTCCTTTTTGGGGAAATGCTCTGCCTGATCTTTCAAATTGCAGTTTACAGTGTGAATTAATGTATCTGCAAATTTACTTATAATGCTACTGTCCTTATTGCTTTCTACCATTGCTCACTGGATGTGAAAGCGGGATTTGAAATAAACAGGAGAAATAAGAAAGCTCACAAGAAGTTTTCATGTTGATGAAAACATTTGGAACATAAGTTTTATTTCCTAGCCAGCAAGAAAGTGATAATGTACATCGAGTGATACGTGTGTGTTGTGCTTTCATTTCGCTTAAAGACAGAAGCTGCCTGTTAAATATTGCCTTGCCAGCAATCAAAATGGCATAGGCTTAACCCTCATCTCTTTGAGAATCCGGGGAGGTGATCTAAATCAAAACGAATGCCCTCTTCACTTAGCAAAGCCAGCTGTTTGTATCCTCTTGCTAAGAGCTGCAGGCTAAAGAAAAGGGTAAGTAAGACTACCTGGCACCTAGAAAGAACGGCAAACAGGCCTACAAGTTAAAAATGAGTGGTATCAAGTGTGTTACTTCACTGTACTATTTTACAGATTAATTTTAAATTTTTCCTTTCGCTTTGCAAGCGGGGCTGGAGAATGACACCAAGTTGGGGAAGGACAAAAGGATTTTTATGGCAGATAGAAGCTGTACCCTGAATATTAAGAACACAAGTGAGATTGGCAGTTAATGTGTGCATAGCAACTTGCTTCCATAGGAGAGACACCGATTTCTCCCCCAGAGAGATTAATCTCCTCATAGATGAGTCATTCAAGCATGAAGAAATATTCTTTGGACATGGTGCACCAAATGGAAGCCCATACATCAGACAATGATGGTGTATTATATTGAGACGTTTATAGGATTGGGACATGCCAGCTGGGATGTGCAGCTTTAAGGGAATTAAAAAAAAAAGAAGAAAGAAAAAAAGAAAGGATTTAAGGCGGATCTGCAGAGAAAATCACTCAGCCAACACTGTAAATGGGAGTACATTCACTTCTCCCCTTACAAGTATTTCCATAGAAGGGGAGGGAGTCCGTTCTTATGGAAAATGTTTACTCATATTTGTATCTTGGCTTTTTTCAGCTACATGTCCCAACCTTTGTGACAAAATGATAGGATTGCTGCTCCTTGTGAGAGCTATACAAGTGGGAGCATGCTCTTGCCCGGCCTTATATCAGTGCTATAACTCAGATTCTTTCTGATATTGTTATGTTAATAACGGCCATACTGACAGGTTTGATAATACCTGCAAAGGCCATGAACAACGGCAATCTGTCAAGGTTTCTGAATACATTTTGGAGAGTGGGTTAACAGGTGTTCAGAGGCGTGAACTGTTAACTTTTAAACTGGAGATGGTAAGAGAAATGACTGTCGGTTTTCCTCCTTCTACCTGGGACGAGTTTTTCTCAGCGTGCGGCTGAGTAAACGTTGCTGGGCTCTCTCCAACGCACAGCCCGCCTGACTCTGTCAAGTAATGTAAACCTATGTGTTTATTATTAAAACACAATTGACCCATAAATCTTCACCTACAAATCAATGAAGGCAAATACTGCCCAGTGACCATGTTTTTTCAATTTGACAAAATTCCCCTGATCAGAGCTTCCCTGAATTGACAGCCCGGGCAGGGAAGAGCACTGGGTTAAAGCAGGCTCTCTCTCAAACCAACAGGAGCACTTCAAGTGCACTTCCTATTTCTGCAAGTAAGTATATAGATGCACTGAGTAAATTACTATTAATTATTCTGTGCATAATTAACTTCCTCTACACTTAGGCAGCATTCTTTCTTATGTAGGCAGACACAAGTCTTGCTAAGCAGAATGATGCACTTCACAAAATATGATACTCAAAGGCTTTCTCAAACCCATAGAGGGCAAATGTGCTCTGGAGTTATGGCTCCCTCAGTGAGGAGTTCGCTCCAAGAAGGTGCAGGCAGGTGGCTGTGTGCTGACACATCTAAAAGAGCCCCGGGGGGGACCCAGACTCACAGGTAACCCCAGGAATGCACCTGCACTGTGGGCTGGGAGAGCACAGCTGTAGGACTGGAAGGGGCAGATATAAGAAAATGTACTTTTGTATTCCTAGTTTCTGCAGTTCACCTGTGGCCACTTCAATTATTCATATTTCTACTTTGTCTAGTTTCTAGTTCTTTTTTTCTGCATACTTTTCCTGCACTACAGAGAAGTATTGTAGAGTCCTCTCATAGGAAGTGTCTTTCAGACCGTATTTGTGCTTGCCTTTGGGAAAGGTTTCTTCCTATGGCAACGTCTCTGTAAGAGGGACTAGCTTAGATTTTGTGTCCCAATCCTATGAGAGGCACAGATCTCCCTTTGCAGCACTTGAAACTGTTTATTTTGAGTGTCAGTGCAGCCCTCAGGATAAAATACAGCAGCTGAGGCATTATCCTGTGCTCACTCACAGCTTCGTCGGCTCCCTGCAGCCCACAGTCCAGCCCAGCTTCCAGCATGATTTCTGCCCTGGTACTGCCCGAAGGCGTAGCATGAGGTGGGCATACACTAATCCTACATACATCTGGAATAACTGCTCTCCGCCCTCCCATACCCTTGTGGTTCCTACTAGAGTAGAAGCAGAACAAAAACAGATCAGCCCTCCAAAAAATTTCATTTTAGTAAAAACAAAAAAACCCCACAATCACAAAATATTGATTAAACTTTTCCAAGACTGCACACTTTTCACTTCCCATCATCCTCTCTCTAACAGACGTGTTCTTCCATGAAAAAAAAATAGTATACTGGCGGCTTTTTGCATGCTGTCTGCAGTCTTCCAGACTTGAGGCTGCCAGTGTTTACCTTGCAAAATATCGTCTTTTCATGTCGTAAAAATTTCTAGTGGTAAATAGTGTTTATCAGGCAAGCTTCTTGCTTAGGATATTTAACTCTACTTCATTTCCCTGGCAGGAAATCTGGATTCTAAGAATATTTCAAAGTATGCTTTAATGGATGGTTATGAAACATTTTCAATTTTAAATTCCACTTACCTATATCAGGAAAACTGTGTGTTTTTTCAATAAAATATTTCATTTTAAATTCATTTTTGCCTCAGAAACACATTATATTTTGGTACATGATATACAGTAAGGAGAAATCATACATATTTTATGTGCAACACATATTGAATTTGTAATATGTGTCTGATAATGACTTTGTACTAAGCTCCTATTCCTCTACAGTTGCAATGTAATTGCTGTCCTGAGCTAGACAGAGTCTGCTTTAGTGCTACTTACTTGCTTATACGGTTGTGGGAAACCTATAAATCTGATTCGAGTCTCTGATGAGGCTTTCATACACTGAGGAGAAAAATGATACATCGTGATAAAATGGCATCCAAGACTTGTTTTCTTCTGGATGGTTCTTGTCTTTTAGTGGTTGGAGACTTTGTTCCGGCTTAAGTACTTTTTGTGTATATTTTGTTTTAGATATATTAGGAAAAGTTTTTGACTAAACATGGCTTCACTTGGCAGAGAGACTTTTTAAATGATTTCAGCAGACTGAGTTGGAACAAGTGCTCATGCTGCCATAAGGAGAACTAATTATTAGATTTGGGGGTTTATGTATGTGTATTTATATATGTATCTGTAAAAACATAAGGGAATAAATGTAATGGATGCCTGATATCCTCTACAAGTCCTGCATGAAATAAAAGCTTAGCAAGAGCATGGAGGTAGGAAAAGGCTATATGTACTGCACCAGGAAAAATGAGACTGAGAGCTAGGAGTTATTCATTTTCCCACAAGATGGTTCTGACTTCCCGCCAGAAGGTCAGCATCTGATAAAGTATTTTAAACTGGTGCCTTTCTTTTTTTCCATGATCCTTAGGAAAATGAAGCATGTGGGTTTAAGCTGGTAAAGGACAGTCATAGATTTCAATTTCAGCATAATACTGATGAGAGAGTGGTAGATAGCTAATATTTTCACTTGTTAAATAATAGACATAAAGTCTTTGTTAATGCTTTGCGATAAATAGTGGTGTCATTTTTATGGCACATTTTTAGAATGAAAAAGGAAATCCTCTTATTTCAAAATGCAACACCAAAACATGATCTTATTAACATCTTCAAAGGGAGAGGCAGTAGCTCCTCTCCCCCTTTTTCCTCTGCTCTTCCCCTCAATTCTCAGCGTTTAGTCAACAAAAAGAAGCTCTCTTTAGGAAACACATCTCTCCCCTCACAGAGAGCCACCACAGCTGGATTACGTTCCTGCCATGCAGGACAGGATGTCACTGTAAGTTAGTTTTCTCTGTATTACTAAAAGCACACATTTAAACATTTCCCGCAATCAGAGTGCATGGTCTAGAAAACAGGCATGATTTTTACTGGCGTCTCCTTCTTCTGAGACTTAGTAAGCTGTTCAGGGACTGGCATGAGCATGGGACCTCCTCCCAGACATTTGATAAGAAAATGGGAGAAAATGTATCCTGAGTGATCTGAGAAGAGTTCCCTCCGGGATCTCCTCAGATGAGGGTTTCCAGGTCTAGCCTTGAAGATGCTCCAGACAAATGCCAGGCATTTCCAGGCCACCCAACTAAGGGAGTCAATAAATTGGTGCAGAACAGGGGGGTGTCATGACTGTTACCTAAATATTATCTTTTTCATTTCAATGAAGATGAACGAGTGTGGAGATTATTCTTCCTGTAAGTTTGTACCACTCCCAGAACATCAGGGCTCTGATTCCTGAAGATATTGCTGCTGCTGTAATATTCCTGAATTCCTGAATCACCCCTTATTTCTGTTCCTTTTCTCAAACTGATCACTGCACCATTCCTGGGCAGTCACCTCTCCTTCTAGGCAGCTCTTTTGCAGCTAACTGCACACAAGCATCCTTCATCTTCTAGACATATAGGCAATTGCTAGGAAAAAAAAGAAATGTTTGGAAAGTGAAGACCTGTGGTTTGACTGGCTTTTCAGTGGTTGAGTGAGGCAGACACGCTCCTCTCTATAGACACAGGCATCAGGAACAAATTATTGCATGAATATATCAAAGCTGGACCTTGCCTGGAGAGTAAATGAATTCTTCCTGTTTGCTTTGTAACTATTGTCAGAGCAATCAGCAGTTGAGATTGGAGGGGGAACTGTGAGATCACCATAACACTATGTTAACCTGAAGACCGTCACCAGGCTACAGTGAGTGCCCATGTGAGACCCTGACCTCAAACTAAACCCCCAACTGTGGCAGATGTGATGGTAGTTGGCATTATTCCGGGTCTAAGTGGGAACTTCACCCATACATGGGTTCCCATGTGGGAACCTCACATTCTGGACAAGCACCAGCTGACATTCTTTTATCCAGGCCAGAGTTGCTGTGTGCGTAAGCATGGCTGTTATAAGGTGGGTGTTGCATGGCTGTTGTTATCCAAGGGGAAGTAACTTTTAAATAAGTTTAAGCTCTGCCAGTTGATGAGCATATGAACTGCATTGTCATTGTCCATGTAATTTTTTTTATTTTTTTCCCCAAAACAAGCAGGTTGATGTGTGTCAGAGCTATCAGTGCTTGGTTTCCTACAGGTGTGCATCTCTCAGTGTGGTCTCTGGCATCTAATAGGAGTCACTTCTGGCAACACCTTGTCTGTGTTTTCTGTGTGAACTCAGTGTGAATTCCCTGTGTGAAAAAGAGAGAGCTCTCCCTGCAGCCTCTCCTGCAATGGGATATAAATAGGGTTTCCCTTTCCTACCTGGCCACCCAATTTCCTGGAAGCTGTTGGAACACAACTTGTTTGAAACGCTTACAACTCTGTCCAATTTGGTTGAAAATAGCCAAATAATTCAATAGTTACAAGCAAGAAGAAATTCATTCCAACTGTGTGAACACACAAACTTCTTCTGTTCAGAAAATCGGGACAAAAAAAGGACTTGGTATCTCAATCCAGCCATCAGGTACCAGTCAATCAGACAAAATAACAATAGAAAAATGACCTCAAGAAAAAATGCAAATGATTAATAAAATATTTAAAACTTGATTCTTCCTCAGTTTGAAAAGGTGAATTAATGAATGCATCAATCAAACCCCTGAAATCCTGAAAACCTTCAATTTACTCTTATTGTAATTGCATGGCAGAAAAATAGCCTTCACCCGGAGATACCCAGTAAAATGTAATTAACCTTTTGTTTGTGGAAGAACTTTCTTGGGGAATTTCAGATGCTTATTTGGAGCTCTCAAGGGGTATTGAATCTTTAACAAAGACATCATTTCTCATCAGCATTCATTTGTTACTGGAGTTAAATGGGTGTTAAGAAAAGTAAAGAATCTAGAGAATATAGCTAAAAACATCTGTTTTCAGAGTTGTTCAGATTTCTTCATTCTCTTGGGATGTAACTATCTGACTAGTTCTGCAGCTGACATGCTGTCCTCCAGGGTAGAAAAGACCTGGATTTTTAACATTAAACTCCTTTAAAACAGGCAAAAAAACACCTCTCCCTTGGTTTGTTAAGGATGTGTTTTGGCTTAGGAAAATTTTCAAGGCTTTCATATGTATCTGTTGTAATCATGCACAAAAATACCCAGAAACAATGAAAACAAAACTTTTATTTTCTTCTCTCCAGGTGACTTTTAAAATTCTTTAGCTCCAAAAATCCATATAGCCTTGACTGTGACCCATTCTGTGTATCCGAGAACAAAGGGAAGCTCTGAGAAATTACACAGAAATACGACATTAATTCATGGAGCAACAAGCATTCATGAAGTGCCTACACTAGCCTTCACAGATTTGTTAGCTAACATGAGTTACATGAAAATCAATTAACTTGGGTTAAGAACTCTAATATTGACGAATCTGTAAGAAATTTGGGGGAGGTAAGTCAGCAGAGCCCTAGTCTCCAATGTATTAGAACCATATTGCATGCACTATGAGAGAAATGTTCTCATGCATACTAATGTAATTTGATTTTAGCTATGGGATGTATAAAATGGTGATAATGACATGTACATATCTTTATAAAGAGATTTACAGGTGAAAGCAAGAAGTGTGTTAATAGCTCTACTTTACAATGAGTAGAACTGATTCTTAGCTGAATGTCTTTGAGGATTCAGCACAGATATGCTTTGAATAATATGCAGGAGGCCTAGCCCAGAGATCTGAAAGCAATTATTATTTGATTGTTATTGTAGTAATAAAAATACATATCAGTATTGATTTTATTATAGAATTTTGGGGATATATTTATAAAGGGGCAATATTTGGTTTCTATCTGCATTACCATGTCACATCATGCATTGTTAGATTATAATTTGTTATGATACAATATTATGTAGTATAATTTTTCCTATTTTAATATAGAAACATAAATGTTCGTGTTTCTGGAATCAAGCTGTGACACTGGTATCTTGCAGGAGAAAACAGACACTTTCTTAATGTCGCCCACTTCAGCTGGCCAACCAAGGGCATTATCTGGATGCAAAGAATAAAGAATGGTGTGCTGTAAACACAGTCAGGGGTTACACTCGTACTCTTCCCCTGGTGCAAGAGGAGGGCACGTGTAGAGCTGTGCTTCAGAGCACACAGTCTATGTCTACATGGACAGCTGGGGTGGGCCGCTGATGATCTCCACCAAACATTCCACTGCTAGCAATGGCCCAGCCCCAACCTTGAGCCTGCCCAAATGATTCCTGAAAAAGCCTGGATTTGCATAAGGTGGCTAAATATACACAGGATAAAGATGCAGAAGTGGTGGGGTCAGTTTTGGGTGACCTCCAGGTCAAAGCTTCAGTGTTAGACCAGATGTACCCATTTCCACCACTACTTTCTCATTTTGGGGTGCCATGATCAACACACCATCATGCACTCAGTCGTGTAACTGCTGGTTATAACTATAGCTTGTTTTTGCATTGCCTGGATTGGAGTGACATTTGACTTTGGGTGTCAGAAAAAAACACTGCTAGTAATAATTTAGGACCTAATTTTGCAAAATTCCCACTCAGCTGAATGAAGGCTAATCGTATGAGTGAAGATTTACAGGATTGGTCCTCTATGATACAGCAATGTAAAAAATCCACTTGTCTCCAGAGTTTAATTGTTTCCCAGAGGCCTGCTAAACTACACCTTGCAATTCATCTTGTTAATTCATTGCCATGCTGCATTATCTAAGCAATAGCGTCAACTGTGTGTCCAGAAGCTGGTAGCTAAAGTACACCGGTAGAACTGGGTATCCTGCGGAGTAGAGCAGCTTTGGGTGGCCAGGGCAAGAGACCAAACATAGGGTAGTTATATTTTCTTAAATCTCTACAAAAACATATATACCTCTTTATAATGCAGTCCTTGTATACTGTTTTATGCATTCATGAATTCACCAAGCCCCTTCTCTGTTTGCTCACACAGATCTCCCATTTTTGAAACAAGGCCTGCAATGTATGGGTAAGCTGGAATGGGGTTGTTTTTATTCACAGTTCCAGATTTCATACCAGAGTTTCAGGGGATTAGCAAGGTGCCAGCATATGGATAACAAATTCTCTAACAGCATATTGCATGACTGGTTTCATGTCCCAGTTTTAAGACAGAAATATTTTTTTCTTTTTCTGGGTGCTATTAGATGTCTTCAAATAATGTTTTGTTCTGTTTAATTTTAACTAATGTAAACCCCTCTGATGAAAGGAAAACTCATTTTCATTAGTAGGTGAGCAGTGCGGTTGCATTAGTAGTCAAGTCCCATTCTCCTTTACACTGATGGAAATCCAGTTAGCTCTGCTGAAAGCAAAGTTCAGCCTAATGTAGAGAAGGTAGGGTATGATTTTGAGAAACCATTTTTCCTTAAAACACTGCACAATTCATATGGGCCTCCTCCCCATCTTAGAACAGCATTTATGTGTCAATCAAATTCCTGCTTTTCCTTCATCATTTTGCTGTACTCAGTGTAACAATAAGCAGCTGAATATATCTCACTTTGGATGATTTGTATCTTTAGGCTGTTCACAGTTGAGGTCTTTTTTCTCCCGCCTGAAGCTGTGGAAAGCTCGACTTGTAGCCTGTACTCATGGTTTACGGTCACTCTGTAGCCATTCGAGAGAGGCTGGTAAAGAATCAGTCTGGACTGGTATATCTCCCCCACTTTGGCCAACATGGGGCATCCAGGCAAGCATTTTAGATGAAGTGCCTGGTTTCACGTGGCTAAAATTAGGAGCTATTGCTGCACCCTTACATGACTTAGAACCACTCCTAAACCACTGCTTCAGCCCGACATGGCATTTATGTTTTTCTTTCTCAGTAAACAAGCAGAATTCAGCCTGGCATTACAATTAGCTGCTCTTTTATTCACTGTCTCCTTTCCCTCAAGCATACAAAGTTGGTTGCATGTGCTATGGAGAGAGAGGTTTAATAAATCACACAAAAGCACTGTTTTCTGCTTCATATTTTTCAAATAAACTCTGCAGAAAACTTGGGTAAACAAGGCTTTACTTTTTTTTTTTTTTCTGAATCAGGTTCTTGTTTACAGGAAAATGAAATGTTCCCCCAAAATTACTGAAGAATAATAAATCATGTTCCTTGCTCTCGGTGTATGACCTTGCAACGTTCATTTCCGTTAGCTGCTTATGCCTCATTTTACTTTGTTTTTTTACTTGGCTGTGGAGAGTTTTTTCTTGTATTTTATATATTTTTGAAAGAAATGGTGTTTGTGTGCACACTTAATAAAAATTTGCTGTCATTCTACCCAATATACAGTCAGATTTTACTAAGACAAAATAGGTCAGGATCTCTTTCTTGATATGGCAATTAATTTTTAGATTAGTATGTTGTATTTTTAACCTTCAGAATTTTCTTCATACAAAAGTAAATCTTAAGTTTTGTCATACCTTATAATTGCTCTGACAAAAACATTCACAGTGACATGAGTGGTAGCTTTGGCTACCAAGACAGATTTTCATAATAATGAGTTTTTTCCTGTAGGGGGCTGTGAACTGCTAATTAGCATCTATGACCCAATATTCTCAGCAAATAAGAGTAATAGCAGTAATTTCTAGCTTTATGCAGGGTGCAAGTCTAATATTACCAGCACTTCTGTTTCATTTGTAATTAACTGCAAGCAATTATTATAGAGTCGAGGAAGTATATCCTAATGCTCGTAGGTAATAAAAAAAATTGAAATGATGTTTGTTTCATGCTGGGTGCACTGATTTCTTTCAGAGAACTGCGATTATGTGCCTATCAATTAAAAATTCTTCTTTAATGTTTCTTTACATTGATATGCTTTTGAATGTTGCTGTATAAGTATCTAGTCCTTGGTTTAATTCTCTTCCTTTTTTAAAAACGATATCCTTGAAATTTCAATTAATATTTTGACCACAAGACCTTAGTGAATACTTAATCTGGCTGCTTGATCTCAACATAAGATTTAGATGGTACTGAAAGAAGTTTACACTTGATTTTATGAGGTCTGTAGCTTAGTCCTATTAGGACCATGACCCACAAGGCTGGTGACAGAGCGGCATGTGCTCGTGTAGCGTAGCTGACTTTCCTAAACAAGAAGCAGATCTGGTGTTTCTTTTACTCAGCAAGATAATACGTAGGCTTTCTGCAAATTGACTTACTTTCCACTGGTTATATTAATTTCTATGACAGTGGGAACAGCTATGAAATAGTAGCTATCGGTGGCAATTTCATAGTTACTGGAATGGTACCGTGCCTTGTCTTTGCTTTGAACATCTTAGCATAACAGGCCTGGGTTAATTACTCAGAAATATGATTTTATTTGAATACCAAGCTCTGCATAAAGGTGGATATATAATTACTGTTTTCCAAAGTTTTGACAAAGCTTCAGATGTTGGGGCATCTTCTCCTTTGCAAAATGCCCTTCCCTTTTAGGATCAATGATGTTAAAACACCTTACACTTGCATGGATATAGCACATTCCGGAACTGTAGAAGCTGTGGTCCAGGTTCGGAGGGGCTTGGCATGGCCTCTGCTGTGCTTCAGTTCAATGGAGTTTACTCAACATCTCTCAGGACTGTCAGTCAAGAGATTTGGAGGGCAAGGAGCTGATAACTTTACAGAAGCTATGGATTGTGAACAAACTTTCTCAAGCAATCATAGGCTTTAAACCCACCCTTTGATCGTACATGGAGTGTGATAATGACTCTATTGTGCAGCTGGTTGAAAATGAAGCTGCAGAGGGTGATTGAAAAAAACAGATTTTTTTTCCTCATGTTATTTGTTTCTTTCTTCTAGGCTCTGTCTATCCCACTGACCACTGTCAGTATTGCATTAATCCATCTTCAGGCGTTTCCCTGGACATGAATGTGAATTGGTCCAAAGTCTATCCTGCCAACTACCCCCAGGAACCCTATCTGACTCCGTTTCTTTTAATCACTGAATCAATTTAGACCAGATTCATCAGACAGATTAATTCATTTGGCCAGCATGGCAGATAGAAAATATGATATAATATACTGATTGCATAACAGCCCATGCTGACATCCATTTATTCAGCAGCCTAGCTCCAAAGAGCAGCTTTGCATCTCCCCTTAATATACATTTGGGCAGTTCCTTGTACATTGTATTACACAGTTTCCCATAGGTTATTGTCTTTTAGGTTATGTGCCTGTTGTTTATTTTTAATTGAGCAATCAATTTGCCCATACCCATAAAATTAGAAAAGGTTTGTCTGCCATTGATGTTTATATCGGGTGCTATATTTTGAATTTTGAAGGCATGCGTCTTCAGCACACAGTAACAGACATGTCTGATTGAAATCTTTATTTCCTTGTGTAGCTGTGATTTTATTTTATTGTCCAGACCTGTACCAGTCACTTTCTCAAGAACTTTTTCAGGTCTATCACACTAATTAGACTTCCTATTTTTCAGAGCTCTCTGACATAGTTTCAGCCACAAATGCAGGAGCACAGTGCTTAGCATTTTAATCTCAGCACTGCTGGTACTACTTCTGCACACTGACAGTCCAAGAGGAGCCACTATTCCCTATGGTAAATCTTTGGTATTTATACCCCTCTTCCATTTCAGTTGGCTTTAAAACCGTGAAGATCACCAGCATAGGCTTCATAGTTTACTTTTTTTTTGTGAAGAGTTTCACAGTTTGTCTGATTTCTCTTTTAGGGCTTGGTGATAAGTGCAGCAGAGGACAGTCCTGATGTTGGTTTTTTTGAAGCTCATTGGACAAGTCAATTCAAGTGCAGAAGTCATATAGCCACACCAGCTGAGAAACAGATCAGATAACCCAGGATATAGCACCATGCAACTGGTACAACCGGGTATAGCAACTGTACCTATCCAGGCAGAGTTGGCCTGTGCAGAACTATTTTGGTTGCTGCACATACCTTTGGAGATATGTCCTAAAATGTTTCATCATCACTCTGCATCATCACTAGTGTTATCACTAGTCTTAGAAAACATTTGCAAAGGCCACCAATCTTGACTTCCTTGTTGATCTGCAGTGCAGGCAGTATCCTTCTGACAAAAAAAGTCTATGTTGAGAGATATTAAGGGAAATCTGGTCTAGTCCAGGATAATAATCTGTGAATATGAGACATTCACAGTCGAATATAGCATCTTCATATGTAAGTGTAATATATTTGAATATCTTTGATTTGTTGCCATATATTTGAAAATGCCATCTCAAAATTCAATCAATGTTTGGCAGGTTTCATGGGAACCATTTCTTGCCCCTAATGTACTTAACATTTTTATTTATGACCTGGAAACAAATATAAACTTTTTACTACTGGAACTATTAGGTTACCAAATGACTGGGAAAAGAGGAGTCAAGAACACTCGTGACGTAGCATTGTATTTGATTTCAGCATAACATAAGCATGTAGGAGCAATCAAATGTAGCACCATATATCCAAGAACAAAGCAAGTGGCCAATGTTTCCATGACAGTGAACTCTGTCATACGAAACTGTTTCTTTGAGAAAGACTGTAAGGAGAAGAAGAGATCACGGTATGAAATCAGAGTCTGGGTGTCACTACGCAGTGCTGTTGTAAGAGTGATCGGGAATTTGTGGATCTGTAAGAAAGTTGTTATACTAGTTCAAAAGATACTTTTTCATTCAAATCAGATTTAATTTAAGGAAGTCCTATGGCCTGTATGTATCTACATATTCTCTGCAGTCCAAAAGGATTTGTAATATGTAAACTGAGTGACTGGGAAGGTTTTGTCCTGCTTGTTAAGGAATCACAACAAAAAATTGACATAAAGCACACAAGAACAGACAGAACTATTAAAATTTGGTGTAAGTAATAAAGAATCTGGGAAGAGGTGAGTTCATGGAAAAGATCAGGAAAACAACCCTCTATACATTTTAGGGGCACAACTTAAATCACACTAGAAGAAAGCCTAAGTTTTAAAACACCAATAGGAACATCCAAAAATTAAAAGAAAATTTTAATGTGGTGTCTTCTCTTAGAGTGAGAAGATAAACGTTAAAGTTTAAAATTATATAATTATTACTATATTTTGCTTCTTCAAAATGTTCTCCCACAACATAGTGGGCTATTCAAAGGTCTAATTCTGCGTGGATCTGTACATTATGGGCCATATTTATTGTTGGTCCTTAACCCTGCGTTCAGTAAACTGAACTGTATTATCTTGACTATATATAGGGATGAGCATGCTTATTTCAAAGTCTTTTTCTCTAGAATGAGGAATGCGAGTCCCTTCTGTGCAGCAAGAACTGCAGCTAACTTCAGGCATTGGAAAATTAGGTGTGTGGTCCAGGGCATTTGCTGCAGCTGATGGAAAGAATAAGCACCTCCAGAGGGTGATTCATTCCATTCATCTGAGATGGGTTTTGGGCATAAGGTGATCCAGCTTCTGATGGTATCTCTTTCTGTCTATAAAGCACAAAAAGACCCTGGACGATTAACCTAAATTTGTGTCTTAACGTTTAGGTGAGTGAGATGAAGTAAGGTAAGTCCCATTCTAAGTGTCTGCTTTGCTTACATCTATTTCAGTTTTTGTTTGTAGGAGAAAAATATTAATTCTTTCCATTTTCAACATTTTAAGATTTCCCCCATTTTGTAATGTAGATAAAACACATGGTTAACCCCATTAGTGTGTAGCACAGCTTAATCTCTAATCCAAAGTATTTTTGTCAATATACTGTTATTCATTTCATACTTACTTACTTCATAAGTGCACTTAATAGTGATTTTAATGTGCTAAGTTACAGGAGAAAATATTACTTAGTTTCAGTGAATAATTCAGTGCTGCTACTTTCCATCTTCCCAAATTTTCTATTGTTAGAAGGAAAACCCATGTTTCCATGCTTTGAAGCTTCCCAGAAAATTGATATCTAAATTTGTAGCAAGAGCTGTGTAAATGAAGAGGCAGAATATAAATACAGTTATTTATAAATAGCACTTGGAAAAGTCCATAAAAGTGATGTAGCAGTGGTGTATTCAGTAGAAAGCAATTGCCATTAGCTATACTTTGCCTGAGAAAATCTAAGTTGTTGTACTGGTATTTTTAATGATAATTGTTTTATCCATTTACATATGCAGATCAATGTGGAATCATTGAGAGTTAGAAATCTTGTTATACTCACCACACTCACGTAGATGACTAAAAAAGCAATAGCAGTGATGACATTGAAAGATACAAAACACTGGCTTTTCCTACCATATGAAAATTGGGGGGCTCAGTCTTCCTGTACAAGTATAAGGAAATATAATGAAACCCCAAGTTATTAA
>NW_008824866.1:3245901-3257406 GCF_000699105.1 Pygoscelis adeliae
GAAAGAGTTCTTTGGATTTCCAAGGAAGTCTTTCAGAGAAAGCAAGCACCACAAAGCCTTTCTCTGCTGTAGGGCAGGATGAGCAGCGCTGCATTCTGTTTGAGCTGTCACATTTCTCCAGGAAGAAAGCTTCCCTCTCCTTTCATATTCACCAGTGTAAATCATAAATGTGTCTAGTGCAATGAGGTGAAAGAAGAATCTGTCCTACGACCTAGACGCAATCGACATCTCCCTGCTTTACATTCCTGCAGGTGCCTTGGATGAAACAGTCGTAAGTCAGAGCTTGTCTTCATGTCATCAACATACTGGTTTGCAGGATTTTGCAAAGTAGATTTTCAAACAGTAACTCAAAATAGCAGCTGATAGTTATCCTTCTTTTTGCCCCAGCATTCTTGCTTGCATTTATCAAAGGATGGTGATAATGTTTCTTAAGAACTGCTATTCTTCCTGGACATATCTTCTATTACTTTAGCAATGTGTGCATTTCCCTGTCATCTTCCTCCTCATATGGCCCCTTCCATCACCTTTATGCACTGTCTTCGTGACTTTATAACTTCCTTTATTGTACCTGTTCTTTCCTTCACCCTTCCTTCCCCTTAGCTTTCTTTCATCCTTTCTTCCTTGGGAAACCCATTTCAACTTCCAAGTTGCCTGTCTCCCGATGTTTGGGGCTTAACTCCGACATTTAGCCTTTTGTATGGGACTTCTCGGGGGTCTTTGTAATGAAGGACAGATACAGGGAGGGAAACTTTAAAACAAGACTCCTCTCTCTCCTGAACATCACATCAGGTGTTAGTAATGGATGTAATTTCTATAATCAATTAAAGTAAATAACAAACAAATTATATTTACTAAAGTTCTATGGACATCACAAAAGTGACATTTCTCTCTGTGAGAAATACTGAGATATTTCAACCTAAGGAGAAACAGGCAACCCGGAAGAAGTTGTGCTGAAACACTGGCAACTAAGGAAGCTGCATATTCTACACTTGTCCTTTGCAAGAGTAATTTCTGAAATGCTTTTATTTATGTATTTATTTCTCTGCAATCTCTAAGAGTGCTTTCACATTATTTCTATGACAATGCTTTCATTGATTCATCCGTTTTGCACATGCCAGCCTCTTTCTATAGCACAATACATGATACACACATAAATTCTGAGGTCTGATACTTGCATTTAATATTACCTTATAGATACTGCCATTGATTTCAGTGGGACTTTTCATACAGGCCTCCATCCTGTGCTGCAACTTAAGTGTCTCCATTTCCTTTGAAATAAACACCCTTTACAAGACTGAGTTCAAATAAAGGTGGCACTCAAGCAATACCAAAGGAGCAGCCAGTCTAGTTACTGAAGAGCATATTTCTGTTACTAGAGTCAGGTTGATCTCAGTGTAAGAACACCTTGTACTGTCGTCAAACAGCATAGGTATGGATGCTTGTGAATGAGAAAAGTACACTCCATTAGCGTGATCCAACTCCCATAAGAGATAATGGGTAGCTCTCCATTGACTTTAATGGGAAACAGGATCAGGATGTCAGTGCTTTGAAAAAAGAAAGGGTTTTGTTAAAAAAGTATTCATTTTGAAAAGAGTGACACAACAGGGAAGGAACATTCCCTGCAGCCTGCAAATGCCTTCTGCAAACATAGTCTTCTTGCTGTTTAGCTTCATAATAACAGAGCTAATCAGGGTTTCTGTTTAATTTGAAATACATATTCACTTTCCAGATGATGCAGGAAAGAAGAGTGCATTTATTGTGCTTTTGGCAGGCTTGTAGGGATTCCTCTGAGTGGATAAGGACCTGCTTTTCTTCCAGGTAATTTGGACCATCTCCACTCATTTGTTTTTCACTATCACCAAAAAGCCATCCATGTAGGAGTTCCATAAAGCTGCAAATTACAGTTAAGTTCAAATCCTTAAAGGCATTTCAAGTGCACATTGTAACAGACACTCATAGTAATCAAGTTGCAGAAAGACTCTTATAACAGCCATCTCTCTCTTTCTGAATTGCTGGGGAACAGGCAGATGTGGAAATTATGAGTAATGTAATTGATGATCTTAAGGCTTTTAAATACCCAAGCTCTCAACAATCAAGATCTATTTGAGTTCAGAATCTAATAAGTAGTAAATACAATAGGTTTCAGTACGATGTTTTATCAGGTTCTCTGCAGTGTTTCCTCCCCCCCCGCCCCCCGCCCTCACTTTTATGGGCATCATTACCATCTAATCAGCAGACAAATTGGAAAATTTTATTGTGACACATAATCATTTTTAGTTCATCATATTTCTCTTTCTTTGATATGCAGTTACTGTGAGTTTGCTTATAATGCACGTTTTCAGAGGTTTTGTCCCCATTTTTGTAAACAGGTGAGAAAGAGAGTACTGTTATCCCAGACTGTTTATTGACAACTTATTTATTGTGTATCAAGAAAGAAAAATGCTTGTACAAAACTCGCCAAAATACTGATGAATTAATGTCCTACAGATTTCCAAAATGCCTTAATTTATAAAAACCTTTTTAGTAATGATGACTGCTCCAATATTTATTCTGAATACGTACTGTATATATTCTGGAAGTACTTTTTCAACCCAATGGAAAAGCTGTGTATAGTGAGGAGTTAATTTCAATTCTTCATCTGTTTTCCTTTAATCTGCAGACCAGACTGAATGAATCCAAAATTCTACATTATGTTTCAGCTAAAAAAATAAGAAAACATTTGTCAGTGAAGAACCCAACTCATGCTATTACCGTAGGTACAGAGCCTAACACCCTTGCTTACGTGTTAATTTATCCACACAAAAAACCCCATGTTAGTGTGAGGTGAGTAAAAAATATTTGCACCACTGGAAAAACTGCTAAATCACATTTCTCCAGATTCTCTGAAAAGCAAAATATGTTGCAGCTTTGCCTTTGATATTTCCTAGTTTGGTAGAATGAAAACAGAAGGCTTTTTTTTTTTTTTCCCTCCAAGAAAGAATATATTTTCACTGCAAAAAGGGACTTTTCTTTCAAAACAAGAGAATGAAAGCTGACAAAATTTGCATAGGCATCAAAAAGTGCCATTTTTTCAAAAGGGGGACTTATTGTTTTTACTACAGGAATTAAAAAGAATCCATTTTCTCTTGGACATAAAATCAGAGCATTTGCCATTAACTGAGGTTTTTACAGGTGTCCCTTCCTTCTTGAAATATGGAGCAACCTAATACTGTTGAACTGTTCTTCTGGGTTATGTCTTTGCCGCAGCACATTTTCTGCCAAGTGTTGAACGAAATTCAGGTAATATGCACAAACCTGTGGCCATGTGAAATGGTACTTAGATCAGTTGGGACAGGAGTTAAAATCTGACATTCTGCTTTTGCTCAGGTTGGTATTCCACTCAGTAGTGAGGCACAAAGTAATGAGCACTCTTAGACACGGATAGTCTTCCAGTGCCAATAGCTGGCTCGTCTTACTGCAAACAAAGAACTATGGCATATGTGCCCTGGAAGTCCTAACAACGTGAACAGTACCTGTTAGGACACAATAATTTGGATATGCTTTTGCAATATGCTTCTAGCTGTCCTACTGCTACAATGAAAGTATCAGCCTTGAAAGAAACACTCATGGTCCTACAGTTGATGGTCCCTGTCCAAAACAGTGTCTGGATAAGCCCCATTGACATACTGCAATGCAATCAGTAAAAGACAGCTCCTACCCAGTTCCAGCAATTTGCAGGTGGACTGCTGATATACATAGGTTGCTCCACAGCACCACTGCAGTCTACTCCTATACAGCCATTTAGGAATACCCTAAAACCCTTCCAAATTTTGAAAAATTTTGGAAAAACAAAACAGGAACTCTTAGGCTTCTTTACATTCAAAACCTAAAAACTCTTAATATTTCTCAGAAAAGCATCTGAGGTCCAGAAGACAGAAAATCCAGGGTGGTGCTCCTTGCTCAGCACTTGGGTTCAGATTTCTCTTCTGGAGGAGTGCTGTAAAACAAGCACATGCTCCAGCCACTACCTTGATGGGCAGCTACGGGGGGCAGTACATTATCTCCACCTGCAGCTATTTGCAGGGGGGAGAGAGGGGGAAGCTCTCTGCCAACCGCCCTCCTGCGTTGGACTAGAAAAGCTGTTTAGTCAATGCTATTCTGTTTCCATAACCTTTGTTTCTGATGAATCAGCATCTTTTATTGAAAAAAAAAATGCTCTGTTGTAACATTTCCAACCCATTCTACTATCAATTGCAAAATTATGGCTGTTCTTATAAATGGTTTATGTTGGAAATAATCAGGAGAGTCAGGCCAAATTGAATATACCTTGTATTAGGGAAAGCACTCTGTTTCATTTTAAGTGTCCCAGAGTACATGCAATTTCTCTGGGTTCCCTTGTTCTGAGTATTAGCCCTGCAATTTAGGCCCATGTTTGAAGCCTGGCAGATTGGGAGATATGATACTAATGCATGCATTGATTATGAATGCCTGGGTTAAATGAACAATTATTAACTAGTGAATGAGATAGTTAAAGAACGTCTTACTTTACTGTTACTGTATTTCCCAGTGACAAGAATGAAAGCAAGCTAAAGAATCTTTTGGATGCAGGATTGTTTTTCCATGGATGAGGGATTACAGATTGGCTTTTTAACTTCAGCTTTTCCAAATAGTTTTTCAGTTATTTAATTTACTCTACATGGAGTCTATTGATTATTCAAGTTGGCAGTCAATTTTATAGGGCACCCCGCTGTTTCTTTGCTTAATGTAGTCAATGATTGTAATTGCTTGATCAGTGCAGCCCATGAAATAGGTTTTGTGTCTTTTTTACAATGCATTGATGGCTTTATCTGATGCAGTCTTGGCAGGGTCTAGGTTTTACAGCACGATCCTGAACTCCCAGAGGTCTCTAGATTAATGGCTATGGCTTTCTGTTGGAGCTGCTGATACTGCTCTCCAGAATGTATTCACACATCTGGCATGCCACACTTGGCAGTTGTGCCAGCTTTTTGTTGCGCAGTTACAGAATATCTCACCAGTGCCTAGTTAACTGTTTTCACTAAGGGAATGAGATAAAAAGCCATCCACAGAGTTGTTGGCACGCGCTCTGTGTCATTGTAATCACAAATTTTTAATTTTTCTATTACACTTTTTGTATGGCCAATTGATGTTTTGAAACAACAAAATACTCATGATATTTGTTGTATGAACTCTGATTTGATTCTGCAAAAGATTCCAAGCTCATTGTGATTTCCTGTAAACGTCCCATTAACACTTTCTTTCCAAAAAAAGGAACGAGCTTTCCGTTGTATTGTCAGTAAATAAATGGATTAAAATTGCATCTCTCCAGCTCAAATTTTTTTACAAGCAGAAAGAAAGGAAATGTGGGTGGAAGAGCAGCAAGAGGAAGCTTGTGACCTTGCTATGGGTGAAGTAATTCTTTTGTCTTCCATTGGTTCATGTTAAATTACTTAAGCTTCATTTAGCTCTGCTTGAAAGTCAGTGTTTCATATTTGGTAGAATCTGAATCGTATTATTAGACATGTAAAATGTAGTCCTAATAAGCAGGCCAAGAAAATGTAATGAAATATGCAACACAGGTGCATAAATCCATGGACAATATAATTATATAGCACACATACACCATTTACAGTGCCTAAGGTGACATCCTGCCAAAAATGTAAAAGTGTGATAGATTTTGGACCAGCTGTGGTATGAACTGATTTCCTCAGCTGAGCTTGACATAGAAGCTGGACATGTGCAACCCCTATATTAATTCTTTTCTCTCCAGGTAGTAAACTGTAAATGCATAATGCATCTTCGTGTAGTAAAGGTCTACTGAGAAGACATCTGGAATTCAATATTTAAAATTCCAAGTCTGTCTTTCCACTGAAATCTCAGTTATGTTGGGCAATAACACAGGAATCATATATATCTATATGCAATATTAATAACCCACAAACCCATGTGTTAACAATAAATAGCCTTAATAAAATCTGTCACAATGAAAAATAACAAGAATAACATAGCAAACACTTTCAGCGTTATGGTCATTGTCTTGACATCACTGCTGGAATATTTTATGATTTCTGCTGATTTTAGTGCAGTGAAATCCAGTCACGTTCTACAGGTCCACCCCAAAAACTTTTAAGTACGTAAGTAACTGCTCATGTGAACTGTTCCACTGAATTTGTTTGTCCTCGTGTTATTAGTGTCAAGGCTTTAAACAGATGGCTCATCTCCTTCAAATATTACAACTGCCTCCTTGCATGTTCTATTCCATTATGAAAAACTGTGTTACTTTTAATTCAATACTATCTCAAATCCTTGGCTAGAAGGATTAAGGATCTTTAATATGGAAAATGTAAATAACTCACAGGAGTGAAGAGCCAAATGTCAGCATCAAAAATGTTACCAGTGGACTATCAAAAGTAGCTGTATAATTTCCCTTCAGACACAGAAAAAAGATACCATCACCCTTTCCATGCTTCCAGATTTTCTTAGCATTTGTGGTGCCTTAAAATATAAAAAAAACCAAAACTGTATAGAAGTTCATATTAAACTTCAGCCTTTTTCTGTACGCTATTAATTTATGGGTTCTCTGATTGGAATGATGTTTTATTACCCTGGATGGAACAATAAATAATAGTAGCATAATGTCTTTAAAAAAAGGCAAGCCAATCAAGGGGAATCTGAGAAATATAGATGGGAAAAAAAAAAGGAAAAATAAAACACTGTAAACTCATATTTATACTGTACCTTTCAGAGCAGTACATTCTGCCTTTTCTTTTCCACACTCCATTTTACCACTGAAGATGAAAGATGAAGAAGTAGGATGACAAACACTGATAGATGAAAATATTGAAACAGATATGTGAAAATTTTCTGCAACACTTTTTCCCTTAAAATTCAGTTGCAAAACCACTCTGTATTTCAATTACTTACTTTTCCTAGCGTCACTAAATAAATACTGCTATTAATATTGCTGGCACTCCTCTGACTAACTCAAGATAACCTGATACACCTCAGTGGAAAGCACTGTACCTATTGTGGGCTTAACTTTATATGTTCACTCAGAAAATGATCGGTCTTTTCCTAAAGTGAGCAGTATCTACAGTATGATGGAAATCAAACCTGTACTTATATGCAGGGTCTTACATGAGGTATCTGTAGGTGTGGATACCAGGTTCAGTCCTGTCCCATAAACACAATGGGCATTATGCTATAGCTTTTAAAGGAGGCAGAACTTCATCTATACTTCTTTACTGCGTGTTATATTGTTGAATTATCCTGTAGCATTGAACTGACATAGAGTTCTGTAAATCCGATGCAAAATATTATGCCCCATTCACCATCTCTTTCATGTTCACAATTAATTGTGCACATGACATCTGGCTCTTTCAATGTTGTCTCCCTGCATGTGAAAGTCATTCCTAGAAAGCAAAAAGTAAATGTCCTTCTTTCTCTTCATTGAGTGATTTGTGAAATTCCAGACTTCTGGTCAAGTCACCACATATATGAATTGCATGGACCAGCGAGGTCCAGGATGGAGCCTCAGCTTTTCTTGTCAGCCTTGGGTGGCAGCTGCTTGATGTCAGTTGTGACCTGTAAATTTTCTAGAATATCAGATGGCTCAGGACAGAATTGTCACGGTTGTCTAAATTTCCTTAAGCAAGCTTAGAACTGTTTTGTTAATTTTAATTTTGGCATAACTAAGAACATAGCTAAGAAATACATGAATGCTTCTCTCTGCAAAATAATCTTCTGAAGCAAAATATTCACATCAGCATATTCCATATGCTGTAAATAATAATGATAATAATAATCACTGGTTCTTAACTTGTTTGTTCAATCTGTGTGCTAAATCTGTTTTTTTAGATATGGGTCCAAGACACAAAATCAGCATATTGAATGTGGTCAGCTTTTGCTTTCCATCAGTTTGTTTAAAAGACATGTAGGCAGCCCACAAAGTACAAGCGTATTGATGTCTCCCTTGGGACAGTTCCCACTCCCAGTGAAACCAGAGGGAGAGGACTTTTGTCACTGACTTAAATAAAACCATCATGTTTGAAAAGACCAAGAGGTAATCAAATTAGAAATGAGTAAAATGGTTTAGATCAAGAGCAGGGCCTTTTATTTCACTTTAAGTTCTGCATGTAAAAGGAGGCACACAATAGGAAGAGACCTGCTTCTGCCTTGAAGCGCAGACTAACTTAAGCCAAATTTTTAAGCCTCTGAAACAGGGGTCACCTCTGCCAAAAGACCATAAAAGAGGTGTCTTCTTTCTTTGTCTCTGGCCTAAACGATCTCAATGTACTGGGAACCTCTAGATGAGCCTTGCTGGATTTCCAAACCCATTTTCAGACTTGCAGTGTAATTCTGACCTACCCTTGGGTCTGATCAAGAAGTACTCTAAGTCAAGGGACAGACGCAAGATTGAAAGGAAAAAACCTGATCTTCCAGAAGTTCAGTATAAGTCTTTGTACTTTGTTTCCCTGCTTTTATATAATTAACTGGAAACTAAACTAAACTGAGCTGATTGTTGGTAAGGGCTGCTCAGCTTCTGTGCTTTGGAATGGGACACCACCAAGACAAAGAAGATTTGTTGGTCTTTCATATTTCCGTACCTTTACCCCCATATACTGAGTTCTCCCTATGAGGGCAAAGAAACTACAGCCTCTGTTTGTTGGGAAGCTGAGGAGGATGATTCACTGAATTCTTGTCCCAAGTATTACTTTTGTAAGTGTAAATATTATATTTCAGCACTCGAGAACTCAAAAATAATCTTTATTCTTGAAATATTTATACATAAAGAGCATTACTGAAATAGGAGTGCTTGATTACTTGGATTGGGTTGCATGATTGTGACATACTTATTTTTAGTCCTTGCGCTGAATGGTAACAGGAGACAGAGATTTAAGAAAAAATAAATAAGGAGGATGGATTCATTGCTGGTGAATGTTAACTGTTAAACAACTTGTGTGTTTCTGCATATGGGAGATGGCATCACTTTGGTTTCAAATTTCTGGTGCATCTTGAATTTGCTTGTATTTGGACCAGTTTATACTGCAATATGCACAGCATAAAGTCACTGTAGATGGACACAGTATTGCTTTGCCACCTAAAGGTAGTGCAGATGTGCTGAAATGGGACAGAGGCAGTAACCTTTAAGACTGAGTAGAATAAGCAGAGGAGCAAGCAAAGAGCCGCCTCTGCCTCAGTTGCTGGTGCACGGAGCTGCCTCTCAGCAGAGGCAACCAGGGCAGTGTTCAGAACACTGCAATATCTGCCCCATTCCTATCTGACCACATGGCACAGTCACCATCCCAGGTAATTACTTTACTGGCACACATTGGAGTTTTTCCATCTGAGCCGCTTCCTGCAGGTACATTGCCATCAATCAGGCTTGTCCTTGAAGCCTTAATGATATAGGATTGCTGGGCAGTTATGGGATATGCACATGCCATTATCAGACAAGTTATCTAAACTGTTGCTTTTAGTCAGATCATTCCAGATTGATCCATCTTTCTAACAATACTTCAGCTGTTAATTGAATATGGGCAGTAATGTTTTCCATGTTTCTTAATTATTTTACTCTTCTGAACCAGGTTCCTTTAGTGGATATTTATTTATTCAACCACAATGATGCATACACTTACCGGCTGCACCCGTATGAGCTCTAAAAAAAACTGTCTGTCTCTGCTGAAAGCACAGCCCTGCTCTGAAAGGAGCCTGCAAGAGCTGCACAGCACAGATCCAAGATCTTGCACCAGTGATTTTTGTATTGTATGTGTTTGGTTTACAAATGTAGAGTGATTTCTCTAATTGCAAGTCCTTGTTCTCTCTTCTTATCATCATCACCTGCAACAAAGGTTTCTCAAGCTCAGTTGCCTCATTTAAAACTGCACAGTCCCGTTGTCTCCAGAGAAGGTCCTTAATGACACCCGTGCAAAGCCATGGACTTCACTGGGCTCAGGCAGGTTGGAGGGATGGGGACTGCTAGTGATCCTTCAGATAACACACGAACGACTGAGCCTCCAGCCCTTCCTTCTCAACCCAGGGTGGGTAGCAATAGAAAACAGTAGAAACGGCTTTTTCTGTCACTTGCGTGAGCAGATTGTTCCAAATTCACAGAAGGAATAAATCTGCTTTCCTTTCTCTGGAGAAGAACATCACGTATTTTCAGGAAATCAGGATACCTCCCATATACCGTCATCACGTGGCTTTGGGGAAGAGTGTCAGTGATGGGGCACCAGTGCTCTGATGACACCAGGGCCTTCTCCCCAGATTTTGTTTTAAACAAACAGGTACAGGCTTTGCAACGGCACAAAGATCAGCCAACAAATCTCTTCTTTTGTGTTTGTTTAGTTTTGAAAGACTTGCCTGAAGGATCATTGGCGTCCCCACTGCAGACAGTTTGTGCCTGGGCTTCCTTGCAGAAAAAAAAGGGGATTTTCCAGGCATGTCAATATGTCCTTGGCTGCAGAGATATCTCTCATACGAGAGACGGTTACAGTTTCTCCCACTTCGCAAACAGTTGCTCCTTCTGTATGCGCACTGGCGCAGCTTCACCCTGCGGTGTTTAACTGGTGCTGTTTATGATGGTTATATTCTTACCAATTTCTCTGATGTACTCTCACCTTGTCAATACTGTCATGCAGTTCTCCAGCAAGAGGTTTATCTGATTTTCTCTATTTGTAGGTGCTTTTTCCCCAACGTTTCACAGACGCACTGACTTTGTCTGCCTGCCCATCACCAATAATTTTGGACTCATTGGCCAAGTGTAACCCAAGATAGCAATGATGTCTCAAAGGCAAGAAACCCCCATGTATTTTCTGAAACTTGGTGTCTGGGGGATGAGCGAGACTTGGACAGGAGCTCTGCAGAGAGGAAAGGCTGCAGAGCAAGCCCAGCCCATACCTTTTCTGCCTGGCCACACGCCTGTGCGCTCAGTGCTGGGGACAGGTGACAGCACGTGGCATGGGCTCAGCCCTGGGGAAAGACAGGGCGATATTAGGGCAGCCTGGGTTGTGCAGGGAGCTCTGGAGAATACGTGGGAGAATAGGGTTACTGCAATGCAGGGGGATAGTGGTTGAATTCTGGCCATGATAGTTTAGGGGTTTTCCCACTTGTTTTTTCTTACTACTACTATACAGTCCTTTGCTTTTCACATAATAGGAACAAGAAGCTTATCAGAGGAATCTGCTCCAACTCTTGGCCTTCTAAAAACTCAGTGAATTGTTCTCCTTGTTTGCTAAAGGGCCTGCAGAGAATGGCTGCTCCTCAGGGCAGCAGTCACCCTCCCACTATCACTCATGCACGAAGCCCTATAGTGGGCACCCAGTGAAGCCCACCCTGCTTTGCAGCCTGGGGTCAGCCCCATGGACACCTGCATGGAAGGGACTTTGCGGCGTGTAACACATCGTCATGCAGCCATGCGCCTCAATCGGCTGTGAACCCCTTGCAAATTGTGCCTGTGGAGGCTGCTGCCCCTTCTCTAATTCAAGAGCAGTGGCAGGGGCCCCCGGC
>NW_008824866.1:3257441-3306114 GCF_000699105.1 Pygoscelis adeliae
GTCCCTGTGCTCCCCAGCACAGACACCAGTCTGTCTCTCAGCGGCTCCTAGCCTCCTCCTCAAAGCCCATACACAAGGCTCACAGAAGCAGGGTTGAGCATTGCACACTCATGAATAAGTGTAATTGAAATTCTGTTCATAGCTATTTAGGGAAAAAAAATTGCCAGTGTAATTAAAATGCACAGGGGAAAGAGAAGTAGCCTATACAGACACATTATGTTACGCAGCACCCACCCAGACAAAGGTCTTTGTCTATAAAAAGCTCAAATATATCTGAGATAATTGCTGTTCATTGATTGTGCCTCTGAAGTGGAGTCATTCTGGCATATTCCACCTTGAGGCTGTCTTATACATTTCTTTGAAAGGGAAAAATTCAAAAGTTCAAGTAAAGACACAAGTTCAGTCAAATATGTGGCAGTAAAATCTTGATTTACAGCATTAAGGTTACTTTCAGCTGACCTAGCCCTGAGTGGTGCTGGGCAGTTTTGTCTGATCTTGTGTTAATGCTGTTAGCCTGTGTTTACTAAATGATTTAGCACTGAAATGTTGGGAGTTGCCAAATATTTGTCTTCTGTCCTTTATGAATATTTGAACAGCTCTTTTCCCAGCTCACTCTGAATGCAGAAGAGGGTGTTAAAAGTATCATACTTTGGTAGCGTTACTTTGTGGAAGCTGCAGACCAACAACATTCTTGCATCAGTGACGCCTTTGGCTCTGTACTAAAAAAAAGAAAGGTAGGAACACAAAATAATGTGCTTGAATCCTGCTTCCTATGTCCTACAGAAATTTGGATTTGAAAATAAAGAGTGCTTTAACTAGTCCATAATTTTTTTGCTCTCTCTCATTTTAAATATAATAGCATTAAATAACCCTTAGGTGAACCAGTTTTATGCTGAAGGCAACACCCAAAAAGGATGGGTGAACCTGAGTTCAAACCCAGATTCTATCACAGTTGTGTGAGATGAACTTGAGCATGTCTCCATGATGTGTTTTTTGTCTAGAAAAAAGAAGTGTGAAGTTTTATATCAATAGTGTGTGTACAAACGTACTAAGATGTCATGAAAGAACATGTATCCCAGATGTGGCTCACAATTTTTGTATGTAGCCTGCATTACTGCACAACCAGATTTCCTTTTGTCACACCAGTTTTTTGCACTCGCTTTTTGGGCTTGCAGACCCTAGAGTAAACACGCACGCCACTCTTCATGCACCCAGAAGTCCAACGCATTTTCGCTTTTAAATGTGATTGCATAGAGACACAGAGATAGTACACCAGATTTGCTTGCACCCAGCAATAGCAGTTTGCAGTTTTTTACGCACAGGTACAAAGCTGAGAGTAATTTCCCTGAAAAAAAGTTGACCCATAAAGTAGATAATTTTAAATGTCAGCCTTGCTAGAAAAGCTGCAACTTTTCACCTTCTGTGACTGAATCTCATGCATCGTGGATAGGAAGTAATACACTTTTAGTGTAAAAGGACCATCCCTATTTTGATAGAGCTGCTGGATTTAATAGATCAGGACTTGAGTAGAATACATCTAGCCATCTCTGGTAGGTCAGGGTGTATAATGTTTTATGTTTATTTTTCTTACATTCTAATACAAGGATGAATTCATTTCATCTGAACTTATTGGTAATCATTTATATTTAGTATGTCTGCAAGAAGCCAAGAGTAATGAAAGAAGACACCTTCTCATTCATGATTTGTTTCTAAATATTCCTCATTTCTTTCTTCCTTTTTTTTCCCCCTCCGCATGCTGATATTGCATGCATGGCTTGCTCTCAGCTTGCTATGATACAAGCTGGGGCAAGCCTTGTAATATGATTCAAATTGTAAATCTCATGTCTTGCATCCCCCAAACACCTCATCTTATATGCAGTCTGGAACCTTCATTCCAGTACCAATTAGACTAATATATCCACCCAGCTCCGATTGGGGTGATGGATCGGCTGGTGGGGGAAATGGAGGTGATTTTCTCAGCTCCTCTGCATTCCCATAGGCATGCAGCATTTGACAGATTGGGCAGAACTGCCACGAAAGAGTCTGACACAGATGGTGTAATTAGAAAATGCGAAGTGTGAGTGTGAAATTTATCTTTGATCAGCACCTCCTTGCCAGATTGTCATCTATGTTAATATGATGATGGCTTCTTGGAGATGGATAGAAGAAAACAGCAGCCTTGAGGAAGAAATGGAGACAGTTCACAACGTAGAGAAGATATTTTGTTTAACTCTGAAACTCAATCAATTTCAACATGAGTAAAATGTGATTTAATGTATTTAATTCATAGGAAAACAAATTGAATCTAAATCTGATACCTTATTTTGTTAGGCCTATAATCAATATGATAAAATCTTAGTTTTTGTTGGAAGAAGACACAGATTAATTTTTTATGAACAGTTAAATAAAAAAAAATCGATCTATAGCTATAAGCATACTTGAAGTTACTACATCACTCTTTGTAGAGACCTAATGTAATCTAAATATATACAAAAAATTCATTGCAGAGTTGCCTGGACAGGTTTAAGGAGTTAGAAAGATATTTGCTCTCTAGATTTGTATTTTTGATGTTATCCTCTCTAGCAAAGCATGGAGTCTATTAAGGTTCACTATAGAGCATAGAAATCTTTAAGATTTGTGTTTTCCCCCTTCATTCCGAAGGAAGATTTGAACTGGTAATATTTTTTCTTTAAAAACTGATAAATATTTTTTGCCTGAGAAAAACATTTTGATCATTTATCTGACATCTCCAGCTTTCCCAGTAATCTGAAGTGTAATGTTCTGCAGCAGAAAGGGTCATCGTCCTTTCAGCAATCGTGAATCAAATGCCGCTCTTCAAACATGAGCAGATTTGGCCTATGTGAGGCAGGTATGATTTTCCACAGCCAGAAAGTGAGGCACAGAGCAGCTAGGTGCAGCCTGTCCAAGGTCAGAGAGGAGCGCGTGATGGGGCGGCGTTGCTGGCGGGGTCCCCCTGCCCCCCCTTCCATACTGCATCTCGCAGCCACTGCAATCCTGTATTTGGGTAGTTCAAAAGGTTTAAGTTTACAAACCGCTATGCCATAGTTCATTTTGCTAAAAACTGCTCAAATGTTCACATGAACGGTGCTAATTTTCAGGAAGGTAAATTAGCATAATTAATGACCAGCCAAATTTGGGGGTAATACAGTATGTAATTAACATTAGAGAGTTCTGTTGTACCACCTGCCCCCACATTTCATTGTTGCAGTGTACGAACTGTACAGGAGGCTATTTTCCCCTTTGCTGCACTGAGCAGAAAGCAGCTTTCTTCATCAGAATAAGCCATTAGCTGTAATGGCATGTAGGTGTAATGGAATGTGCTCGAAACATCTGTGCTGAGAGCAGGGGAGAAATTGCTGCATGCAGTCGTAGGCCTTTGGGGAGCTTGATTAAGGATTGCTTCAGAGAACTTGAGATCTGGCTTGGGATGCAAAAAAGAGAAGAAAGGAAAATAACACTAATAGATTTACGGATGTACTGCAGGGAGAACAAAGGATTTTTAATTTTTTTTACTTCCCTTTATTGCTCTTATATTGCATCTGTTCTCTGTTGGGCTTTCACTTATTGAATTGATCTGGAAAAAAAAATGTAGCTCAAAATGCAGTTTAGCAAAAGACATCCTTGCTGTATAAACATGAAAATAGCTTGATTTTTTTTTCCCTTTGTTTGCTAATGAAGACCTCATTGAAACCACAAATAATTCTAACAATAAATATTTATTGCACATGACATTTGCCTAAATCTGTTTTCAAGTGATATCTCCTCTATCTAGAAATCATGTAAACACACACATTAAAAAAACCTGCACATAAAGACAATTCTTCCCTTGTGTTATTTGCATTTCTGGAGTATTCATCTGCTCCTTCTTGTGTTGATTTTTTTCAAGATTTCTTTTAAAATGAATCTCTGATTTGTTTTTCTTCAACTCCATTTGTTTGCACGCATTTTTAATAACCAATGGAATATAAACTCTCAGTACACAATAAGAGTAATTGCGGAACCACTGGGCTATGTCAGTTCTGGCTATTGACCCATCAAACTGTGAAAAATCTGAAATGCAGTTTATAGGATCTTAGGCAAGGTGATAGGGAGGAGAAAAGCAATGTTATAAAAGATGATTTTGATGCCATACAAAGACAAGGGTTAAATGTTTGAAAAATCCGTATTACAGAAAAGGGAATTAATGTACTGCATGGGACAGATGTAGATGTATCACGCAGAAAATGAGAAACAAACCCACAAATATTGGGTGGCTTAATGATTAAGTAAATCTTACACTTTCTAATTATAAATGACAACAAAGCACTGTGTTCATTGGTATCCATCTTCCTTATGAAATAAGAAGCTTTCTGAGTTGGTGCCAAAAATGCCTTGCAATGAAGTTTAAAATATGTAGGGAGGCAAAAATGTAATAAAAATGCAAAAGCTAATAATATTATGGTGACTGGCATTGTTTACAATGTAGAGCACCTGCTGTTTAAAAAAAAAAAAAAGAGAGAGAAAGAAAAAGTGAAATCATCAAACTGTTCTTAAACGGAAAATCTGGGCTCTCTGCCAATTACACAATGTGTTTCAGGTGCACTGTAAATAGGAACAATAAAAGGTGCAGGGGAAAGAATCTGAAATGTTAAATCTCAGATACACGAGAATATTATTTGATGATGTTACTTTGAAAGGAAATCTTGGGTACCTTCCAAATTTCTTCAATGTGGAAATAGGTTTAAATTTTTGCCTTCCTAAAAAAGTTGTAAGAATCTAATTATCCCTTTAAAAAATTTGATTAAATTAACCCCAAAAAGGAGAAGAGCCAAAAAATCCAGGAAACCCACCAGGGACTTCCCTTTTACCAGTCCATTCTACATGGGAGATGCTTGGAGACTATGGTGAAATATAACAACACCAAATTCTATGATATAATAATAAAAAGCTAAACCCACCCCCAGGGTTATAATTTTGGATTCCAGCAGGCCAGTGGTGAGGTCCTGCTCATGGAAGTCAGAGTAGGAATTTGATATCCATTTCAGAGGGAAACTCATACTGTTCCAGCACGTTGTTCTGTGTCCCAGCAAACAAATGGTGACCAAGTCCATTTTAGGCACTGGAGTTAGAGCAGGGAAAACTGGCATCGGCTGGTTAAAGATCAGACTTGTGTGCATTTGCCTTGTGGCTGTAGGACTTTAGCTATAGACAAGAGTTTTCTTCTAAGTATAGGGACCAGAGCTGGGATGAAAATTGGTCCCTCATCCATATAATCAAAAGGACAATGGAAAATTATTTAAGTATGAGCTTGCTTTCTTTGGGAAAAATACTTTGGTTATGTGTTTTATTTCAATAGAAAGTGAGACAGTGGGTGAGACCCCCTAAGCATGGTCAGAAACCAGTCATCTAAGACATCTTTCTACCTATGTCTATGCACATAAATAGGATGAATGGTGGCCCATCCTCTGACCTTGAGCCCTGCACAGCTCAGCTCAGCTCACACTGCTGATGGCTCACTCTCTTCTCCCCTAGGACAAGGCGGGCTCATCCCCACTGTCTTGGGGAACAGCTGCTGACCTGTGCACCCGAGCAGTGCTGCTTGGCAAGGGCCAAACTCCAGAGACGGTGGTAAGGGTTAAACAGCATGGATCTCATGGAGCAGTGCTTAAACATGTCCTGAGCCTGTTTAGTTTACTAGTATAGATGTAGCCTTGGAGACCAGAGACCAGATGTTGTGCATCTGCTGCACTCCCTGTAAGATCAGCCCTGATTATTTCCACACCCCACATCTACAGGGAAGGCCTGTAATAAAGCAGTAATCACTTTCCTCCCATCCTCACCTGAACCATGAGCCAGATCTTCATTTCAGTAACCCTCGGATAAATCAATAATCCTTCTATGTGACTGAAATCAAACATACGATCTTTGTATTACTGTTTCTTTTGGGTCTGATCCTGACGTTTTTCTCTCTCGTTAGCAGGAACAGGATCCTATCTGTTATCAATGGCAGTTTGTTTTTCATTTGATGCTGGAAATTATCGAGCTGTCTGAACAACGTTTGTGAGGGGCCACTTCTTTTAATAGAAGGAGAAACTGGGGACACCCTTGGTGCTATCATTTTACCAGGATATAGAATATCAGCCTACTTCCATGTGACTCCCTTCCCCATAATTTTTTCTATTTTTAATTCTGTGCCCAAACTGACAGTAGTCCATAGTGAAGAAGCAAGAAAATAGGTATCACACTTCCACTTTTATAATGTATTTTTGGAGCTCGTATATACCATGACAATGTAAAATGGACAAAGCTAAAGTGATACCAGAGAACAGCTGCAGGGCTGAAGCTAGAGCAGGGCTACGTAGGACTTTGGCTGCTATTGCCACTGTACAGATATTCTGGTTTCCTGGTACAGATCTGAGTGCCAGAAACAGAAGCTGCAGGTCTGTCGTGATGGTGGAAGAGGAAGGAATAACATTTGAAAGGAGTCCAAGGAAATAAGAAAATTAGAAAGGGGTGTGGGTAGGATAAAAGGCACTAGATCAGCTCTGCGTACTAGAGTCGTTCAGGATTATTTTTTTTCCCCGAATCAAGGGAGGTCATTATCTAGGCTGAATACTGGTGAATCCAGTATAGGCTGAATACATGGTCCTGGGCAGCTGGGTCTACATGGCCTTGCTTGAGCAGGGAGGTTGGACCAGATGACCTCCAGACGTCCCTTCCAAACTCAACCATCCTGTGATTCTGTGATTCTATGAATCTAAAACAGCACCTGTTCAAGGGGATTTGAAAAAGTTTTAAGTACTTTAAACCACTATGAAGTAGGAGCAAAAGAAGCGGTTTAAAGTATATATCTCTCCTCTGATGGATGTGGCTGAAGTTTCTTTCCTCTCTGACCCGTCTGATTAGATGGGAGTGGCTTTACTCCTTCTTCTCTTTGTGTAACTCCAGCATCTCCAATGACATTCAAATAGTGTGAAAATGCAACTGAAACCCACGGGTGATGCTGACTCCACTAAATTCAGCAACCAAACTCTCTGTGACTTCACCGGGACTCAAATTTTTATTCTTTGTTGAATGAATGATTTTTTCATTCAATGCTGATTCTTGTATTTAGGATAGACACGAGCAGATATTCAGGAAGAGCCCTCCCTGAGATCACTCCTAAACTGATGTACTATAGAATGGCTTTGAAAATAAAATTCTTACAGCAAACTTTGCAATTTATTGGAGATTAATCCAGCAGCACAGACAAAGAGTATATAGATTGATAGAGATGTATAACTCTTCCTATACTTTCTTTTAAGTATCAGGTATTTTTCTACAATCCAAATCTAATTCCCTGTTAAGTTTTCCAGAATGGTTTGAGTAAAACTAGCCACAAGAAACATGACAAATTTAGATCTTAAATAGTTTGTGTTTGAAGACACATATAACCAAAGATCAGACTTTTTATAAGTACCGTAAGCATCCAAAGCCATGGCATAGTTAAAAACAAAAAAATTTTAGAACCATCTTCCAGTTACTTGGGCTTAGATAGAAACCAACTTTGTGAGCAGCCTAGTTTAATCATCTTAAGAGTCTTTCTAATGGCACCACCCTCTTTAGTTATTATATCCAAACTCTTCTTCCAGAGATAGGGAATAAGAAAATAGGACAGTCAGTTCGAGCCCCAATCGGTGAATTTTTTGTCCTAGTGATTTCAGGTTTCAGATCTGGCTAGCTTAGAAGAAGTAAAACACAATAGTATCAAGCAAACAAAAGAAAGCTCACGAAAGAGTGGTCCATAGTGGTTACCAAAGAAAGCCGTGTTGAAAAAAGCCAGAGGCAAGCTGTAGATCATCCATAGTGGATGACCACTGAGGCCTGAAATACTGATATCACTATTCCAGGCTATCTAAATACAGCCAGGAATACTGTAAGTTTGTTAAAATCTGTCTTGTTTTTAAAACTGGACTCAGAGATATATCTAAATTCCATGGTTAATTTCTTAAGATTTGGATTTCTTTTTTTTTTTTTTTTTTCAATCAAACTGAATTATCTTGCTGCTATAAAGAAAGAAGGAAGTTAGGAAAAATTCAAAATGCATTTTGCCTGTGCTTCTCATGCTTCAGGTGTATTTTTTCCTTCAGTGATTTAGCCAAAAGAAAGTGATTTAACCAGTTCACTGTTCCTGAAACCCAACTGGAGCTTGTTGCCCTCCAGAAAAGCATAGGAGAAATCTGGAAAGTCCCCTGAGGACTTAAACTCCCTGCTTTTCCTTGAACAATCAGGTTACCAAGTTATATTCCTCTGAGTAACCGATCATCTGGCATGAAAGCTGTGCAAAGACCACCTGATGGCTTAGGTCTATGTCCATGACAAGAAGAGAGCCTGACTTCCTGCTGCTCCAAGCTGCTGCAAGAGGAGTGTGAGAGCTGCATATTCCCCCACTTTAGCTATTTATTATCTTCTTATAAACAAAGACTGTCTTCCACAAGAAAAAATAAGCAACAGAGAGCCAACAGTTTAAGTTCACAGTACAAAATGCAGCTAAGCCAAGGGAGCACTGAGACCATGTCTTCCCAAATACCGCAACAAGCTGTAACAGCTTAACTTCAGGTTCAAAATAGGTAAGACCAAGGATAATGACGAGAGAACTACTGGGAGATTCTGGTGATGGTGCCTCTCTGTAACCACTGAATGACTTACTGTCATCCTTCACCACAAATCTTCAAGAAAGCCTGAATTTTTTGCTAAGCTTTTAAAACTCATATGTTCTTCAAAGGAAGGTATATGCTTTATCATGTGTCCTTGAGACTAACTCGAGGGGGCACTTACATTCTGAAACAACTAAAGCAAAAACATTGTCAGGCTGATGTGGATGGTGTTAGCGTTATTTAATCCATTGGTTTACAGCATAATTCATAGATTTTAGGGTCAGTGAACCAACTCTGATCCAATGAAGCAACTGTTCAGCTATGGGGCCACCATGGTATCTGTTAAAACAGAATATGCATCAAACTGGCCAGTATTAATGGGGAAAGGCAGAAGTGGTCCTAAAAGAACCTGTGCTTAGGTTTTATCATTGTGTTTGACTGCTTGCATAGAACATAAAATTTCACCAGACATTTCTTACATCAAGCCCATACTTTTCAAAGGAGCTATGGCATCTTCTCCAGAAAGCTATCCAGCCTTCTTTTCAAAATTTGTAGTCAAAAATTCAATTCATTTCTTGATGCCTTATTTCAAAGGCTAATTATTCTTTCTGTTAAAAAATTGTATCTTCCTAGATCTTTGTTCCTTAAAGTAAAGACCCCTGTTCTTCAAGTAGCTTCCTGCCCAAAAACTTACTTACACACTCTGATCAAAACACCCCTTACCCTTCTCTTCCAGAAGCTACCCAGGTTGAGCTTCTCTGCAACCACCATGTCCCTCCCACTGATCCAAATTACCTTGTGGCTCTTTCTTTGTTTGTTTGTTTGGTTTTTTTTAACATGATTTGACAAAAGAAATAGTACTGCAAAGATAGTCTTTATGATGCCACACCTGCTAGGTATCCCATGGTGTTTACATCCAGGGATTTTGTTTGCTTTCTGCACTCTGAGCACATGCTCAGCCAGTTATCCACAGTGACTCTCCCCTTCCTTTCATAGATCTGCTCTTATTATTCTTTTACGCTACTGGTTCTTTATGTATAGGAAAGACAGCCTCTTTTCCCCCAGATCACTGATACGTGATAGGTTTGTGCTATCAATTTGAGTACCCAGGGTGAGATGGCAAGACATTGCAAGTGGAAGGCCTTTAACTCTGCAGTCTGCTTCTTACCCCAGACTGACAGATCTTGAGCTTAACCTTGTGCTCTTCTTGAGCTTTTGCCTGAGGGCTGCTGTGGGCAGCAGTTGTACTTTAGTATATATGTGAATCTACTAATGTGGTTACACCCGTGTTGTACAGATTCTATCGCCATCTCCACACAACTCAACCCCGACCCCTACATGGTGCTGGCTGGGTTGCCGCACTGGAGCTCCCTGCCTGGCCAGACCTCTGGGGTGTGCATCCACCCATGGGCAAAGGTGACAAATGCCTCCTGCAAGTGAGGGATAGTCACAGCAGAGAAGAAAAAAAAAATCTCATCACGCATGTTGGTGCATTACATTTTATGGCATAGCTTGTCACATTTTACTGCTAATATATGAACATCCTCACCACATCACATCAACAAAACAAGATATATTTACTTCCCTGTATCCTACACAAATAACCCTCTGGCTAAAATATGCACTCACCCCTTGAAATACATTGCAAAATACATCTGATTTCCTTTAGAAGTGCTTCTTTGAAAGTCTGATTTTTGACGCAACTTGTTTCACTGATGTAAATATGTTAATAGCGAGAATGTCAAAAAGTTTATTGATTTTAATTCTTGAGATGGAAAAAATATATAAATGTTCTGTTTTGTGCTCTAGGTAAATAAATCAGCATTGTGTTTCTACTTTGCAGCCAGTGAACCATGCTTTATGTTAAACTCTTCCTACAAATGTAGGAACGCAAACAAAGCTTAGTAGTGGAGAGAATACACAAATTACCTCCAGCCTTTTAGAGGCACAGTAGAAGCTTCAAACACTGGAAGATACATGACTAATGCATCCAGAAAACCCTGTTTCAAAAAATGATCCCAATCTTTGTGTTAACTAGTGTAACACTAGATCATATTCTTCAAAGCATAACAGGATAAGACACTGCTTGTTCATGTTACTCCTGAAGGAAAACAAACCTATTTCATGCTTACATTCTTAACTGGGGGCACACACATCTGGGCACATGTGCGTGCAAACACACACATGCACACTCACTTATGTGCATGTATATATATTTGTATACATATATGTATATATTTAGACAGATGCTTTTGCAAACAGAACAAAAAAATTACTGGATATATGGCCCTTACCTTCCTCCCACTATGAATGGTCTTTTCGTTAGTCCATTGAATAACCATTTGTCATGGGCTTTACTGTACCATGAAGTTATGATTAATATTATGGCTCATGTACAGCGGGTTGAAAGACCACATTCATTTTCAAAGTCACGTTGCATTGATTAGAATTCACTGCAGGTTATTCAAATAACGATCCTCTCTTTTCCCAGGAGAATCTCTGTCTTTTTTTTCTTTATCCTCATTAAAGATCCCAGGTGCAGACAAAGCTTTACATACTACTAATTTGCATTATCCTTGGGAAGGAGGTAATTCACATGCCTTCAGTATATAGCACTTGTTTTTGTAGTTTGCTCTTTCCTATCTGTCTATTTAAATAAATCAAGAAATTTAGCCTTTATAAACCCTCTGACAATAGAAAATGCCAAATTTTATTATGCTTAGTAATGAGCACGTATTCTGAAATATCAGTTATAATTCAGAATAAGTGAAACAATTTTTTTCTTTGCTCCTCACCACTTTTTACTTAAAATATAATCTCTGCCTACTCTCTCAGTGATGGGTGAATGTGAATTTTTAAAGCAAAGATATAGATTTCATATCAACCTTTGACTGATGTAAGAATATCCCTCAGCAAACAGTCTGTGAGAAATCATTGGCAGGATTTAATAATCTTTTTCTTTTTCCTTTTTTCTGGTCATATATAGAACAGTGAAAGTACATAGCATCTATAATTGCCTGGCGGAACTTAACAGTCCCATTAACCCCCAAAATGCAGCACTTACATGGATTTCACATCTGGTTTCTGAGGCATAAGTTGTGTGGGCCCATGTTTTGCAACAAAATAATCTGTCTTGGACTATTTTTATCGCGAGCCTTTGTGTAATGAGTTTAGCCTGAAGCAGACTGACAGCATTGTTGACATTTCATTGAGTTTCCATCCTCAAGAGAGAGGAAATTTTAGCTAATTAAATAATGTTATAGTGTCTTAGAAACTACAAAGGCAACGGGAAACCACACAGCAGTCATACTGTATTTGTTAAGATCACTTGTGTATTCCTGAGGTTTTATTATGGAGGTCATTCTTCTAACAGTCTTTAAAGCAAGTCATACATTAGATAAGCTTTTCATAACTCAACCTTGATAATAATATTTGTAAACCGGTTTATGTATATAGGAAATGAAGCCAAATGGGGGAAAAGCTATTAGAGAAATACTGAAACAATTATTACTCTTCATCACTTCGTCACAAATGGCCAGACAGCGTAGCCCATGTGTGCTGGGGGCAGAGAGACAGCAAAGACCTTTTCTCTGTTCCTTTGTGGTTACCCAGGGAGCAAAGCTCCTCCTCCACACCAAGGGGCCAAGGGAAAGGGCAGGGAAAAGATGGGGCCAGGCTTATCCAAAGATTGGTAGTGTGACACAGGTCCCTTTGGGGTGACGGGGAGTAATTCTGGGGAAGGATGGGGGGCGGTGGAGCCAGCGGGTTTCTCCCTCCCCTGCACCGCACACTTCAGCACTCATCCCAGCAGCAGGCAGGAGGTGCTGCCCGTCCCCTTCCAACACCACAAGTGGTTTCTGTGGGTGATCAGCTGCTGACCAGAGATCAGCTGCCTCAGATTAAACCAAAATGAAGGGCAAATAGCATTCATCATGAAAGCTTTGAGGGCCGAGCCAAGGTGCCTTCCCCAGCTTTCCACCAGCTCCTCCTCTGCCTGACTCCAACTGTCCCCAAAAACTGGTGTCAGCTCTAGTGTCCGCTCTGGTGTCCTCAGGGTTTGTGGCAGTTGCAGGTTTGGTGCAGCACCAGCATGAGTGCACTGGCACACCAGGAAGCGCAGGGTTTCACCGTGGGCTTGGGTGAACAGGTAACCTGCTGCTGGAAAACACCTTCACCCCACCCAGAGCTCCCAACTGTCAGAGGAAGAAGAGGAAAAGAGTAAAACTGCTGCCGAGCTCAGCGTTTAGGTTTGATTTACCCAGGCATGCTCAGACACCACAGTGAGAAAACTGCAGAAAATTTGAACAGTTCAGCCTGATCGGGACAGCAGGACAAATCGCTCCCCTGAGCTCCATCCCAAGAGCATGGCACAGCAGACAGGTGACTGGACACTAGTTAAGCTCGCCATTTCTACAGAAAATGAAATAAATTAATTGCACCCTTCTCTATGTGCAGGAAAGCGAGTCCTTTGTTTTAAACAGCTTTGCTTCTGGGTGTGGAGGCCCCCCACCTTCAACCTCTTGTCTTGCTGCACATCCAGCATCTGTGATTACCTTAGAGGGTGTTACACTGATGGGTGCTCAAGAAGTGCGTTTGTATAATAACACTCTCAGACTGTCTGCCATATCGGGAAGAAAATAATGTATTTCTATATTAATTATTTAATCTCTTTTTAAGATGTCAGTGTTTCCCTGATAAACAACCACTTATATATCTTGTTTCATGACTTAAAATGTTTCATGGCGTTACAGACTAAAGTACAATATATAGGAAATACTGTTGCCGAAGAAATTAATGGTTTTCTTTGCATTTTCCTTTCAGACACAGGGTGGTATTTGCTGGTAATTTAACCTAGTGGCCACTACAGTGTCCTTCTAAGTTCGCAGTTCGTGATAAAGAGATTTTATATTTGCATAATACCTTTCATCCTGGAAGAGCAAAGCACTTAAAAAAATTAATTTAGCATTATAATCTCCCAGCAGTGGTGATTCACCCACTGTGGTGGCAGTGAAGAGCAACTCGGAAATTGTCCCTGTGAATGAGAGACACCAGCCAGCGCTAAAATACTCTGGGACCCAGAAGGGCTGCTAAGTCCCCTGATGGGGTGCGTGTGTCTGTACAGGTGGATGGGTGGGTGGGTGCTGAGGAGGGATCCTCAGGTTGCCATCTCCCTCCAGACTGACCTTGGGTCTTCTCCCGCATGTGGCAGCAAGCTGAAGTTTCAGCTGCACAGAGGCAGAGAGGAGAGCTCAGGAACACACCATGAGCCCCCCAAAATCTTTATTCTCCCATTAAGCCTCAGGGAGTCTGAAAGATTTTACTAGCCTTAATTACGTTTTGCCTGGGATCATGAGGTCGGTGGGCTCAGTGAGCTTTTGTTTTTAAGAACCTAACTTGCTTGCCAGGCGACTTTTCCCAAGCTCTCATTTTATTGTGGTTTCCAGAGGGGGATCTTGTTTCAAGGGATATGATCAAAGTAAAGGACATTTCTTCTGGGACTTATTTTACATAGATTAGATCTCATTATGCAACTTGCTCTTTAGTCTATATTCTTTTTATAAGCTTCTGGCTATATGAATGAATTTTACACAGTAAAGTGTGAATTTATTATAATTAATACACTTTCTGAGTGAAAGAGAGGCAAAATACAGCATAGTGTAATACATTAAACTTCCTTATCAACAACAAATTTTGGCATTGCAGCAGTTTAATCTTATCTCAAACAAGGTTGCTGCACACTAATTTCCATGCAAATTTTCAGTTGCCTTTTATTTCAGTTTTAAATAGAAAAAACTTATTTGCTGGAATTGCATCAAATTTTACATTTCCTTCCTACATATATTTTTTAAACCTTCTTTCAAAGGCATGTGTGATTTTTTTTTAAGGTTTTAAGATCTGCACTTGATTAAGTTGTTACAACTTGACACCTTGGGAGTTCCACTGAGGTGGGAATTTGTGATAATGTCCAGCAGCTCCTTCTGAGTACAAAATGCTCTGGATTAGTCCTGTTGGACAATCTCTAATAAGACTGAAAACTGGAGAAATTAAAAGTTAACATAGAACAGATCTTAGCACACACAGGAATTCCTTTCCAGTGCTGTTAAGCTTTAGGGACTTGCAGAAGGGGGAATCTTTGTTAAAAGCCTCATTCTCATAGCATACAAATAAGGACAGATTTTTCAATTTTATACTTCTGTATTGTGCATCTGTCTACAGTTCAATTTAATCTGAAGTTTGGGTCAATGCATGAAAAGCATATGCATGTTCATCCAACGTTTATGTAAATGACTTGATTTTATTTGCTGAATTTCCTCATGTGAGTTAGCAGGTATGTTTTTATTATCCCATAATTTCACCTGATTTAAAGCTAAAATTACTAACTGGTCGAGAATTTAATTGTCAGATGGAAGAGTTGCGTGGATTTTGTTGTTGGTTGAGTTTTACAGCAACATACCTTCCCCTTTCAAGTCATTTATTTGGCAAGGTTTTTCGATGCACGTGATGACCTTAGAAATACATTCAATCATTTAAACTCCTTCTCCATTATATTACATAAGTGAAAAGAAAAAAAAAAATACAGCTTTTTTTTTTCCCCTAGACAAAATTTAGCTGAACTTGCTTCTGTCAAGCCACTAAAATTAGTCACTGAGATAGAAGAGGTGTAACCAGTCTCAGGACCTGTCCTCATAATTGTGTGTGAAATTTGCCACAGCTAAAAGACTTGCTTCATTTTAGGCTGAAATACTGAGGGCAAATTAGAGCAGAATACCTAGAGGGTTTGCACTCCCATTGATGCTGTAGTCAAGAAGCTTCCTGCATGGGGAATGGGATTTTCACAAGTATTCAGCCCCCACCTCCTTCTGGACCTACTGAATTCAGCGCATGATACAGCCACCACGAGCACTTCTGAAAAAACAACACTTTTTTTTGTAGGGACTGCTGCCCTATAGCGACTATCCGCACCTGAGATCTACTAATTGTATGCAGTATGTTGTCCACTACTACTTCCCCAAATCTCATTAATTCTGGTATGAAACCCATGCAAAAGCTTGTGTACAAAGGGGTTAAATTCATACTAACATACTTAATTGCAATCTTATTTACAGCCCTTAAGCAGCTATTATATGTTTTTCCCAGGTTATGATTCACAGTTTACGCATCTTTAGTTTATCATAGCATAAGGCAGAGTCTCAGGAAAGGAATGTTTTTCAGTTAAATGGTTAATTAAGACTCGGAGATTTTTTTTTTTTTCTGATCAATGCAAGTCAAATTCTCGGTGCAAGTGGTTGAATCATCTTCAGAACTCTGATCATAATTAAACCACAAGGAGGCTGTTATGATTAAACGTGGGAAGCTGAAAATATGTGAACCATAACAAAGGATCTGAATTCACTTCAAGCTTTGCATAAAATGCAGTTTCAGATTTTTTTATACTAGTGTAAAAAAAGCTTTTATCCTGCACCTTCCTTTTCTTTTCAAAATTTTTTCCAAATTCAGTTATATTTCTCATAAGGAATAATTAATAATATATCTTGCACACATAACTGTTATCTGGCTTTTCTAATTTGTAGAAATTCCCTATGTCCTTTGTCCAAACAACAGTTGTCTTTTTATTTTTTATTAAAAATACAGAATTCTAATGGATACTCTTAACCTTCAACAGTTACACTTACTGTATTGGTAAGTAAATATTTCTCCAAATGACTTCCTCACAGCTGTATAATCCATACACGGTGTTGGTAATCTACAATAAATTTCTAAAATCTATATTCTTTATTGTGTTCTAATTCTTTATTGTTATAATAATTTCTGCTTCTGTCTTTCTAATTAGACTATATAGCTTTTACAGAATAGCTTTTACACAGGATATTTGTTCTTCTGTTCATGTAATTTAACCTTGAATACTTGTAATCACAGCACATGCGTATCTAAAAAGGACCAAATTCTGCTGTCTCGCCTTGGCAAAATTCTCTTTTTAAAACAATGAGTAGGAAATACAGGATTGTGTGAACAACTATCAGAAGCAACGTCTATTTCTAAAGCAAAAAAAACCCAAAGATGGTCAATACTAAATTCTTATGGTTAGATCAACCTTTCTAACTTCGGGAAATTCACAGCTGGAGACTTGATTGAGATAAAGTTGCACCAAGTCTGAACTGGGACTACATCATCTCCAAAGCAGGAGTGAAATAACCTGTACAGGATTTTGGTGTTCATGTTTCTCTTTGCTAACAGCAACACCAAAGCAAGCAGGTTGGAAGACATCCCCTCTGTGTGCACCACCAGAAGAGAAAAGATCCTCTTTGTTCCCTGTTTCCCATCCCAGCTGCAGGGGGTGGATGTGTATACTCTCTGCTGACTTGCAGTAACCGGTAAAGCCCAGAACCAGGCGCTTACGTGCTGGCCTAAGGTCCCCACACAGTGGCTTCCAGTTGGAGCATTAGAAGCATAAGAAGTAGACAGGGAGGGGGATATCTTAGACAAGAGAAAATGCTGCAGAGAGAGAGACGTCTGAAACCCCATCTACTTTTTTGAGTCAGGTGCTTCATTTCAGTCCTTTTTTACATACCTGAGTAAGACTCACATTCATGGACAGAATCCCCTCCAGGAAAATGGTGTCTCAGTCATTCTTTAGAGGCAGACTGTGGCACAGGCTTTGCCTGTAGAAACGACTGCCAAAGGACGACTGCAGAAGGGCACCCTGATGCTCAGTGCACCAGCCTGAGGAGCAGGTCACCTAGGTTAGAGGTCCTCTTTTTGCTGTTTCTACCTCCATTGCAGAAGCTTCTTTTTTGTTGAAGCTAAACCATTGAATAGAAAGGACTGAAAACTTCCCTGACTCAAAATAAGGACCAGAGAAGACAGGCCATGAATGCGTAAGAGCATCTACCTGCATAAAGGTATGTGCTTCAGCAGCCTGGAAGATGGGAAACTTTGATGATTTGCTCATATACTTCCTAAGCTTCATCTTGAAACTAATTAAGTGTCCTAAATCCTCCCTCAGATCTGGCTTTTGGTACTTTCATCAACTGTGATCAGACCATTCAATCACAATTTGCTGAATCCAGCCCTGTACTTCCCACTTAAGGAAAACAGCCACTAATATTAATGGGAGTTTTGCCTACATGATCCTACCTGTGATGGGACGGCAGTCTCCGTGCCATGGAAGTCCCTGAAACAGCATTTCCTACCCACCACCACCTTCTTACAGTTGAGGGATGTGCAACTGCAGTGCAGCTGGATTTCCTCAGTTCAGACTCAGGAGGCGACTCTCTACAAGCCAAACAATGAGTTTGTTCATTGTGTTTTACAGCATAACGGACAACATAACAGGGGGAAATAATTGTATTGTTTTTCTGCTAAGTGGGAAAGAAAAGGAAATAGCATTCCAGAGAGCGATGAAATGAAAATTAATTCCTTGCAGCAATACAGTGGCTAGGAGATTTTCTCACATTTTAATGAATAAATGACATTTCCATCCACTAAAAATTAAAAGTACATAAGTAGTATTTACCTACAGATCATAGCATAGCGTGAAATTCTTCCTTTGTAAGAATCCTGACACAGTGATCCCATTTTGCAGGAAATCCTTAATTACGTTCAGGGCTGCTTACCTTTAGTAATGAGAGCCAGATCTTTTTCCAGTTAAGCCAGTTGCAAACCTTCTGTTTTTTTCTGCCATCAGAAAACAAGTCTCTAATCCATATCACAAACATGCATCCTCATTTAGCTGGGTCTAGATGTAAAACTGGTTACTGTCACACTGAGTGCTCATGGTCAAGGTTCAAGTAATGGCTAATGCTCTAAGTGAGGCTACACATAAGTGCATTTTAGTTCCAAATGCATTGTCCTAGTTGGTGAACACAAAACAGCTCCCTAGCCATTTAATTATCTGAGATTATAATGATCCTAACTTTGAACAGGATTTTCTGCCACACCTTCTGGTTTCTGAAAAGCAGTGCCCTGAAGCAAAACCAAATTTGTCCTCTGTTTTTTGTATATTTTTTATATTTCTAATTTAATTCAATTTTTACAGGTTATTAAAGTGTTTTATATCTTCTGTTTCTTCACAATGCTAGTTTATAGTTAGTTTCCCTTTTGGAAGCATGTATGCCTATATGAAAATAGGGTACACACACATGAGGGGATGCTTACTCATGCAAATAATCCAATTGAACCTAGTGAACTTCCTGAAGACAGTATTACTCATGCAAGTAAGTGATTACAGGACTGTGTCACACAATGAACAGTGTGGGCCTGATTATCTTCTCACCTACACTGATTTTAGAGCATTACAGTTCCACTGACTCTAATGGAATTACTCTTGATTTTCCCCAATGTAAGAAAACTGAGATTAGCACACCCGCTTAAAAAACTTACCTTGAAAATAATAATGACCATGAGATGAATCATTTCGGTACAATGCAACAGAAGTAGATCCGTAAGTGCATTTCTGCTAAGATCTTGCTATTATCCAAACCCATCATGGAGGCTGACTGGGGTTGCAGAGGGCTTAGTGTTTGACATGTAGTGCTTGTTCTTAATTCTTTCTGACCCTGGAGATCAAATTTACTTAGAGTCCCAAGAGAAAGGTGAGGCAAATGTTACTGCATTCACCTTGTGCATAACATAACACAGGTATAAATGGGATTAATTTAAAATATTTTCAGATGCTATAACATACATGTGTCCTGCAAACACTCACAGGTGGCCAAGACCAAAGATCCTTGAGAGAATTATCAACCGAATTATGGAAAATGTGCAGAAGTAGCACACAAGCCCCTCTTTAGACAGTAAAAGAACTAAAGAACAGCAGTTAAGTGTTACAACCCACCAGAGAGCTTATTCGCATCAGTTTTCCTCACTGAGCATCTCCATGGAAAGAGTTTCTCCCCCGTCTTCCAGGCAGTATTGTACACCAAAGAGAATGGGCATTTCCCAAAAGCCATGCTGGGCTGATTCTGATTCTGATTCTCCATTCACTTCTCAGAATTCTTCATTTTAATAACTTAAAAATTCAACTTCATGTACTTGCCAAATTAAAAACTCCCTGACTCTCCAGCATGATTGCTTTGATGAATTGAGCCCTTCTAGTCCATTTAACATGAAATAACAGACTTGTGTTGATGGTGCTTTTGTTCTTGATAGTAGGAGAACTTGTTACTGAAAAATTAGCTATTCACCCTTAAGCAATCACTAACATTCCAGTTCCTGAATATAAAAATGAAGAAAGAGCAGATGGAAACAAACAAAAATTGTATTAATAATACATAACAAAGCAATGCCTACAAATGATATTTCAATAGGGAAAAAAGTAGGAAAACTACAGTTTTCATTGGGTCTTAATGTATGTATCCCTCTCTAATGCTTCCATCTTCAAGCAGTTCTGTTTTATTGACACAACAACACAAATTGCAGAAGTAAATTGAATCACGGGCTCAGAATGTAAAAATCAATGAGAAATAATTTTGTAGCACTGAAGTGAACAGTGTAATGCTAGGTATTCATTTAATTAACCATGAGCCTTTCCACATAATGCACAATCATTGCCAGCTTTTCAGCTCACGGTTATTCCAGGAATAATGGGTTTGGGATTCATCTTTAGAAAACCTGCATTAATATTTGAAAGCATTTAAATCCATTAGTGGGTCATCTGAACACTGCAGGTCACTTTTACATTGCTAATTGAAACAATAGTAATGGGTTATAATCTACTATCTAATAATGCCTGGAGTGTTTTACCGCTTTTATATCTGCAGATTCCAGGAAATATGTAAATTGGCTGCTGAACTGTTATAAAATATGGAAATTTAAACTGCAAACATGAAACTATTTCTTTTTATAAATAAAAAAAACCCCTCACACACAGCATTAATAAACTGAAGAGTTACACTATATTTTGATGTCAGGATAAATTCCTTTCTATAGACCTTCCAGTGTTCATCGCTTCTGCGCTGTAGGCTCAACATCTGGCATTCACATTTTCAACATTGCCATTAGGAGAAAGTGAATATCATTAAACCAGTGAGTAAACAATCATGTCATTGTTTCCATATGCAAGCTATACATTGACTCAGTCTGCTGTGTTCTGACAGCACTGTGTTTTGTGGGGTTTTTTTTCCCCTCCATGAATTGATGCAATCATTTTGTTTTTCATGGGATTTTCTGTAATATACCAACATTTCTCCTGCATGTGGAAGTAACAATGCCATCTGGAAGTATGAATTTAGGGTGGGTTAGGTTTAGTTTTGTGCTCCTTTTTTTTTTTCTTTTAAATTAAAAGGTACTGAAAGGTAAAGTTGCTTTACGAATCTTGCAGATAATTGAATAGAACACAAATTGATACTTAAATCCTCATTTTCGTTTTTAATTAAACAAGCATCTTGCACATTTACCTGCATCTTCATAGGCTTAATTACAGTCTGATTGGGCAAAAAGATCCAGAGAAGAGCATCTCATTACATCTAGGTAGGCTGCACTGGCAGGAATGTGTGGCGTGTGTATAAGAGGAGGCATGTGTGTAAGTGAACATGTTTAAATAATTTACTTGGTTAATAAAATATGGATAGCATGTTTGAGGGAAAACTGTGGATCATTACATCACCTTTTCCCTCCCCAGTGGAAAAAAAAAAATCAGTCTGTAATTTGGTTGATGGGAGAGCATAAAAAAATACATATCGTGGGTAACATTTTAACACAAACCCATTAAACTGGAAACAATTCCATATTCAGAAAGGTAAACAAGCTTCTTGCTTCCTAGTGACATGTGTGTTGCCCTAACATGTGCCATTTTGTTTGGAAAATAATGGGTTCTGTGGGTGAATAAACCAAACAGCTTTTACCACTAATCCCACAATGGCATGATATTTGGTCCTCTAAGAATACAAAGCATCCAAACCTCCCTTCTTGCTTTGTTTCACAAGGGGGAAGGGGGCTGCAGACAGGATCTTATTCTGTAGGTTCTGGTTCAAGGAGATGATATTGTTGCAAGAAAGCTGTAACAATTTAATTAGTATATTTTTTAAGCAACAGCTATTGATCAGGGTTGTCAGCCGCTGTCAGAGGCAGAATCCCTCCTATTCAGTGTCTTTCTTGACATGCGAGGAGGAGGAGGAGGAGGAGGAGGAGAGCATACAGTGTTTCTCCCCAGCTGACTCGTATGCCTCTCCCCGGTAACTGCTCTGTGATGGAGCCCGCCAGGTAGGGCTAGCAGAGGCAGTAGGGTCTCAGGAGACAGAAAACCTCCCCCAAACCCAGCAAGAAATAATGCATGAGCAGGCACGTCAGAGCTGTGGAGTGAGAGCCCTTCTGTGGTTTGGGAGGGCTGCTCTGCCACAGCGATACGGCTACAGTGAGAGGGGGGCTAGTCCATCAGGATAAAAAGAATATCACCTCTGGTTTTCATTGCTATGCAGGGAATGCATTAAAATAATCTCCACTGGTCAATGATAAAGATATTTAAAAGGCAGTTGTTACTTGAGTTTCAAAAATATGTAAACCAGGAGGGCTTTAATTAAGTAGCAGGAGGTGATCATGGGTAGTCAGTCTCAGCTCTAGCTGGCCATATTCTAGGCTGGGGTTGAGAAGCACCTGCTCTGAGCCAAGAAGAAAGGTATCCACAGAGATAGGGGGCTCTAGAAATTACCTAGAGCTACAGAAGACGCAAAATTCCCAAGATATAACCTGTCACTCTCTAGCCTTTCTTCAGCATAGGCCAATCCTTTGTAAACCCACTTGTGACTCTATGGGCCCATGGGGAATTAGGTAGCCTGTGCTGTCTCTCTGCCTAGCACATATGTTCTCTAAGACCACCTTGGATTAGCCATCCAAAACCCCAGAACCTGGAATACACTAATTGTGAATAACATAGGTAGATGCTTCAGCTGTGAACAAATACGTTTCCCCTTGACTTCCAATATATCATGTAAGACAAATCATGGATCATGCATATAGGCAGGAACTGAGTGCTAGTGGTGGTTGATAAAAGCCTTCCAGGTCATATGGAAAACTATCCCTGAGCACCAGCCCTCTGTGCTGGGGAATAACCTGGAGCGAGTGGAGTATTTTCAGCCTATTCTCAAATTTGTGCTTGGTTGAGGTTTTATTTAACATTGGAAACCCTAAACAGATGACTGTTCTGGATAATATGGTTTGTGCTGTTGGCAAGCACGCAAAAGAGCACTTATTAAACAAACAGTTTTTATTGTTTTTAAAAGCTTTAGGAAGGCTTTTTTAGCTTCTTTTCTTGGAAAGGAGTAAGATCTGTAATTTCATGGCATTGAAATATTGTTGTACTTTAATAAGGGCTTTTTCTCTTAAAAATAAGTATTTGCCACTGACTGGATAACCAGAACCTTTCACCCCACCTTAGGTACCACAGGTTCAAATGCAGATGCAGCCATGTACCACCACATCTGGCCACCTGGCCTTGAGAAAAAGAAGGGATTTTTCTTCCAGATGGATGTCTGCATCAAAAGGACAGTCACTGTTGGCAGTCTCAGCAGAGGGGCAACAGGCAAAATGTGGAGACAAATCTCATCTTTCCACCCTAGAACACTTTTCCATACGCTGCAATGGAGGTTATTCAGATAAACAGTGTGTTCAAACACTGCAGTCCTTTCTCCAGCAAAATTCGCCTCTGAACTAAGTTTTGCTTGAGTGATGACAGTGTTTGTCACATAATAAGGTCTTTAATTTGCTGCAATGTCAATAAGGCACCTTGTCAAGGATATTACACTTAATTAAACAATAAATAAACCAGACCCACCCTGTTCCAATCAGATAAAATTTGCCCAGCCGCCCAGGTTTGGAGTCTGACAGGATTCAGGGACTGTTTAGGTGACTCTGAAGTGATGCAGGGAGTCAAGGCTTGCCAGGCTGTAACCCCGAGAGGATGCCAGTGATGGTCTTGGTGAGACGTGTACCCTGCCTTTGGAGACGGGGAGAAACGGATAGCTGAGGCTAAAGAGAACTGCACAAGCAGCACACAGAGTCTCAAGGGGAGTGTGTCCCTGTTGAGACATTTTCCCTTGGTAAAATTAGCAAGTTCAGCTTCAGCTGTGCAATATGTTGGCCAAAATCTCAAGAAACCCTGGAACCAATTTATTCCATCTGGAAATTAGTTTCAGCTTTTATTGCTTTCAATTTTTGTTCCAGAGCAGATTCAGTTTCCAAAGGGAGGTCTCTGGTCCTTTGTCCTTCAGGTTTTTTTTGTATTTCCAAAGTGTATTAATTAAAAAGTTTTGACAAATCAAAAGAAGAAGAAGGAGGAAGAAGAAAAAGGAACAGCTTGCTTTTCTTCTTGCCATTAATTTCCTATACAGTAAGATGTTTCCAGGGAAGCTCCTTTGCAGGTACATCTCAAATACCAGCATTTGACATCAGATCCTCATGCCAAGCTAAACAATTTCTTTTACTAAGCAGGATTTACCTGTTCGTTATATCAGTCATTTAGCAGGGCTGCAGCCGAGCCTTTTATTTAACCCCTTGTCATTAACAGGCAAAAGGAAAAAGGGACAGGAGTGGAGACGTACCCAGTGTCTGTTAAAAACAATCCATGTGTATTCACTGCCAAAGCAGTTAAATATTCCTAAATCATATCTGAACATCTGCTTCTGGTTTAGTGCTTTGATTGAAATTATTTTAAATGTGCTTCTACCTGAAAATGATTTCTTTTAAAAGGTGAAGGCTGGTGGTGATTTTCTCACTAAGAATGACAGCACTTCATCAGTGGAACAGCCCTGGCTCTCAGGAATTCCACCATCTGCTTACTTCTCCACTTTTTAAGGAACAGAAAATCTGAAAACCAAACAGTAACAAGAAAAAAATAAAAAAACCGCAAGTGAACAATCCTAATGGCTTTCACATGCAATGTGTTTCTCCACACAGTTCACCAATTTTCACAGCAACTCATTCTTCTAAACTGGTAACCCTGGGTAATCTGCTAAAAGTTTTCCACCCAGAGATGCAGCCTGTTTCTAATGAATGTTGACAAATGAAGTACAAAAATTATGAATGAAGTCTGCCATCCTGGGCTAACTTGCTTATAACTCGGAAGTAGTTATTAATAAAGATTTTGAGTGCAAGATGAAGGGAAAATGGACACAGCCCCCAAATCTACATTCATTCACAAGCATAAGATTGAAAGACATCTCTAAGACTATGAATTCCAGTCCCTTTTACTACAGTCAATGATACATTCACTTGTGTAAGTTAAGTAAATGTATCAATATCTATCTGAAAGCAAGCTAAGATTTCACTCTTACTACTCCTTATTCCAGATCCTCACTCCTTTATCTACTTCTAACCTCTGATCTACTTCTAATTTCCAACTATATTTATTCATGGGCACTCTATTCAGCTTTCAACAGCATCTTCCAGCTGAAACCACTTTTTCTATGTCCTGTCCTTCTTTGCCCACTTCCAAGAATGCAGAAAGCAGTCATGTTCCCCTGAGCTTTTTGTTTGCTAGATTATAAGAAAGTGGAAGAAACTTGTTTCCGCTCATACAATGGGCTTTCTGTTTCCACTCATTCTACTACTGCCCTTTCTCGGCACCTTTCCAGTTTGAATTTAGGTCCCCTGCATGCAGGTGGACACATGGATCTCGCTGATGCCTCCTATGGAGGTACTTGCTGTTTCCATCTCTCTCCTGAACACACCAGGTCTGAGAAGTTCTTCATATCTGCCTCGGCCAAGGCCAATGATGTCAGTGGGATGATTCACATCATAGGCTTGTACATTTAAGTAAGTATAGGCCATTCCTGGGGCCTGGAATAGACCTTTTAATGACCTCAGTGAATCCGCATATATAAACTTGCATGCTCACCCCAAACCCAAGTGATTTCAGAACAGCTGAGCTGCAGTGTGTTTCATACTCCGCAGGAGCATAACCTCTCTCTCTTGTGCTCCTCTTCACACTGGCTGGGGCTGTCCCGCTGAGAAGCAGGTTGTACATCTTTCACCTGCAAAAGTCTGCCACTTCACACTTGCTCTGATACAGAGAATATCAATCCTAAATGCTTGCAAAAATCCTCTGCAACTAAAGATGTGTCTGAAACCTCTGAATAAGAGGTAGATGTCAACACACATCTCCTCTATAAACAATTCCTCCTAGTTCCCCAGTCAAACCAATTCGATAAAGTATGTTAAAAATAAGGACATGAACTAGAGGAAAGAAAGAAAAGCAAACTGCTATTCAGCTGAAATCCTCTAATCTCTAATAAACTGGGTATTATAGCAAAATTAAAAAGGAAACATATGATGGCAATATTAAGACCAAAGGCCATTAGTAAAGAGAGTCACTGCCAAAGCTCACATTCAGTGATATCTCTGTGCTAATGGACATAACATTCATTAGCACACCCAGGCTCATTCTGGCTCCTGTTAGTGGTACAGTTTGCTTTATGCCCCTGCAAGTTGTCTTTCCTTTCCTGTTTTCTCCATCACTAAACTGAAAGCTATTTGATGGTTTCTGGCATCTCTATTAAATTGTGGGAAACATGGAAATGATTAACTTTTGAACCACAAAACTAAAAACACTCTTGCACTTTCTGAAGCCAAAACAGGTCGTGCACGAGGCAGCTTCTTCAGATAGGGCTCAGAGAGGCGGCGAGAGGGTGCGGGGAGAGGGGAGAGAGGGAGGCTGGCCCCATTGGCTGAGATTTGGGGTTTGTTGTTGTCATTACAGATCAAAAGGCTGTGATCACCTTTCTGATTGCTCCTTCCCTAGTAAACAATCTCGAAGTGGGTTCATGAAATATTAAAAAGCCCTGATATCTATTAATGTTATCGGACACATGAAATATGCCTGATGGATTTATTCTGCTGTAAAGGAACCATATCCCAGTGTCCCTCCTGAGACTGTGCTCCAGCTGTTTAAACTATAATTCCATCACTAGGAGGAATGGTTGAGGCTGACCTCCACGAAATGTACTCATTGTTGCTCAGCCTGTGAATTGTAAATGAAACCTTTTGTAATAATGTTAAAATATGCATGCAGAGGAATTAAAGCATCAGAGGTCAGCAGCAGAGCCTCGCAGTGGGGTCGCTGTCGGCTCAGAGCAGCTGGTGGCTGCACTCCAACAAAAATGATACCTAGAGGTTGTTTACGGGGCTGGCTGCGTGCATGACTGGGCTTGACGGATCTATCGCTGCATCTCTGTGAATCTCAATCTGGTTTTGATTGTCTTCTGCTTCAGTGTCAGTTGTTTTGAGTGCCTTGTTTTTTTGGAAGAGCAAAGTTTCCGGTTTCCTCGTCCCCTATTCAGTGCCAGAGCTCTTTATTGCCTTATGTGGGATCATTAAAACATTATACTGCATTTTAAGCCTTAGCTTTCCACATATTGATTTTGTGTCTGCTTTCTAGTTATTTATGACATGAACACTATATACATGGCCATGGAAGAAGGAGCGTATGCATAAATTCCAGCTAGTAAAAACAGTGGAGTCTGGGACAGCCTTTCTGTCTGGAGTCTGAGGGAGGAAAAATTAGCCACTGCCAGGATGAACCTTGCAAGTTTATGAAGGGGTTAAACAATACCTTTGCTGAAGAGCAGTAAGCTGGACCTATGATCAGGAGGTTCCTATGTTCTGTTTTCATGCGTTTGGGGAGACACATGTCAAACTACACAGTGAGACTCTTGCACTATCATTGCTGGTATTCTGCTTCCATGACACTGCTTTTTTTCACACTTAACATGCTGTGAAAGTCCTCAAATGCCTGAATTGTTTTAAAAGCTTTACAAAAATTAAATGCTTCTAAAAAATTATATGATAAGGTTTAATACAGAAAGATAAGTGGCAGCATCTCTGCTAGGTTCACTGTTAGTTAGCCAATGCCACGTCTTCAATGTTAGCAGGTAATTGAATTGTATGTTCCAAAAGCGGGGAAAAAGCTTCACCTTGCTATTGCCTAGGCAAGGGTTTCACCAACTTAGCACCTTTGTTGTCATGTTCTTCAAAATCCTCAGGACACCTCAGAGATCCCGGAGAAATAACTGGGTCTGCAGGTTTTGAGTAAAGGTTTTCTACACTCAGGGCTAAGGACTAAGTATTGGAGAGAGGTTTTGAAAAATTAGTCCTGATCTTTTTCTTTTGGAGATCTAAATTTAAATTATGAAAATTAATTTTATAGTCTTGTTTGAGTCATAATTTTCTAGAGAAAAAAAGTCATTATAGTATCTGGCTTAACATGATGTTTCCACTAAGATAAAATGGAGACATCACTGGCCCAGGCCAGTTACTGTTGAGGAATTATGAGTAGTTTGGGATAACACCAGCGCACATGACACCTGGTTTCTATTTTAACTCTACACCTGTCCATACACTATAAGAAGACAAAGAAAAGGAAAAAAAGGAAGAAAAAAAAAAGAAAAAGAAAGAAGAAAAGAAAAGAAAAAGACTCCACTGTCTGGATAGATTTTCCTGCAGTAAATGTAGGAAATGATTAATTTAGACCCACTACTGCTTTCTTTAAATGAATTGAAACTTTCATTGACTCCAGCTAACCCAGTCCTTTGACAGAAATAGAGAATAGAGGAAGGTTTAGTTATATTATTCATATAAGAAAAATCAGAGAATTTTGTCAGGTCCTAATCAGGTGCTGACCAAAAAAGACATAGAAGGAAAAATGAACCGAGCAGCTTATCTTTAAAGCACTGGCTTTGTTCTCCATAGAGATAATACCACTGTACAATCTTCCAGTCACAGTTTTAAGATTGGTTTCAAAAGGCCATGCATTAAAGGTGCTGAGAAGACACACACAGATTATTCATAGCAATGTAGAGGAGCCCATTCAGACAGTGAATTTGAGGATCTGTTTTGCTTTTGGTTACACCAGCTCAGCCCTAAAGCTCTTTGTGCTGATGAGAGTGTGTCTGTGCCCATTGTGCAGCTTCCAGCATCCACCCACTGCCTGTGAGCAATGCCATGAACAGCCTGTAGATGTGTGGACAGCATGCCATGCTATAGCATGGACAGCCCTAAAGACCACCCCAGGACACAGTATACTATTACCTTCTGAGTCTGTTGCTGACTTTGGCCAGAAAGGAAGGGAGCTGGAACCCAGCAGAATTCTCCATTCTTGCAGGCTTTAGACTAAAAGAAACAATATGGGGGGAAAAAGTAGATTTTTTCTTGGATTTTCTTTAAACAAAACATTTGAAAAGGGAAGCTTTAAAAAAAGAGAAAGAAATTCTTGATAGTTATTAGCCCTCTGTTTAGCTTTACCCTTTCCCAGATGTTGTTTCCCTAGGGAATTCTAGCAGACAGACCACGGATCATCACAGCTGGCATCTGAACAGTGCTGTGCAGTTAATAATGATTCACAACCACTGCACCCAGTCTCACTGGTATTTGCCTCCGTTAGGACAGAGCACAAATGTGCTTGCAATTAGAAAGGAAGGAAGAATGTAACAGAAATGCTGTTTCTTTTTAAACAAGTAAGTGTAATTTTTCATGTAGCTTTGGGACTGTGCCCGCAAGTAATTTGCTTTTGTCAAATGGAACATGAAAACCACGCACCCAATCCTGCAAATGATTACTCATGAGCACAGTCTTTGCTAGCGCAAGCGCTGGCACTGAAGTCAACAGCAGTCTAGTGTGGGTAAGGATTACTCGTATGAGGAAGGGCTTTCAGGATTGGCCCCAAGAGAGGTATGTGAATACTCCTTCATGGGACATAAGCTTCAGGGAACTCAAAATAGGTTAATTCCATGCCTGATTCATTCCATGGACCATTTAACGAGAGCCTCTGGAATTGTGCAGTCAGTAATGAACTGCCAAGAACTAAAAGTAATCACTGCTGCAATTATTAAAATTTACACTTGGATTCTGTTACCTTTGCGGCAGATATGGTTCTTGAATTAAGTGGCCCAGAAATCCAAGGACTTCCCACAAACAGTTCAGCAGCCCTTTCAAAACCACAATCCTTTTACTTGCTTATTACCAGAGTTGCTGCTGCACAAAAGTGCTGTTATACTAGTTTGTTTTCTCGCATTTTTAACAGGGTCTTTGCATCATGGAGATGCAAGAAAAGGCTGCTATATCACTAGTAATTCTGGGGTGATAGATCATGTAGAGACTATTTTTTTCTAAAAATAGTGGGTCTGATCATTCCTCCTGACCTGAAAACAGCTTCACGTTTTCCCTTAGGGAAGTGCGATGCACTGCTGTATAACTTGTATGTTCTCACATTGTGCCTGAGCCATGTAAGGTGTAGACCTACCTCTTTGGGTAGTCCTGTATTTCCTGTATTATTACCATTGCCAATCATGAAAACTTAGAGCAGCTTTGTTCTGTAAAGTGCTGAGCTTTCTGGCTCTGGTCCAGCAAAGCACTTGAGTACAGGCTTAACTTTGAGCACATGCATCTCATTGGAGTTGATGAGACTACTCATTAGATGCTTTCAGATCAGCTGAGTCTGATGGGCTTCACCCTAGGATATTTAAAAATCTGGAGGAAAAAACATGAGCTCAGTTTGTAGTTTTAGAAATGGGTATATTGTCAAAATACCAGCAAATGGGTGTAGCTGGTGCCTGCTGTTAAGTGTAGACCATCATCTCAGTTTCAGTTCTTATAAAACACTGGAACAAATAATCAAATTAACTGTTTCTGTAGACTGGGGAGAAAACAGAAGTACAAGAAAGAGCTGGCGCGGCTTTGTCAGGAACAGCTGATTCACTGTAGCTCTGCAGGAAATGCTCTGGGGATGGCACTGGCTTATAAACAGAATGTGAGTCAACTGTTCAACTACTGCAGAAAAAGCAAACATGTCTCACTGAGTTTTATAAATAAGAGTATATATACGGGGAGACAGCTGAAGTGATCTTTCTGTCCCACTTGCCACTTGAAAAGTCTCTGCTGGAGTAGTGTGGCTGCTTTTGGGCATCTTGGTGTAGGAGTTGAACCCAACTGGAGACCATGCAAGAAAGCATGTTGAAATTCATAAAACCTTTGAAAAACATGACTTGGGAGGAAAGGCTGAAAAGATTTGGGTTAGTTTTGGTAGGGGAAGTTTGAGGGGAATTCTGGTATTCAGGTATGGGACAGAGACAGCTAGGACAAGAAAAGTAAATAGCAAGACAAAAGATTCAGATTAGACATTAGAAAGAATTTTCCAGTGCTAAAACTAGAGGAGGAGTCTGGGGAGACTGTGGTGCTCTGTAATCAGAAGTTTTTTGGGGCAGGTTAGATAAACACCTGCCAGGGATGCTCTAGGTAGAGCTGCTCCTGCCTTGGGACTGAATGAGCAACTGGGCAAGCTCTGAGGTCCCTTCCAGCCACGGCTTGCTTTGGCTCTCTGCACTTAATGTGTCAGCTACTGTGTCCATGTCTTACTCTCTGAGTGTCATACGTGTAGCCTTTTACAGGTCAAGGATCTGAGGCCCCAGACCAACAAAACACTCAAATATGAATAATCCTATAGAAAAAGATGTCCTCTTACCTGTTTGAGGTAAGTATGCATCAAGAGACTTTGTTACACTGGAAGTTTAGGGGCAGGTTATTAAAGAGTGCAAACATACCTAAAAATGGTACTACTAGACATGTAGTTTGAATTGCCAATATTTTAATTGTCTGTTGAAAGCAGTAACACAAATATAGATGTGTACACCTATATGTGCTTTGAAATATGCCCTGCTATGCCCTTAGTTTGACTGTTGGAGGCTCATGCACACACTTTTGAAGGGGGTGAGCTGCCTGTAGACAGGGAACAGAGCCCTGTAGTTGTGGAACAGAAAAGAACAGCAGAAAACTGCAAGGGTGATCTTGGAGTTTGGGGTCAGGCCTGCCTTCTCCTGTGTTTCTATGGCAAAGATGAAGGAAAGTGTGATCAAAACAACAGAGACTTCCTCCCATATCTGGCGTGCTCCAAGACCCATTTTTCAAGGGGAGGATCAACCCTCTATGAAGAACTCAACATTTCAGATTTTCCCACTGCTGTTTGTTCAGGTCACAGTAGGCAACTTTATTATCTGGTCATAGCGGGATGCATAAAGTATAGGATGTGTATGGTTGAGTATTTCTTAAAAATATTTTTTTGTTTAAAACTTCTATAATTGCACACTTTAAATAGTAAGCATTTGTAATGAGACATCCAGAAAAAAAGGAAGTGTAATTTGTGTATTTTGTCAATTATTCATTAGACAAAATATGACCACACTAACAAGTAAGATAAATTGATAAACAAAATGTTGAAGAAATCCTCCAACACAAAAATCTCATGTTGTTGGTATTTCTAGCCCCACAAGCATACCGTTCATACCATTCTGTTTAAAACAATATGCATGAAGTACATATATTCTCGAAGCAGATATTACCATAAGGGAAGTCAGCTTTGATTTTCAACCATAGTGATTGAAAGTTTTATCATCCTTTGATAAAACAAAGTCCATTTCACACAATAGTTCACTTCTGGTTGAGCAGTAGCATCCAGTTCAGAAAATGCACATCTGCTGTTACTTGAGCCCTCGTTTGCCTGCTGAGCAACTCCTACAACTGTGACCACCATTCTCAGCCTCCTTGGAGAACGAGACTAACATAAAGCGTAACATGTAGACAGCACACTATTCTCATGTCCAAAAATTAAGGGTTTTTTTTTTAGATTTTTAGACTGCAGATCCTTAGGAGACAAGCTCCAGTGCATCCTGCCAGGTGATTTTACTGAGGTCTACTGATTGCATTGGATTTCTGTAGAGGAGACACACTTTTGCTGCAGAACAGATAAAAATCTAAGCACAAGTTCTGTAAATAAATACAATAAGAGACTGATAATTTAATGTGAACCAAGCTGTAGAGGGTTATGGATCTGAACCCATGTTTCTTCATAGGCTCATGTAGTATTGTTCCTAGGGTAATAAACAGCTGCATGGATCAAACTGGTTTGCCCCAGGTATGCAGAAATACGGACAAAAGGATATGAGTTAATTTAACCATTTTGCTCGTTTACAGCTGCCTAGTATTAAACCACACAGTGCTGCTAACCTGTTGTTTCCTTGATCTTTTTTATCCCTTCCAGGCTGGCCCCAGCTTTTTGCAAAATCCAGCCTCCCCACACAACCCTGCTGTAAAAGCTGCCTCTCCACTCCCCTGGGCTACTTTCCTCAGGATTATTAGAGATCTCCCATCACTTCATTGGCAACAGGGCTTGAAAACCAGAAAAAGCCCTTTGGCATGAACCTGTGCTGGGCTTCTGCCATCAACTGAGCTGCAACAGCTTGGCATAACCTCCAGCTGGGTCCCAGGCTAGCTTTGTCCAAGGCAAAAAAAAGCTGGAATATCTTTCCCATTCTTTAAAGAAAAGATGATAAAGACTGCAGCATCCATGGCATTATAAAACTGGGGCTGGGTTCCTTGCTGAGTTGGGACTGTTATTTCTAGGGATGCATGCATCACCCTGCCTTTGTGCACAGGCATCAGCCACAGGTAGGCTTCCCTTTGGACCCTGGCTGAAGGGTCCCTTGGGAACCCTCCCTTCTTGGGAAGGGAGGCGATACTTGGTCTTTTATTGTTCTACATTTCCCTCCTGGCAGAGAGGAATTCTGCCCTCAGACACCAGCCATGCTGAGATGACTGTGGTAATAAAAATGGCTGGGAAATTTTTAAAAGGATAAGAGAAAACAAAACCTTTTGATACCTATGAGCATGTGGGCCTTACATGGAAATATGTCCAACGATTTGAGGAGATTCTGGACCATCCTGTGTGAACAGCATAAGAGCTCCTCTCTTGACATAGGTAGGACCAGTGGCTGTTCTGTTATGCTGGGATATATATATTAGAGTTGTTCATGTGGGTAAAGTGGTGGAAAGATGACCATTTTTTCTCTCATTTGCTTTATTCTGGTTCAACACCAGATTCTTCGGAGATGAATAATTTTCAGGTGCTTTAGTTAGCGCCATATTCCTAGCGAGATGATTTTGTTGTCTTCTTTTTTTACTATTTTTATGTTTTTAGTTTGGATTTTGCTTTGTGGGGTTTTTATTTTTATCCATACCTCCCTTATTTTGTACATTCAATGTGTCTATTGACTACAGATACAAAACAAGCCCCTTATTGCTGCCACAAATCCTTATTTACTTGCTAGGCTTTGTGATGAGAGTGCCCTGCAGTACCTTGTCTATGAAAACAAATTGTTTGGGGGGTTCTGAAAGACTGTTTTATTTCTTTTTCTGTTGTTATAAGACAGGATCTAAATGCCTTGTGACTTTCTCCTGACTGACATAGGAAATGCAATATCTTTAATACACAAATTTAATGGAAAAAGAGTGTCCTTTTCCCTGTAAGAAGCTGGGCTCTTGCTTGCTTATTTGGACCAACATGTTCTATTTTTAAACGGTTTATTATGGAGGCTGCATTCTGTATACGCAGTAGATGATTGCAACAGATGTGCACCTTTGGAGTATATTTCAGGCAGTGTTTTATTGTTAATATTAAAAGAAGCCTATATGTTAAAATAAGGAAAACAGACAGAAATAACATCTATTGTGTATTACTAACGTACAGCAGACAACATGCACAGACAGGCATTATGTCTCCATTTATTGCCTACCTACTGAAGCTACCTCATAATATCCCAGTAAACTGTTACAACCAAATTTTGTATACGGTATTGTGCTTCCAAGACTGGGAATATTATTATCAATAGGGTTTGTTGTATGCAAGTAAGATGATCTAGAGGGCCAAATCCAGCTGAGCTGCCGGCACGCAGTATACAGACTGGTCTTTATATTGTTAACCTCTTAACTCAGGGCCCAGGGTTGTTTGATTTTGGTTTTCTGATGTAGTATTACCTGGTACAAGTGTCACTAAAGAACTAGTTGTTAAGCTATGTGACATGAAATTTTCTATCATCATGAATATGAAGAAGCTGAAGCATTGCAGTTGACTGGACAAATAAAAGTGTTTTTGACATTGATTCCAGAAAGATTCTACATATAAAATTCAGTTCATTCTCTTTATTTGGAGAAGAGATGTTGACAGTGTAATATACTTTAATTCTTTACATTATGTACCACAGGAAATTATTTTAATTGTTGCTTCCTCAGAAAATATTTCTAGGAATACACATCTTTCTGAGAAATAGATTTGATATTCTTGTGACCCTACAGCTTCCACTTTGTATAAAAATTCAGGAGCTTTACTAGCTGTGACGTGAAACTGTGAAAATGAAATTATAAACCACAGCTTCTAATCGTTTCACCCCAATTAATTTCAAGTCATGTTCTGGGTCTTAACATTCAATATTTGAAATTCAGTCTGTAAGTTCCAAGATAAACCAATCAACAAGGAACAAAAAATACATGACTTGTGAAAGTGACAAATTAAATCTAGATCTCAAATTTCAAGTCTTGGATGTTCTCAGAGTTTCTAACAGCTTATAAGGAAAAATAATTCATAAAGTAATCTATCAATAATGTGAATAATGAATCCATTTGAGGTTTTCTCGGTTGACATACAAACACTTAATGATCACAAGTGGTAGTGCTGTGAAAAATGTATTGTGTTTGTATCTCTATATAATTTGGTTGCCCTACAAGTTGTCCCTTGCCCTCCCACATTGCCACTGGTTTTTGTGATGCTGCATTCTGCATTGGTATGACACTGTAGTTGGAGTTGTGCCCTTGACAGCAAAGTTGACCCTGACCAGCAGGTGAAAATCTGGTTGTTAACTATCCAACCCCTAATATTTATAAGCATAGCAAAAATACTATCTTAAATACATATAAAAGAACTTAGAATCATAGAATCATTTAGGTTGGAAAAGACCTTTAAGATCATCAAGTCCAACTGTTAACCTAGCACTGCCAAGTCTACCACTAAACTGTGTCCCTAAGCACCTCATCTACATGTCTTTTAAATACCTCCAGGGGCGGTGACTCCACCACTTCCCTGGGCAGCCTGTTCCAGTGCTTGACAGCTCTTTCGGTGAAGAAATTTTTCCTCATGTCCAATCTCCCCTGGTGCAACCTGAGGCCATTTCCTCTTGTCCTATTGCTTGTTACCTGGGAGAAGATACCAACACCGACTTCGCTACAACCTCCTTTCAAGTAGTTGTAGAGCACAATAAGGTCTCCCCTGAGCCTCTTTCTCTCCAGGCTAAACAGTCCCAGTTCTCTCATAAGACTTGTGCTCTAGACCCTTCACCAGCTTCGTTGCCCTTCTTTGGACACCCTCCAACACCTCAATGTCTTTCTTGGGAGAAAGAAAGCTAGTAATTCTGTACCTGTAAAATTGGGACCTCTACATAAAGCTCCTGCGAGTTAATATTTCCAGTCATTCATAAAGTTTCACTCGAACTTACTGTCTGTGCACCTTATTCCTAAATTAATTAAGTCTCAAAATTATAGCAAACATCTGATTTTACATTAACCACATCCAATTACTGCCTAGGTCAACACCGAATCAGATTCAGCTAGCTCACTCTCAGGCCCTTAATTATTTGCCCCAGATCCTGTTTTCGGCTAAAATAAAAAAAGGAGCCCAGGACACGGATCTTCTGGGTGTTGCTAATTCTGACGGAAGAAGCTGATAACAAGTCAAATCCCTAAAAGGACACCAAAGGAGAAGCCAAAGATGTGGGGCTCCCAAGGAGGGAAGGGCTGCAGACATCAGCAGTGTATTTTACCATCAGGGAGGAGCTGTTGTAAGCCGAACAGACAAGTGACAAAGGGAGTCTTTGCTTATCAGGGTACATGGGCAGACAAAGGACAGGGATGGGTAAGGGACTTGGTTCTGGAGACTGCTTTTTTAGGGCAAATTAGTCATAACCCACATACTTTATTTATTTATTTATTTGGGAATAGGTTCATCTAACGTTTCCCCAACAGAAATAAATGATGCCAAAGAGTGCTGCTACCACCCGGACGCTGGGCTGGCGGCGGGCGCCAGCCTCTCCTGCAGCGCAATGTCTCGCGGGCACGTTATGGCCGCAGCTGTGTTTCCTGACGTGCTGCCGCAGGTGGAGGTGCCCCGAGGTCTGCTCACCCCGGCATGGGTGAGCCCTTTGGCTCCGTGCTCCACCCCAGCTCGGGAAGATGAAGCCCCTCACTGAGCAACGGGCTGTCAGTGAAAATCGGCCCTTTTTTTCTCCTGAGTGACAAATACGCTTGTCTCTTTGGGTGCCACGTGATGAGACAGTAGTAAGTAACTGTGCTTCAGACCAGACGAAGGCACAACCATTCATGATTTTCCGTTTTTTGTCACATTAATTTGGGGGGGAGGGGAGGCAGGGCAGAGAAAAGGCTTTGAATCCAGACAGACATGTGTGCTTTAAATTATGTTTTGTGAATTGAAGCAAGGCAGATGCTTCCAACAAGCACACATTTTGCTACTGTTTGCAAAGCAGACACACACTGGCACATGGTTGTAGGACATGAATTATACTTCTGTGCTTCTGATTTGTAACCACACCTGTATACCCTTAGAAATGCTAATAGAAAAAATATGAATTTAGGCACAAAGGAGAATCTAATAAGAGGAACATTTGAATGGGTAAGGAAATGTCTATTCCCCCCCATACCCCCCCAGTCATTAGGACTGGAGGAACATGCTTATAGTAATTAGGTAAGATTGATTTAGAGGCCGAACACCACCCACAATTTGTGTAGTCTGGGGTCAGGCAGGCAGCTGCAGAAACCGCTCAGCTAATTATGAGAATTCACTGTTCGTTAATAGAATCTCTCTCCACAAACAGCAGCTGTGTGTTTGCTCACGCAGATTATTAATTCTGGCCTTGCCTCAGCTGCAAGTTTCTGCTGCGTCGAAAGGAATCCTCTGATAGAAGTGTCAGTTATCACCCAAGCGATGCCAGGGGAGAAAGGAAAAGCAGAAAGAAAGGAGAATATCTTCTAATCACAGGTGGATAAAGATTTTTTGCAGATACCTTCCTTTTCTGCCTCTTACTCCCAAACAATTAAATGCCAATTTTGGAACTCATTAATCTGTAGGCAACCTAGCGAGATCTAATTTATACCTGTCAGGAGCAATGGGCAGCAGCTAATAGGAAAATAATTGCAATATAAGTCTGCTTTCCCACTTGATAGTATGCTTGCTTTTAATGACAAACCTTTGATATGGCAGCTTCGGAACATTATAAAAGATATTGTCTACATCAGACCTACAGCTAGGTCCATCCTCCTCTTAGTGACATGTTTAAAAAAAAAGTGCACGCTTGTATTTTTCTCAGAAAATGAACAGAAGCAACTCAACAAATGTGACATATGATCATTTGCAGATATCAACTTCAGCTTCTTAGCAAATGAGAAAATAAGGTCAGCTTTATACGTAAGATACCATATCTCACTACGTAGATAGATATAAAATATGCATATAAATGACTTGCTGTAAAATCAAGATTTGAGTAAATCTTGGCTCAGTCAAAGTAAATGCTGAAACTCATACTCATGTTAATAAGGACAGCAATGCTTCCTACATTCTTAAATTTTATAACCATATAGATTTTTAGGGCTTTTTTGGAGAGCTGAATTTCCTCTCTGTATTGTTTCAGTGTCATAGGATGAACTAGCTGGTATTCAGGTAGGGTCCCATCCTGCAAAATTCAGAAACACTCTCAGGAATGTTGACATATCTGTGAACAGAAGGTTCCTGTTGTGAAAGATAAAACATCCATATTGTGCATTTGGATGGAGATGTGTGGGAGGCATGCAAAATATACCCATCTGCACAAGTAAAGGGGAGCAAGAGCCCCATCTTTACATTACATTGCCTTGTGAAATAGATACATGTCACGTTTGCTTAGACCATTTAACTAGGCCAGTATATAAAGATTTTCTTTGCAATGTTACAGAGCTCAATTTAATGGTGAGCAAGCGTCAGTGTGAGGAAACATAACTGATGCAATGATTTAGAAAGAGCTATATTCTTGTAATAAATACAGCATACTGTTGACTGTTGGAAAATTGAACTGTTGGGCTGGTGGTAGGCAAACCAGATCCAGTTAAGCCCCAGTGTTTCTCTGTTTATTTCAACACTGCAGCAAAGTAGCCCCAAATACAAACTTGGTCCAATGTGTTTTGCTGCTTTAAATGTTGGTACTCAGAAAGAGGACAGCATGGGTCAGTGGACTGTGATAATATGAAATAAAGCCCTCTAACAAATGCTTTTGAAAAAATGTTTTTTTCTACAAAAGTGAAATGGAAAAAATCCTCCCTGTAAACACTTTGGGTTTTGGGTTTTTTTTTCACTAAAATAAATATTTCAATATTTTATTTAGGGTTTTTTGAGAATTCCTTAAACTTTCTGTGAAAGCAAACAAAAAAAATGTTCATGTGCACTCATTTTTTTTCATGAGGGAAAACACCATTTTGTGGCCAGCTCTTTCTTCCTGAGTCCTAAATTTGTAATTTTTAAAATACAAACACAGCCTAAATTGACAGCTGAATTATTCCAACTTCCCCTCAAATCCCTAATGTAACTATTTCACGATAAGTCTTGTAGCTACATGCAGGCAATTGCACAAGGAAATGCCAAACCTTTCCAGACATCTTGAGCATCTGTACAAACCTGGTCCTTATTAGGAAAGACCTATTAACAGAACAGGTTATGATAACTTTTTCACTAGAAATGACCTTGCCCTATTATTCAACATGTACCAACTTGCACATTTAAACCACTCTTTCTTGCCTTCTAAAGTACTGATACCCTATTAGTAGCAATGAGGCATCAATCCTATGAAAGACAAACTGTAATTAATTTTCTGCAGCGCTTATGCACATCAGTGTGATTACTGTTGGTAAGTATTCAGGGATCAGTAATGACCACTCTGAACTTGTGAAAGTAATTTGTGTGAGTGAAGGAATAGCTGCAATAGATTTGAATGCTTTTTCTATTACTGAATGTTTGTCATTCATGTTACACTACGAAAGTCTCCTTAGGAGATTTGGAGGTGTATAAAATGCCTAAGTTAGTTAGGTCTGACTGTGAATTTAAAGTATATCAGAACACCTACCCTCTGGGATGAACCATGGGTTTGGGGTAACAAACTCATTTAGTTATGTTAAGGCAGGAAAAAAGAAAGCGGGGTTTGAATAAGTACAAGCCAACTGAAAAAAAAAAAAACAGATTTTTTCCTTGTGGAGATAAATTACAAACTTAAACCTGATTTTTTTAATGAATTCCAAGTTGAATTTTTTGAGGCAGAATTTAAAGGAGGTCTACGTGGTGACTAGTTTTATATATTTAAAGGGCTGGGAACATTGTATAATTTAGCCACTTATTCTTTACTGTGAACTTAAAGACATAAGTGTAAAATAAAAATCCTTGTAAAATCCATCAGCTATTTCAGAATCGCCACGACAAAGGTAAAACATCAGGTTTTAAAAAAGAAAAATAAAGGCTTCCCAGGCCTAATGCAGTAACAGAATGATAAAATCATTTAGCTGTGAGATTTTTTTATCACAGGTTGGAAATTCAGCTGCTGTTCCTGTTTCTGGGTTCATGAACATTCTTAACATCTTATACCTTAACCTTCCATTTTCCAGTTTTTGTTCTGCGTTTTTAATTTTATTCTTTGAATTTCATTCATCCTCTACTTAGAAATCAGATTTGACAAGAAGACTATATTAATTCTGGTTAATGAATATACTTCCAAAAAATATCCCAGCAGACCTCAAAAGGTTTACTAAGAAAGCTGTCTATTTTTTAAAAGGTCACAAAATCATTCAGTATTTTTTGGTTTGAGTTCTTAAAGGTGTCCTCCAGCCACAAACTGCTACTGTGTACAGACAATTGAGTTTGCCTTTGTTGATGATATACAGCTTAGTGTGGACAAAAGTTAGAACTTCCTTACAGAGAGATTAGAGTCTAAATCTATCGAAATGGGAATCCCAGTCCAAGGCCAGCTTCATTAACTGGCATGGGAATCTAAAGTCTCACCTGGTTGCGGTCAGTTCTGTCAGTCACAGACATCCTGGACCAGCTGCGTGGGATACCCTCATGCTACACAACCATCTGAACGAGCCAGAACCATAAACATTTACTGACCCTCTTAGAGACTGGCCGATAGCGTGATCTCCAGAGCTGGGTCCGCTCTAGCCCTTTCACACATTGCTTTTTCTTTTTCAGACTTTCTTTTCTACCACAGCTTTCACTGATGAACTTGTGGTTTCATGCAAAAAACTCCTTCTACCCCAGCGTAAGGGAGGCTGGGAGGTAGGATCTGTTGCTCGGCCAAGCACCCCCTCCCAGCCTGCAGACACAAATGTTTTTTACTTGTGCCAGGAGACATTTGCAGGCACAGACCACAGCACATCTCTGATGTTCCAGTTGCTGGATTGGTCCCCAACGTGGATTGGGCCCAAGCCAGTGAGGGCTTGTCCACATGGACCCTGATAGCAATGTATACTTTGTGGACAAAGTCTCTTTTCCAACATCTAGATATCTTTCTTCCAGGACTCAGACTTGCTGTAGTCTTGTACTGTAGCCTGGCTTCTCTCCCTAACCATTCCTTCTCCTTTCTCCTTGCATATTTCTCCATGACGGTCTCCATATTTCTCTGTTAGAGTCCATCTTGCTAATGAATTAAACACCACCTTGCCTTCCTACATGTGGTCAAACTACTCAACGTATAGCACTATTCACCAGTTTTTAAAAGATTTCTGAGCAAGTGCTTACAGTCGCACCAGGGCAGAGTGGAAACAGCCTTGAGTTGTTCGGGAGAGGGAGCAGGTAGCCAAGAGTTCCTCTTTCAGCTCACATTTCTGTGACTTTGAAGTAGAAAGTTTAATGACTTCTTTTTCTACAGCCTTGAAATGTTCCAACAACATATCACTGAGTTTTATCATCACTGCTCCCATTTAGATAGTCAGGGATTTGAAACGGCTGCTATTACATGGTTTGCAGTTTTCATGCCAACTTCTAAACACTGAAATATCTGTTTGTGCAGTAGTTACTATATATCACTAGTACATGGCTTAAAATGTACGTGAGCTATTTTTCCCAATAGGAACTTATGTAAACAAGTCTAAGGCCATATCATACTTTAAATTGTAAAAAAAGAGATAAATACTGCTGAATTATGATGCTCTGGTTTTCCTATTACATCAATATTTTTATCAAGTGCCTAAAACTGAAAAGTTCTCAGAAAACCTAAGCCTTTCTATCATTACCATGTAATGCAATTTCAACATAATTCATTCCTAATGGAAAAACACTGTGAAATAGAAACTATGTTTATCACTTCAGCATGTAATACTTCTCTAATTCTATTGCCATACTGTTGCAACTTTGTCAAAGTTACTCCTTCCCTTAGTTTCATTTACACTTACAAGTATTTTTACTTAGTGTGGGTTTTCTAATACCAACATTTGTTGTTTGTGCATCAGGTTGCCAAGCCCTTTATACAATGGGAATAATTTCAAGATTATAATGATATCCCCTGAAATAAATTATTTAATATATTTCTTGAAAAAGGAAGTAAAGGAACTCTTCTGGGTAATTGGTGTGCAGTAAGCCACAGCACCAGTTGTATATTCATTTTTCTCCAACGTATGCAATTATCCACTCAGCCTGTATCCATTAATATTATTTTTCTTTCTAAGCTGGAAGTATATAAAGCCATTAGAAAATAATCCAAAGAATTCTATTTGCTGAATAAATTTTAATTTGCATGGCACCAGGAATTTTTTATTAATGGGAAATAAATTATTGCAATCTTATGGAAGGCGACAAGTTAATAGCTTTGTGAAAAGTAATGGAGAGAAAATGATCTTGAAAAGGTCAGGTCTCCTGTCACAATGTCTTTATGCACAATTAAAACAAGTCAAGAAAGTGGCTATATAATCAGGACCATGAATATGCATTATATCCTAATGAGAGTGTGAAGATGGAGATGGGTTAGTGCTAAAGTCATGGTGAGGTGGTGACATAAAAATGGTAATTTGTGATGTAGTATTTAACTACGTGCCTCTGTTTCCTTTGGGAGAATTAACTCATTGCTACCTGGCTACTCATTATTTTACCTTTACCAGTATACTAAGTGAGAAGAGACTTCTCTGCAGGAGCCCATATACACATAGGATGTGATTTACCCTTATATAAAGGCTCACCCCATAGTTATGATTGTAAATCACAAGATATCTCTCTGATATCACTGCAAGAAGAACTCCAGAACATTTGTTATCATTGCATTTTTAATTATAGAAGTTGAAAGGCATTTTCACATCACATAGTACATTTAATATATCATGGCTCAACCTTTCTAAAATTATTTTGTTTCCTAAGGTGCTCCTGTGCCAGGGGGCACCCGCCTCGAAGTGGAGGCTATCGTAACCCTCCATGGCTCTGGCAGCATCATGCATGGAGGAAGAAGTTCTGCCCTTTCACGTGCATGTTTTATGCCGCTCCCCTTTAGTCCCTCTCAAAAAGAAGAGATAGGACTTTGCAAAAGTAGAAGAGGAGGGTCATGCTTTTGTCTGTGACTACACCCCAGTTCCTGTTAGGAAACCTGTTTTAAAATATGCCTGGCTAGAAATAAACATCTACAAGAAGAAATTAACTTACCTTCTTAAGCACTGAATTTCCTCCTGGTAAAGGCTGTTTCAGTGGTCCCAGTGCTGCTAATGGGTGCTATTGAGTCATGGCGACTATTTTACATTGTAATTGAAAATCAGTATGAACATTCTGATTCAGTGGTCATTTAATAAAAGATAATGGTCACTGAACAATGATTCTGATTAGCTAATGGCAATTTAAATGTTTATAACACCTCTCATAGCACTGCTTATTTGGGTATGCTATTAGAAGTTACTCCCTAAGAGCTTGGTTTATGCTCAAAAATAGGAATAACTAGGGGGGGAAGCAGATGCAGCTGGCATCCTGTAATACTGTTTGGGTGGCAGAGTCATATTCAGTCTGTGTTGATTAGATTTCCATAGACGGGCATTCAGCCTGTAGCTCTTCCCATATATTGGCTCACTTAGTCTATACTTTTCTTGTTTGCTGCTTGCTTCTTTGCCCATCATACTGTAAGTTTCTTAACTATATAGTCATTGGATATTATAAACGAGAATAGAATTATGTGCTTTTATGCTGAAATGCTTGTCAGGATTTTTTTATACTTTTGGTGTTATGAGATTAAGCTCGAAAACTTACACAATGAGCAGAAAATAATAGGCTACACAGTTTACACTTTCATGTTCTGTCTGGTCACCAGGGGTCAGTGAATTACGGAGCTAGACCTGTCACTGGCACCCTCTTTAGCCTTGAGCAGGCTTCACCATCTCCCTGTTTCCAGCTCTGCCACCTGTAAGAAACCAGTTGTGATGTGTCTTATCTAGAATTAACAACTTTCAGCCTAATTGTGTCCAGAGCAGATGTGGTACGGCACCCACAGTTACCTCCTACCACAAATATGACAGAGTTTCTTCCCTGGGATCAGACCTGGTAGCATTTGTGAGTATTTAAAAAGCTGAGGCAGCAGGTGCAGGGTTGTAAACAAAGTACCTGTAACACTGGTGCGGTTTGTCACTACAGGCCCTCAGCAGACATTTCGCTGTCCATATAGCTGTGTATTTTTGTTTTGATGTTGTCTCATAGCTGTGTGGTTGGTCATGGTGACTGTGGCCTCAGTCCGTGTCATCAGACCTGGTTGCAGTATCCAGGTTCTGAGGTTCCAAACAGGTACGTGGAGCTTGAGCTGCTAGTTTAATGTGTTCTTTGATGATGGAGGGCAGTGCTCCTATTGAAGGAAACACTGAATCAAGGAAACTGGTAAAAGTGAACTGCATGAACTTGGAGAGTGAATGGTATTTACCTGACTCAGTGCACTGGTTTTGGCTGGGATAGAGTTAATTTTCTAGTTTCTAGCTAGTATGGGACTATGTTTTGGATTTGTGCTGAAAACAATGTTGATAACACAGGGATGTTTTTTGTTACTGCTGAGCAGTGCTTACACAGAGTCAAGGCCTTTTCTGCTTCTCACCCCACCCCACCAGTGAGTAGGCTGGGGGTGCACAAGGTGGGACAGGACACAGCTGGGACAGCTGACCCCAACTGACCAAAGGGATATCCCATACCATATCATGTCGTGCTCAGCAATAAAAGCTGGGGGAAGAAGAAGGAAGGGGGGGACGTTCGGAGTGGTGGCGTTTTGTCTTTCCAAGTAACCATTATACGTGATGGAGCCCTGCTTTCCTGGAGATGGCTGAACACCTGTCTGCCAATGGGAAGGAGTGAATGAATTCCTCGTTTTGCTATGCTTGCGTGCACAGCTTTTGCTTTACCTAATAAACTGTCTTTATCTCGACCCATGAGTTTTCTCATTTTTACTCTTCTGTTTCTCTCCTCCATCCCACCAGGGGGGAGTGAGCAAGCAGCTGTGTGGTGCTTAGTTGCTGGCTGGGGTTAAACCATGACACTCAGCATTCTTCCAGGGGTCTGCGAGATTATCTGAGGCTGATCTCCAGCCTCAGAAGGGCTTTCCATAGAGGATGTCTTCATGGTACAATTTAGCTGCAGAGGTCCCTGAGCAAATAAATCTTCAAGTTATTGATTGTAACCATTTTACCCAGGTCTGGAAGCAAGGTGGTCACAGTCAGAGAAGCAGGTTTTATTAACTTGGAGTGAGAGCCAGACAAAAGGTGTCTTGCAAATTCTTGACACAGGCTGGCATAGATGTGGGCACAGCATCCCATGCATGCAAGCATCCTGCTCCCAGCTTGGCATGGGCAACCCAGCAGATGTGCATCCGCTTTCTCCGTCTAGACAGACCCCTTGCTATAATGCTCCTTGGCTTTGGCTTGGTTTACTGATGTGCTTCAGGAGGTGGATGGCAAGGAATGGCCGCTTATGCTGCCAGCCCCTGCCTCCCTCCAGCAGGGCAAGGCAAAGCACTCGTTGGGTCCCTTTCACATTATCCCAGCTTGAAAAACAACTCAGTACCCAGAGATTTGATGGACAGATTTTCTAAACATCAACCAGTCACTTCAGCAATGGGCTCAAACTTGCTTGGAGATGTCTCCACTATATGAGATGGTATATCAATATGCTGATGAAGGTCAGCTGCATTTCTCATTTTCTTCTGACCCTGTACATTTGGTTTATGTGCTGTTGAAATACTTGGATGGTATTTCCAGGTACCTCGGTTTTACTGTGGGGAAACAAAAGTCTCACCAAGTAATGCAGGTGGGAAGAAATTATCTGCATTACTTACAATGCTGGTTTTGAAATTAACTGTGGTGACTCAGGGGGAAAAATATCCAAATGTTTAAATGGATAGTTCAAGAAAGACTTTCAGTTTTGGTACAGTTATGGTAGGAAAAAAAAAGAGGAGAATATTAAATGCATATAGAACACTGCAAAATAGACCTTTTTTCTTTGCAGTTACAATGGTTTTCCCTCAGATTAAATCTCATTTTGAATTCTTGCCATCCTAACTAGAAGAAGTGATAGAAAGAATCCAGAGGTGGCCAGTGAATATCTCTAGGATGGTGGAGAGGCTTCTGTAAATATCAGGATGGTTTGGTGTTGCTGCTGTGAGTGGTAGAAACAACAGTAACATGCATAGCCCTGGTGCTTAAGAACTGCAGTCATGCACCAGGACCCTGAGCTTGAACAGCATTGTACAAATACTCAGTTCTGAGCAGACATGTACAAAAAAGTTTATAAGCTAGGCACAGAAAATGGGTGGATTACAAAAGACACATAAAATGCTTTGAAGAGTAAATTGAAAAGTAAATTAAAATACCATCTTATCAAAAATGAGGAAAGAGCTAAAAATGTTGTAGGGATAAAACATTTAATCTAAAACAAAAAGATATGATTTATGCAATATGTGCTGACCTTGTGAAACTTAATGCCTCAAGGTATTATTTATGTGAAAAGTTTAATAGGATTTTAAAAATTAAGATTAAACCTCTATATAGGTAAAAGGGAACATGTGTCCCCCTTAAATGGGTAAAAGAGAATCAGAAAAGAACTTCCCATTACAGTATCTTTCACAAAACTTCATGCCAGCAGCTGCTGCCAGGAGGAACACGACTGTAAGCTATTTCACAATGTCAGCACCTATGTTTCTACACAAAAGAACTGTTCCTCATTCCCTGCTTTCTCTTTTCCTTTGCCAACAGCCCCTCCTCGACTTTCTCAGCACATCATTTTCCCTAGTGATGTAGTTAAATTTTTTGAACGTACATGAGGGAGTATAAGGTGACCTGATAATAGAGAGGGGCTAGAAACCAGGAGAAGGCTGATAGCCAGCTATCTTGAAATAGCAACTTGCCCTATCTCTATTTCATTTACCATTGAACTTCTGACATACTGCCCTGAAATCTCCACTCGTCTCTTTTTTCCCATGTGCAAGTATAAAACAGCTGTACTTAAGTCGTGTATTTTCCCTCTAGATGAATGCTTTTCATGTTGTTTCTAAAGCTGCTCTCTTTCAAGGTGAATGTGTGCCAGTTAGGCACAGTCAGAGTTAACAAAAATGCCACACTGCTATACAGAGATCTCAAGAAAATATTGTGGTTAATAGGGGATCCTTTCAGCTGTCAGGAATGATAACATCTCTCTGTGACACAAACTCAGATTTTTTGCTTTGTCATAAAACAAAGTCTAGATTTATTTCAGACTAGATTTTTAGTGCTTGCTAAAAATTTGTTAATATGCTCAAATATTTTCTAGTGTTGAGGTCTTGAGAAATGCCTGCAAAAAGGACTTATGAAAATTGCATGCACAAGCTAAAAAGGAGAGTGTGTGTGTGTGTGTATGTATGTATACATATACGTGTGTGTATATATATGTATGTGAGTGTGTGAGAGTGTGTGTGTATACAAATATAAATTTCCAGTTCCTGGCTCTTTGTGAGGAACTAATTCAGTCTAATAGATGAAGTGTTTGAAATCTGAAAACAATGTTTTGATGGTCAGAGCAGCAAAAGGGGAAGGTGTTAAATATGGCTTATTAGCATTTTATGGAGAAAAAGAAATTCAGAATCCTCATGAGACCAATAGAGAGAGGGAAAAATACAGTACACATGTAAATTAACAGCCAGCAATCCTTGTACCTAAGGAAATATCCGCAGGACATCTTAAATCATCTAGAATTTGGGTATACTCATTAACCCATGGGAGTTAACCATCTGGCAAGTAGAATACAATGCCCTAACTAGTGTTGTTTTGTTGTTGTTTTATAAATCAGGCTGGATCCAACAGTAGTGCTTGCTGAATGGAAAGTATATAGTCATTAACATCATGTCCATTGCCAGATCACAACGCATAAAAATTATATCTAGTGCAAACAAAGAAGTCATCCTCAAAGCATTATTACAGTGTCCGTAGCTTTGATCGAAGATGTGAGACAACTTAGTGTTTAAGTACATTCCTGTAAAGATTTCCCCTTTTAAAAAGTAATGACAGTATTTACCAGCACACATCCACATTTATATCTGATATCAAATACTGCAAATATAAAACAAACGCAAATGAAAGCCATACAATGCCTTCTCTTTCTAGATTGTATTTTGACTGAAAATTAATCATGTAGTAAATACACTTAAATTAACTCATCTCATGTAAATGTTATACTGACATGGACACAGAAAGGGGTATTTATTAAATTTTATTGTAATTAGAACCAATGTTGTTATTTGGACTTTGTCGTCAACAGACAGAAACAGCCACCATTTTCCATTTATGAGCATGAAACATCAATGCATCCTCCTGAACAAGGTTTGCTGACACTTGTGAGCAGCTGAAAAACAAGTTGGGAGTGCCCACTGTGCTTCTTCATGAACCATCATGGGCTTGGAGGAGGCTAGTGTGAGGTTGGTGGCAGGTCTGAGACCTATTTCTAATCAAGCACGAGACAACTGAAATCATGTTCCATTGTTTCCAAACATCTTGTCAAAGAATTCAGAGAATTCAGGTTTAATTTGTGTCTGTGTGTGCATGCACACATGGGTGTGATTAGAGCCACAGCAGAGTGAGACAACCCTAAATAGGGGAAAACACACCCACGCCTCGCTGTCTGCTTCTGTCCTGCTCCAGGAATAGGGACTGGAAGGCCATGTTGGCATCATGGTCAG